>NC_140970.1:20282299-20422299 GCF_056783735.1 Eptatretus burgeri
ACAAGTATATTTTGACCTTGAGTGTGACCTTGACAACAGAGTTAATTGGCAAAACCTGTACATCAATAAACAGATATTTTGGTACTGCTCCTAATGCCTGGATTTGGGAGACATTGCTTCATAAATTATATAGATATTTGAATGTAAAATATCAGGACATTTGAGCCACAATTAAAAAAACGTCATGTTCAAACGTCAATGACGTCATAACGGTCAGTCCAATCAAAGTCAAATTTGGTGTGTGACGTCCTTAAGGTAAGTCCTACAAAACGGTATGATCAAAACTGATGAGATCGTAAACTGAAAATTTACGTCATCTTGTGACGTCATTTAGACGCACTTCCGATGACGTTACGTCAAATCCGACACTACATTTCCGAAAGGTATCTCGTCATGGAACAATATGGCGGTGGTTGCATGTCGATAGCTGTATTATGAAGGAAGTTATGCTCAAAAGAGTGTTTTTTACCTTTTCATGACCTTGACCTTGACCTTTGACCGGATCGCTCCCAAAATCTAACCAAATCGTCCTTGGTTACTCAGGAATCATCCCACCAAATTTCATGCAATTCGGTTTAATACTTTCTGAGTTATGCAAATAACAAACAAACACACATATTCACAAATAAATAAATACACAGCGACCAAAACATAACCTTTCGCAGAATGCGAAGGTAACTAGAAGGGCACTCGGGAGAATGCATACCTCCGCCACACAATCCCTGATCCACGAGAACATATCAAGCCCAAACCATTTTTGAAATATCACGCTAAGTATCGTTTTTGGCCCAATCTCTCATAATACAAGTGAAGAATCACTTTAAAAGTTAAATAACCCTCGTATCCAGATCCAGATTCGGATCTTCACCAAAATTGAATCAATTCTTCCTTGCCACAACCAGCCTGCCCACCAAGTTTCATCCGAATCTGTCCACAACTTTTTGAGATATCGTGCTATACATCATTTTTTGCCCAATCTTTCAATGGTGAAAAATCACTTAAAATTTTAGTGGCCAGATCCGGGTCTGGATCTTCACCAAAACATAATCAGTTGCTCCTTGTCACAAACCGAATCTGTCCACAAAATTTCATCTGGATCCATCCACAACTTTGAGATATTCTGCACAAAAACAAACAAACAGACAGACAGACAAACAAACAAGAAGAAGATGTCATGCAGAGTTATACATTTATATTTTTATATATACATATATATATATATATTTATATATCCACAGTACATACACAGACAAATATCACCTAAGTTGTTGACCTTTTGACCTCAAAACAATAGGCTTCTGCCTTATGACAAATTCTACCATTTGGTAAAGTTACGTGAAGATTGGTTTAAAACTGTGACCTGCAGGCGATAAATAGACAGACAGACAAACAAACAGACAGACAGACACAAAGAGAAATCACTCGTACTCATGGAGTGACAACTTGACAAAACAGCACAAAGTCACATACCACATACCTCTGGTATGCACATACCTTGGTAAAGCACATACCTCTGCCAGGTGGAACAGTTTACGTTTTGTATCCCACGAATGGGCTGGATCCGAACGAAAATCCAATCCTCTTGTTCTTGGCATCTATTCAACTCATCCACCTTGTTTTGTGATAACTTGTCCACAACTTTTTCAGATATAGTGATATATTTAGTTTTTGACCCTGTCTATCAATTTTATAAATCAGGCCTGTGTTGACCTTTTGACAATAAAATTAATTGGGAGTTGAATTCAGTGACCTGACATGAAAATGCTCTTCAAATTTCAAGTCAATCGGATGAAAATTGACCATAAATTTAATCAGAGACATTAATCTCTGAAAATTTCAGAATGGTCGTTTGAGCGCATGGGATGGAGGCGAGCGGACAAACAAACACACAAACACCCAAACAAACACACAAACACCTAAACAAACACACAAACACCCAAACAAACGAAGGCGATCAACAGACTTGTCAAAAAAAAGTTTTTTTTGCTTCGTAATAACAAAATCGACTGACCAATATAGTTGAAAAATCTTTGATACTCCACGTAACAAACGGACCCAAATGCAATACCCTCTCCTTTAGCGAGGGTAACAGCCTGGTTTTGGCTTACTGGTTAGGGTGGCTGACTTGGGATCCTATGGTCCTGAGTTTGAGCCCCATTTTCCACTGAATTAATACCAGGTGGGGTTGACTCAACCTGTCATCCTTCCGAGGTTGGCAAAATTAGTACCGGTGTATTGGTAATAGGGACAATGCATCAGCGGCATAGCCGCGCCCCAAACCAATGATGCAACCAGCAGCCATAAGGCTGCACTCAAAAGAAAGAAGAAAGCAAGGGTTACAAGGACCTCTGATGCAGGAAGGGGGTATGGAGGGGGGTGGCATTCGACCCTTCATGCCTGTGCTACACCAACTCCAGATTAAATTAATTCATCAGGCTGTGGACTTATTTTTACTTTGGGCAAGGGGGGGGGGATGGGCAGTAGAGGTGTTTTTATGCAAAAAAAAATAAAATGAATATTTAAACTTGAAGATTTTTGGGGGGAGTGGAGGGAAGAGCTCATGAACAATTCAGAAGGGCAAGTGGAAAGGGAAAAGTATCAATTATGGGGTTATTTTAATTTGCCAGGGATAGATTAGATTGTGTCCATGAAAAAGGAAAGGGCAGAAAAGATGAGGATTTTCTCGACCTGGTCCAGGATTGCTTTTGTTGAATAAGCCCATGGAGGAGGAGCAGGAGTGTAGTGTTCGACCTCCTTTTTAGTAATGACCCCAATGTGACCGAGGAAGTGAAGGCAGAAGAGCATTTTAGACCAAGTGATCACAACTTATTATGTGCAAGTATTCTGTTAAGAGTTAGAGTTCAGGATCGTAAAAGCTATTTTTTAGTTTCCCTGAAAAAGGGAGAAAAGGGTGGGGGGAGGGGGGTAGACAAGTCCTTCCCTCAGAATACCAGTTTGGGTTTTAACACCCGAGAACAACTGCATGAAATTTTCTTATTGTGGTGGAAAACAGAGCTCTGCTGCAAAGGAGAAAGAAGGAAACAGTGGTAAAGGTGTTGCCAGAGAACAGAATGAAGACATGAATAAAGAGCTTCAAGGGTTGTTTTTTTTTTTTACAATTAAATACAAGGAAATTACGTGCAGGGGGAGGCCATTCGGCCCAACATGCCTGCACCACACCCATACCAGATTTAATAAATCCATCAATCCCCTTTTCCTTCGTGCGCAGCTCTTTGGCTGCAACACTGGTACTCATTTCACCAACCTCGGAAGGATGACAGGCTGAGTCAACCCCCTGGTGTTAATTCAGCAGCAAACGGAGCTTGAACTCAGGACCCGAGGATCCCAAGCCACCACCCAAACCGCTAAACCAACACCAATTAATGGTGTTGACAAAAGTCAATAAAGCACAGGTACTTTCATAAACCCTTTCATAAACAGGTAAATATTCCTCAGCGAAAGGAAAAAGCTCACAGGGATGGTGAAATCTCCTGTAAACAACTCTCGTTACCATTTGAAAGCCTCACAGTGACAAACGGCATGTGAAAACATGAAAGTCCTCAATTTTTATCTTGCCAAAGCAAGATATGTCACTCGATCGGTTTGTTTGTTTTTTGTTTATATATTTATATATTTGTCTGTTACAATTGATTTTCAACTTTCAACTTGCTCTCTAAGTCACAGTTCTAAAGCAATGGCTCTCAAACTTGAAATGTATACTCGTGAGCACAATAGCTTTCGACGCCCAAAATTTCGAAGGTCAAGGTCAAAGGTCAAGGTCACCAGAAGGTCAAGGTCAAAGGTCAAGGTCACCAGAAGGTCAAACATCAAAATCAACGAAACCCGAGCTTTTGAGTAAATTTTATCGGATCATCTCCAAACTTGGTGGATATGTAGCATATCGATAGGCGCTCAGCTGATTAGTTTTTGGTGGCGATCGGCCTTGACCTTCATGGTTAGCGCCTAAGGTCGAAGTTGACCTTCATGAAGGTCATTTTTAAATCTTTGACGAACAATATCGAGTAGTACCTCAAATTGAAGCCCGAGAAGAGTGTTTCTCAGATATATAAAAATTTCGTCATGACGTCATTTGATGACGTCATGACGAAAAAAACTGATTTCTCATAAAAAATGAAACTCTCAAATCAAGGTCTTTTGACAAGATAACCTTTGGCCTAAGGCCAAGGTACGCTTTTTATTTTTAATTTTTTTTTGTATACTTTGGCGAGGCTTGTATGAGAGCGAACACACAACACATAACAAGGGGGGTAGGAGACAAGAGGGGCGGGAGTGGGAAGGACAAAACAGTGGGGAACACAGAGATATTAGGAGATCTGTGGAACGGAGAGGGATGGGGGCGGGAAACACGGGGTATACGAGATGGACACCACAGCGACTTGCAGGACCTTACACGCCAGGGAACTTTCAGGAAGGAAGGCAGGGAATTTGAAGGAGGTAGATTTGGGGTGGATTAATGGGGGTAGAAAAGATCGTGGTTTTGGATGGGGTAAGATAAGGTGGTGGTGACTAGCTGTTTTGAAGAGCTGGAGGGAAGAATGGGATTGAAGAGAGTGTGGAAGGTTATTCCAAAGGTGGGGAAAAACAGGAATGAAACAGTGAAGGTGAGCAGTGATTCGTGATTTTGGTAGTCTTACCAGAAGGGGGTTGCTGGCAGACCTTGGGCACCCTGCAGAAATATGGGGGGGGGACATATTGCAGACATAGTGGGGGGGGGGGTGGAGGTGCAAGACTTGAGAGGAGATGGTGGAAGACAGAAGACCACGGACCTGCCTGCAGTGAGAGAGTAAGAGGCCCAAAGACAGCCTCACCACGGGAGATAGCAATGATCCCAAATGCCTTGGTTTCCACAGCATGAAGGTAAGAAACGTGAGAGGCGGGAGCACCAGCTCTGACAGGAGAGCAGTACTCCATCAAGCTGCGGACAAAAGCTTTTATGTGGTCAGGAGCTCAGGTGGGCCAAGGAAGGACTTTGCACGATGGAGGATTCCCAGTTGGCGATTGGCTTTGGAGGTCAGGTTGGAGATGTGGCTTTCCCAGGAAGGATCATGGCAGATAGTGAGACCCAGAAAATTGAAAAAAAGGGACTTCTTCCAAAGGATTGTTGAGAAAGTAGATGGTTGGGTGGGGGAGGAATGGGGGGTTCCAAACGGTCTTTTCAGAGAGACAAAGTGAGAGTGTGAGATTTGTCAGGATTGAAAGACATGTTCCAATTGTTGGACCAGTTTGTGATTTTACCCAAATCTGCAGTGAGCAAATACTCACAAACTATGGACAAGGAGGCCTATGTGCGAGGAATCTGTGAAGGGTAGAGCATCACCGGTGGACAGGTGATTCTCGTCCCGCTTGCAGGGGAATTCGCGCATTGCGTTCATCCAAGCCCATCCCTGGGAGCACTGCAGTTAGAGTAGAGAGTGGTAGGCTCTTGACAGAGGAGTCTGAAGTGAAGGCCCACTGGGCCGGTTACTTTGAGCGGTTGTACCAGGCTGATCCCCCAGCTGTCGAGTTGGACGTCAAGGGTGTTACAATCCCTGTTGCTGACCCTCGAATCAACTGTGGTCCACCTTCGCTTGTGGAAACATGGGCTGCGGTGAACCAGTTGAAATGGGGCAAAGCTCCAGCGATCTGTGGCATCCATGCTGAACTTCTCAAGGCTGGTGGAAATGCTGCACTCGTGTCGTTGCATGGAGTTTTGTGCTCTGCCTGGAACACAGGCATCATCCCAACTGATTGGAAGAGGGGCCTTGTTGTTCCTCTCTGGAAAGGGAAGGGTGATCGCCAAGACTGCAACAACTACCGAGGGGTGACGCTGCTCTCAGTGCCGGGCAAGGTCTTTGCTCGGATAATTTTTGATAGGGTTCGCCACCATCTGCTTGAGCACCAGCGTCCAGAGCAGTCACGCTTTCCACCAAAGGGGTCAACGATTGACCGTATCCTTGCTCTTCGTGTCCTCACCAAACGCAGACGAGAGTTTCGGCAGGGGCTGCTTGCAGCCTATGTTGATCTCTGTAAAGCGTTCAATTCAGTGAATCGGGATGTCCTCTGGAGGATTCTTGGTCTTCGTGGGGTGCCACCAAAACTGATCGATCTGATGTCTGAACTCTACTCTGGTACTGAGAGTGCTGTGAAGTGTGGTGGTACCATCTCTGACTTATTTCCAGTTGTTACTGGAGTTCGTCAGGGGTGTGTACTTGCCCCCACACTTTTCAGCACTTGTATGGACTGGATTTTAGGGAGGATGTCGGAGAGATCAAGATGCGGTGCATCGTTTGGGAATGTCAAGATCTGGGACCTTGATGTTGCAGATGATGCAGTCCTCTTTGCGGAGACTTGAGATAACCTTTTGGGGGCCCTCGAGGTGCTGAATGAGGAGTCTGAGCCACTGGGATTACGGGTTTCTTGGGTCAAAACTAAGATCCAGGCTTTCGGTGACATCTTGGATGCTGCTGTCCTGTCTGTGCCTGTTTGTGGTGAGGATGTTGAGGTCGCGGAGAGATTCACTTACCTTGGCAGTGATATTCATGTCTCTGCTGGCTGTGAGTCAGAGGTCAATAGACATCTGGGTCGGGCCTGGGGAGTCATGGATTCACTGGATCATGGGGTGTGGCGCTGCCGGTACCTGTGCGGGAGGACAAAAGTCCGAGTCTTCAGGTCCTTGGTACATCCAGTCTTGCTCTATGGATGCGAGACTTGGACTCTGACCAAGGATCTGAGAGGGAGACTTAATTCCTTTGGTACCAGGTCTCTTCGGAGAATCCTTGGCTATCGCTGGTCGGATTTTGTGTCCAACAAGCGGTTGCTGAGAGAAACTCGGATGAGATTTGTTCCCTGCATCGTCCCTGAGCGTCAGTTGTGGCTGTATGGACATGTGGCTCGTTTTCCTTACGCTGATCCTGCTCACCATATTCTCTCAGCGAGGGAGTCTCATGAGTGGAGGAGACCAGTGGGCCGACCACGTGCCTCGTGGTTGCAGCAGGTTGACCATCATCTCAAGGAGATGGGGATGGGCCTGGCATCTGCCTGGGGGATGGCCAGACGCAGGACCCTGGAGTACCGGCGGAAAGTGGACGCAGCGACGCGCTGTTCTGGCACATGCTCCCATACCTGACCTGACCTGCAGTGAGCGAAGAAGCTGCTGCTTGCCAGTTTGAGAGATGACAGATAGTACGGCAGAGAGTGGAGTCATCAGCAAAGATATAAAGAGGATTTTCTAGAGAGTCGGAGAGATCATTGATGAAAATCAAAAAATGAACAGGCCCCAGAATGCTGCCTTGAGGAACTCCAGGCTGGACTGGAAGAGGGGATGAGAGAGCTCAATGAAGGGTCACACGTTAGCTGTGACAGGAGAGGAAGTCTGCGAGCCATGAGTGTTGATGGCCTTGGATACCACAGGAAGAGAGTTTGGTGAGCAGGGCAAGGTGCCAGAATGTGTGAAAAGCACACGATATGTTGAGGGATATGGCTCTGATTTAGTGTCTGGCACTGAGGACTTCCATCCATTGAGGACCTCCAAACAAATGGAGATGATCAACATACTTCTCCAAAAAATTTTTTTTGCCAAGTAACACACACACACACACACACACACACACACACACACACACACACACACACACACACACACACACACACACACACACACACACCACGGTGATCAACATACTTGTCAAAAAATTAATTGCTAAGTAATAACAAAATCGACTTTCTAATACACTTGAAATATCTTCGATTTTGCAAGTAACAGACTGACTGAAAGGGGTGAAATCACTTGAAAGGCAGGCAGGATAGCCTCCATGCAGGCGTTCATCACAAGGAAATTAAACTTAAGGATCTGTCTGTCAGCCCTGGTCGTTGGTGCTCCTTAACGATCTCCTCGTGTCTTTCACGAGGAGGTGAGTTATCACTGGCACCCTCGCCAAATTCCAAATTCCTGCCACCTTCAGTTGAACATCAGGCCTGGCCAGTCAGTTCGTGAAAAACTTCAAACGATCAAATGGCAACCCGGCAAATAAACCCCATTGCCATAAAGCTACTTAATTGGGATGCAAAACTTATGTTCATCTGGAATTTCAACTTTTATTTGACCAAAAAAAAAAAAAAAGACCTTTAAAACAAAATCGCAGACAAGTGTTTTAAGCGAGACGTAGTGTGATGGTTTACATCTCAAAATGTCTACTCTCCCACTCAAATTGATACCGTTGACAAGTATGACAGAGCATGAGGCAACAAAGTGACAGACATACTGCAATGTTGGCAAAATCGCACGGGTTTGTGTTTTCAAAAAGTAGACATAAAACAAAACAGCAATTAACCAAATGTAGTGCTTATATAATTTTCACAAACAAGGACAAATGTGAAACTCTCAAAGCAAGAGCTAAGTTGGTCAAAGATGGACATTTTGCAAAGTAAGCAAGACATCACCAGGGGCCAACAATTTCTTCCTGCTCACTTCGCGTGTAATTGAGCAGCCCATGGAATCCCGGCAAGTCGCATGCTTCCCGGCAAGTCATCCAGGGGTTAAAGCCTTCGGTAGGATTGGGCAGTGGCTTCTAGATGATGTGCCTACACTTCTATTTTCAACATGTAATCTCGGCCACAAAACGCTTAATGAGATTAGCAGTCCGCCGGAAATCCCGATAGGACATCCCGATGGTAGGAAGAAATGAAAGAGCTTCGAGTGATGTGCTTGAGACCTTTCTAGAGAGCGATGTACGCTCTCCTCCCATTTATTACATCAGCCAAAAAAGCAATTTGGCTCGTTTGTGGCTTCAGCCCCCTTTTCTCTCGTGCCCTCTGCTCGTCTTTCATCTCCGGAATTTAGCAATTGTTAAACATATTTAAAAATTCGGATTTCTGGGATCCAGGAGGACAGAGGCAAAGGAATATTACTTTTCTCATTAAATCTTTCTGCAAGGTCAAGGTCAAGGCGGTACGAAAATTATGTGAGAGACTTGTCGTCATATTACATGACCTCCTGAAAATTGAATTGAAAGTACCCTGCATCCCTGGGGAAGATAAAAAAAATATATGTACACCTTACATATTTATGTCAACAAAGGGCACCATTTATCATGGAGCCAATAGTCAACTCCTTCGGTGTTTTACCTCCAGGCAGTTTGGTCAATGAGAAAACATTTCCCAGTGTCCCACGAGCTGGTACAAAAACAGAGAGGTCAAGCAAAGCGATAGTAAAACACGAGCTGCTGGTCTGAATCCACCCACAACGTTTCTTTTGCATTGGCACAGTGATCGCAAAGGCTTGACAGTTCTGTCGACACAAAAATGTGGGTGGATAACCACTCCGGGACGGTTAGTGGAGATGAGTCTAGCATGGTACTCGTTGGTGACGATGGTTTATTTTAATTTGCATCGCACATGATAAACCTTGCAGCACCTATGCAAACTAAAAAGCCCAATAAGATGTGAGCAGTGATGGAACGTAATGAGACAGGGACTGTATCTCTAGAAGGTTACAGATGAAGAGAACTGCATTTCTTGAGAGTAAACCTAATTACAATTGATAAGACTTTCATGTAATGCACCATTTGTGATTATTCGCATGTTTGTCTCTGAGCTGCCTCATTCTGGGTTTCATTCCAGGTTGGGTATCGAGTTTACTCGACTAAACTGTGTTTTTTGTAGTATGAGCAGGAGGCATTGCATCTTGGAGCACACCGTCCCTTCAAAGTCGATGTAAGTTCGTCCGTCCCATTTGCAATAATGTGGGTGTAAAACATGCTATATTTATATTTTGGAAGAGAAGGGCTTGGATTGATATCATAATCACATAAACTGCTAAATAAAAGGATGTGGATATTAAATATTATGAGATGTCTGGTTGTTATGTGTGAGTTAAGCAAATGAAATGTAAGATAGGATGCGGATGTGACATAATGGGCTAAGTTTAATCTTCCAGTTTTAAAGATTACTTGATTTTTTTTTCTGCAGTGTTCTAAGACTTATGTATGAACTAGTACGTAGATTACACGCAGAACAGAGATATAAATCAACAGGTCTCAGTATGTTTTAAGCATCAACTACAAAGACATTATGATAAAACAGAGAAATCATATAGTATGAGGGATTTGAACCTGGGTTTGTAGCATCGTGCATCATGTGCTCACATGAGAACATCAAAACAGGGCAACAGACCAAGGTGAGGTAAGATGCACCTGTCAGGAAAGGTGGGACAAGATGATACATCTGGGAGGGTGTGGGGGGCATCATACCACACATTTTTGAGACAGGGGGATCTTGCCCCACCTTGCTCTACTTGTATTTCCATGGAGCCAGAAGTAGTGGTAATTATTGCATGATCGTTTTGCAGAACATCTAACGTGTCCCATTATTTTCATTCCTTCCGGTGTTTATTTTTTAATATTTTACAAGCACATTGGTAACAAATTACAAGGTAATTGAGACAAATGCAGCAGAAAAAAAAACATCAAAAGGTTAAGACCATATATCTCATGGTTAGATCACATTATCAAGACGCTCCAAAGAGCAAAAGTAAAGACCAGCACATAGATAACGCAATTTAGGTAAAAATGGTAAAGTACGATATCCATAACTGCTAATAGGATTTGGTTATCTACCGATAATTAAATTAGCTTTTCTATCCAATTAGTTTTATCCAAAGACAATATTGTCGACTGGGTAACTAAATTAGCTGCTCTGTCTAATGACTGTATATGTTCACTCAGATTTGTAATTGCGAAATTTCAAACAATCCATATTCTACTGCTTCCTTTTGAGATAACGCTGTGCCACCAATGCATATTTCGGTCAATAAATTCCCCAAAATAATTTGTAAATATCATTTCTGCTTTTACAGCTGAACGATGCTTACTAAGTCATTGCAACAGCACGATCAAATTTAGGCAAAAATTAAATTTTTTGTTACAGTTTACAACAATAATCTTAGATTCATGGATGAGCTTGTATAATATCAGGGAAACTGGAGTGCATTGGGACATCCCCTCCACCACTGATGTTAAAATATTGAACATGGTGTTAAAATTGAGTGACAACACATTGACGCTTTCATCATCATACAAGTGTCAAGGTGCTAACACTTAATATTATTGGCCAACAATAATTACGAGAGGAGATGTCACAATACATCCCAAGTTTCTGATTACATGTAAAACAAAAATTTCTTTAAAATCAGTTAATCCTGACTGGGATCACGAAAAAGTTTGTCCGACGTCCTGGGACAACCAGAACATTTTGTCAGACAGCCAGCCTAACGAGCAACCAAATTTGTTATCTGCCGAATAAACCTTCCTTTGATTTTATTTATCCATGCTGTTGTAGCTTCGACTTAAAATAATCAAGTATTAAATAATGGCAGTATAAAACTCGAATGGCACTCCGATGTCACAATGTCGACAGATATGTCTCCGCCCACATTATTACATCATTATACATGCTTGTACCAAGTTTGATTTAAATTCCTGAACCCAGATTCAAAACATTAAATAATTCTAGCTGTTAGACCATGTGTCTGATCAGGTTGAAAATTAAAACCCTAATATTCCCCATGACTACTAGATCATAACTGATGTTTCACATCAATTGATGAAGCAATTCAAAAGAAAGAAATTTTTAAAGATTTTCATTTAATGCAATATGGTTGTCAGACCATGTGACCTATTAATGATTCGTGAACATCCTGGTATTCCCAAGCCTTGGGGAACATGTGGGTAAAGTTTCCCCTTGATCTGTCATGCCATTCTGGAGAAGAAGATTTTTAAAAGTTTATTCTTGAAAAAATCATAGCTGCCAAATCATGTGACCTATGATGTCATAGGTGGAGAACTTTTTGTTCCTCATGGATATGCGATCATATCTGTAAAAAGTTTTGCCTTGATCTGTTCAGCCGTTTCAGAAAAGAAGATTATTCAAAAGCTTTTATGTTAAAAACAATATGGCTGCCAAACCACATGACAGATGATGTCATCAATCGCCCCCCTTCCCCCGTACAATTTATTCAAAGATACATCCATCCATCTACTTGGACCATACTCTGTACAGAGCATCAGTGCTGCCGAAGAAGTCTCCTGGGCTATTTATTGGTCACAATCCTGGATGGGTCGCCATTCCGACGCAGGATACTCAAATGGCTCAATCATCCCAGCAAGCTGGTACTCATTTTGCTGACCTTGGAAGGATGGCAGGCTGAGTCAACCCCACCTGGTGGTAATTCAACAGCCAAGCAGGATTTGAACTCAGGACCCGAGGATCCCAAGCATGCCACCCAAACCAGGACTCTCAAAAATTTTCATACCGATCGGATAAAGCATTCGACGTATGCAATTATGAAGTCATAACAAAGCCACCAATGACATCATCAAAAAAAAAAATCACACTTATTTCCCATAGGGAGTACTTGATATGTGCCAAGTTTCAATTTTTTCCATGTTGCAGTTTCGGAGATAGAGGTCAAAAGATTTTCCTTTTTTCCAACTTGGCTACCACAGCACAAGACATATGACATCATAATTATCATTACAACATTCTACATGAGTAGTCGCACCTGTGTTGAAAATTTTGATAGATTTTTGATCGATAAAATTTTGAAAATTTTGAAAATTGTGTTGAAAACAAAAAAGTCAATCGGATAAGCGGTTGCAGAAAAAAAAAAAACAGAAAAAATTAGCACGGATGGATGTACAGATGTATGGACGAACGGATGGACAGACGACCCGAAAACATAACGCCTCTTGCAACTTCGTCAGCGGAGGCATAAAACAATTAAGCATCAAGCCCATTACTCATCCCCATGTCATGGGGGCCCCCATTTTTGTTCTCAAGAAGTGAGTTCCAAACGAATCGAGTAACAAACGCAGTTCTGCTTATTCACGAAACATACAGTACATGTTTTCATGTACCTTGTGCTATTCTGCATTATCATGAATGGGTTGCAAGCGGACATTAACTAAATGTTGAAATTGACAAGTAAGTCTTAAAGTAGTTGCATAATATATTTTTATCTCCAAGTGTTTTCTGTTGAAAAAAAAAAAAACTTGCATTTATCTATGTTTTTTTTCTAAATGAAAAACCTTATGTTGATCGCCACTGACAGTTGTAAATCCATGAATACTGTCCAGATGAGATCATTGCTCGTTGTTTTAACAACTGCAAGGAAATGCGGCACGTAAATCACAAGACTCCTGTCCAACCAACTACGAGCAACGCCAATGCCCAGTGAGTCGATTCATCTCGGTATATACAGCTATGAGGGAAAACATTGTGGACACTTGTCGGGCAACTGAAAAAAAAAGATTAGGGAAACCACATTTGCAATGGGGCCTGCCCGAAGGACAACTACAATGTCTAAAATTTAGTGAGCCCTGTGGGCTTCGATGATCTGTAAGAAGAGAGTGTACTTTAAAATGAATTACAAGGACATTCGTGAAATTTGAACCTGGGATTCTCCAGAATGATGAGATATGTGCTCAGATGAGAAAAGCAAATAGGGAAATATTTATTGCATTTTATTTCAGTGAATTATTTAGCCTAAACTACAAGTTGTGAAATGCAAATATAGAGGATTAAAACAAAATTGATAAACGAGAACTTAAAAAAAAAACTTCTATTTTTCAAGGATCTGTTCATTTCAATAAGGACAAGTGAAGTGATAAATGCACAGCATATTCAAATTGAGGATGTAAGTGATTATATGAAAGGTCAAATCACAAGATGAGCAAGTGTTGAACATCATTAAGCAGTAGCCCCATCTGATAGGCCATTTGCTTGGTGTCATTCGGGTAACGATAAGATCACAATTACCAAAAACCTACAAATCGTTTGCAACCACGCAGGTCATCTTTACTTCTTTCCCAGCATCCTCTTTCGTGTCACGTGCCTTCAGAGCATGATCAGACCGAGATATTCCCGTCCCATCATCTCCCATGAAATCCCGATTATCGAGCTTCCGTGACTGCCACGGCATGGTTTATCCGTTCGCATCTACCCGGTCGATTGCTATGCTCGAGTGGGTAAGAAGAGTCCACGACAATATCAGCAGCTCTCTTTCCTCGCGGTGGTCACACAGTGAGAGTCAAATTTAAAATTCATGTTCATATTTGAGAACACGAGCAAAATTCTACAATGTCAGTGTTGTTTTAATCTGGAGATTCATCTCCGATTACTTTCAATGGCGATTCTGTAACCTCAACATTCAACCTTTAAAATGCTGATTCAGCAAAGAAATATCTACATGGCATCTGAAATATCCCAAGTATAGAATTAGAATTTTACAATCCATCGTAGATAATGCAATTCTGAAGACTTCATGTGATGTGGTTGTTCATGGATTATTTGGTTTCTGTACTTGTGTCGTGCCTGTGAACTATATGAAGCAAAGGAAAATCTGCAAACTGCTCCAAGTCTAATAAACCACCACTGATCAAAAAGGCCATTTGCTGATGCCCAGTGCTCTTAATGCTGCAAAAAATTACTGGATACCTGAAGTGCAGGATTAAAATAGGCCTTACCTTTCAGTGGTGAGATAATCTGACATCTTAGAGACCTTTACACCTGCACCAAAAGGTGTGGTTCATGAAAGGTAAGCATTTTGCATCACATATACTGTCACATTCCAATAGCAAAAAGAGAATGAGCGATTTTTAGATGATAACAAACGATTTGATCGACTTGTTTGGTGATCGTGTGGTACCAGACATCTTTTGGTTGCACTTGTGGCTGCAGCCTTTTCCTTTGAGAAAAATGTAGCCAATGTTACAGAAGACAATCCACTTTACAGAAACTGAGAGGGTGGTACTTCTTTTGTGTCCATTCTACAACACAGAATAATTTTGGCTCAACTGACGCATGACTCTGGAGGCACGAGGAACCCCCAGAGAAGGGAGCGTCCACTCGCAATCCTTCATAACATCATTGAGAAGGACACCAGCCTGAGTGCCATTGGTTGAGTCAATGCCATGTCCAATCGAGAACATTGCAAAAATCAAATCATTTCATCATGCGAAGTGGATGTCAGAAGAAGAAAAAGAAGCATGATTTATGACATGTCTTACAGTAAAATATAAACTTGTGTAAAAATAATTGCTAAAAATGTTGGATATGCCCAAAAAAATGATGCTTTATTGGACAGAAAATAGTTTTAGAACCTACAATATATCATGGATGAAAAGGGCTAACAGGATTCAGCTTTAAGCTATCTAACCTGGGTTAGAATCTCGATCCACCTATAAACTGTCACCCTGGTGCTTCACATGGAAGATGGTACATCAATGTATATATTATCCATTGGAAGTTGGTTAAGCTAGTGGACCTGTCTACTCGCAAGGGGAGAATTAGTGGACATTAAATATCCCAGGGTGTCTTTCACGAAGAGTCGGCGAGTTAAGGTCGGTACCCTGGCTAAATTCCAAATTCCTGCCCTAATTTGCAAGGGCACTGCATCAGTGGCATCACGGCACCTCGGTAATGATGCAACCAGTGGGATAAAATTTGAATTGAATTCCAGACAAACATTAGTTTGCAAACAATAACAAAAACAAGAATGAAAAGCTCAGTCAAAATGCAATTTCTTATATGTGTGACAAATTCAACAGTCACAAAAAGGGCTGGTGAGGAATCAGGATTGGCCTTTTTCTCTTCCACTTCTTTATCAGACACCCAGGAATTTGATTTTCAAAGCAAGTATGTTCCAAAGTTTTGCTCAAATCAAAAGAACATGACAGGAAGTTTTGAAAAATAATGGACAATGTGTTCGTCCATGAGACAAGTTATCACCGTCCCAGTGGAACACATGTAGATCAGTGTGGCAGGAAAGCTATTAATCAAAAGCAAAATCTGGAGAGTGAATAAACTTGGTGAGATGGAGACCCACTGGGTAAGTGTGCTCACATTGTGCCTTTGCAAATCCACATCATCGCTCTGCCAGTGTCCTTCAGCCGCAACAAGCGGGTGCTTGCTTTATGAAATGGGTTTGCATTACATCTTGATCTTTTTGAGTTGTGAGTAGAAGTGTTCAAATACGCATCTTTGAAGATGATGGCTATTGCATGATTGCCTGCTCACTGAGGACATAACAATAACCACATCATATTTCCAATTTACTTCATAATCATCTCCAACACTATTGTGGGACCTTGCTGGCTGAAGGACTCTAAACTGAAATCATGATATAATTCAGCACCCATTTTATTGCACGAGAGGAACTTGATTCAGGGATACTTGTCCTGAATGCCACGATGATTGACTCACTCTCCCCCACCCCTCAACACTTTACCCTTCCACAACCTTCCCTTCGTTATATGAAGCATACAATTGGAATTGTTTGTAAAAGGGTTGTTCAAATTTGACCAGTACGTAATTGTTTATATCAGGTAATATATGGATATGAATGTATTTTCAGAGCATTTTCTTGTTAGTGTTGGTAATATATTTCTTGTCTTTTAAGCATGCGCTTAAAATCAATATGGTGGCAAGTGAGATAACAAAGAGGGGAGAACAATGAAATAATCATGAAATTTCCAATCATTGAAAATGTCAAGCCTGTTGAGATTTACAGAAGAATGGCTTACAGCATAGCACACTTAAGATTTCCTGTCATGGATATCCTAATTTGACTGATGGAAGTCATTTGAAAATAGACGTGACCACCTCTATCAACAACACAAACAACAAAAGAATCTGGGATCTCATTTTGACAGACAAAACAATTTCTGTTCAACATACCTTTCCAGGAATGAGTGTTATTGTTCAAAGTGTTGAGTCTCCCGTCCGTGACAAGTCATAGTTAGAAACAAAAAATCCGTATCAAATTTGAACAACCCTCATACAAAATATGCAAAACCATGTCGATCGAAGAGTCACACCAAAGCACAGTATGCTCACAGCGCTTCATGGAAAATAGTTTATAATGATATTGTAAATCCATTTTTAATACTGACTAAATACCTAACAACACCAAAATTACCACTTCGATATTAAATACCTGCTTGTCCCCCCCCACCCCCTGCTCTATCTGCGATATGTCCCCACCATATTTCTGCAGGGTACTCAAGGTCTGCCAGCAACCCCCTTCTGGTAAAACTACCAAAATCACGAATCACTGCTCACCTTCGCTCTTTCATTCATTTTCCCCACCTTTGGAACAAACTCCCACACCCTCTTCAATCCCACGCTTCCCTCCAGGTCTTCAAAACAGCTGTTCACCACCACCTCTTATCTTCCCCCAACCAAAACCATGATCTTTTCTACCTCCGCTAATCCACCCCAAAGCCACCTCCTTCAAATTCCCTGCTTTCCCAGCTGAAAGTCCCTGTAGTGTCCATCTTGTTTACCCTGTGTACCCCACCCATATCACTCCCTGCTACAGATCTCCTCACGTCTCTTTGCCACACTGTTTTTTCCTTCCCTCTCCCCCCCCCCCCCATTCTTGTCTCCTACTCTCCTTGTACATTCTGTGTGTTAGCTCTCACATGAGCCTCGACAGTGTATACAAAACAAAAAACAAAAAAAAGAACAAAAGGGAACAATATCCCATGCGTTTTACAATTTTGTAAAGTTGCAGGAATTTGTTCATCTGAAGAGGAAGTAACAAAGAATGACGTTGTGATTCAATTTCACTCAAATCACAGCTTATTGTGCAATTGATCCATTTCACTCAAATCGCAGCAAATTGTGCAATTGATCCATTTCACTTGTTGATACATAACTTCCTGTGGCACTTTGACCCAGTTAATGTTGTTGATCCAAAAGCTGCTCACAGGAGATGGCATCATTCCATATGGGTCCCCTACTCTAAAATCTCTACCACAAATCTGGATCCATCAATCCATTGTAAATGGGATGAAAACCTTTTTTTTTTTTCAAATGTGACATCACTCCCGTTGTCTGCTTATAATTATGGTGCTGAAAGCATCTCAGTGCAGCTGGAGTTTCTCATTTCATTAATTATGGGTTGGCTCACTGTTCATATGCTATGAAAACATATGTATAGCCCTGAGGTGGTCTGATTGAATATAAAATTTAATTGAGTGATTCTCACTCAAAGATGTCTATTTGTCTAGATGAAAACAAGAAAAGCATTGTTTATAATTACAAAGTAATGTTTTATTATATGGTGAACAAAACAATGCTGGGTCTATATTATCGATTGTCATCTGCTTTCACAGTTGAAAGCTGCCAACGTGATCCGTATTCAGAATAATGGTTTTAACTTTGATCCACTCAACTAGAGACCAGTCATCCTCCCCACCATTAGCAAAGTGAATGCGATCTTTCATTTCTGCAGAACTCAGGCATTATCTCTTCTTCAACTCTCTTAACTCAGATCATCAGTTCAGCTTCTGCCTCAGATATTCTACAATGAAGATATTGCTTCTTTTAACCCAACAATGGGTGGATGATTTAAATCTTAATCGATAGGTCAGCATGATCTCTTTTCAGCATGGTCAGCATAAACAAGCATGATCTCTTTTGACACATCTTGAGCCTTTGACATTATCTGACACCAAACCTTACTCTGCAGGTTGTCAACCAGTGGCATTCAATGGACTTACTTTGAATCATGGTTCTCATATTTTCTTCATTAGTGCAAATGTCGGGTCACACTATTGATGGTATTATGATTTGAGATCTCCCTCTTGAGGCTGGTGTTCCACAAGGCAGCCTTTTCAGCCCAAACTTGTTCTTTGCTGACATCAATGATCTCTCCACTTTCCTAGAAAATCCTCTGTGTCATTTTGCTGATGACTCCACCCTGTATATAACAGTACACCATGCTTATTAGGCAGGCTGTAATGGCATTCCTGTCTGTGTATCTGGAAAAAAAATGATCAGCTAATACGTAATCTGCCCCAGATTGCTTGGTACACATCGTAAGAAGGTCCATCAGGGTGGACTGGACATCTATCAAGCATGCCAGACAAAGATTTTAGCATGAATCAGCTCACAAAGTTTTCAAAGAAGCCTAAAATACTTGAAAACGAATCTGTGAGAAAGGGGAGTGCCTCTGTACAACAAAATATTTTGAGAACATTCTGATACACTCGTCCAAAAAGTTGATATCTTGCAGCCCGTACTGTAAAAACTCCTGACGATATTAGCCTGTGAAAGCCCCAAAGTTTCGTATGTGGGCGTGTTCTACCCAAACTTTCGTGATTCTTAACACTGATTGGGAAGGTCATATCTGGGGTTTGTTGATGCACTGGGTATGTTTAAAATTATACTTCCTATTCATCATGTTTGGGAGGAGGTTGGGAGGCGAGTCGGAGTTGTGTGGTCTGTGTGCCTTTATAAATGTAAACATTTTGTTTGGTTCTGGGGTTACAAGATAAATTATACTAGATTTTTGCATCCATTGGTGAAAGGAGAAGCATCCATTCGTGTGTGTGTGTGTGTGTGTGTGTGTGTGTGTGTGTGTGTGTGTGTGTGTGTGTGTGTGTGTGTGTGTGTGTGTGTGTGTGTGTGTGTGTGTGTGTTTGTTTCAACCAATGCCGCCACCAGCTAATTGTATTAACAGGAAATGAAACGAACCTGACTCCTCTCATCAATGGATATTTCTCTTATTCCTACATTTCCATGAGTCGGATTTGCATTTACGCCTAAGTCACATTTGCCACGGCGGCCGTGGGGTCTCCAAAATCTACAGCCACTAGCAATTATACGGTGGCCGCAGTATTTCCACGGTCACACAATGTAGCAGTCACATGTTTTTATTTTTCGGGGAGCCACACGGCGGATTTAGAAATTGTGGAGACCGAAAACGTGGGGTTGCCGTACGGTCTTTGATTTGATGTCACACGGTGACCTTAAGGGGGCCCTGCGGCGGCCATAGAATTTTCAAGGAAGACACAAGGTAGCCTCAAGGTGCCCGCAAGGCGACCGCAGGGGGGGGGGGCTAAGGTGAACGTGCGGCCAGACGGATGGCAACGAGTGGGTTAATTTTTATCTTGCCGAAACGAAGTTTTTGCAAGATATGTTAGTCAGCTTGTATGTTTTTTGGTTTTTTTGTTTGTTTGTTTGTCTGTAATCACGTATAAAAAATTCTGCAAAGCACAGTTATCATTGGAAATTTTTGTAACTTCGCATATCAGAGGCCTATAGAGGTCCCTTTCAGTGCACAAAATTTTGAAGGTCAAGGTCAAAGGTCAAGGTCACTGTCACAAATCAGAGGAGTCGACGAAACCCTTATTTTTTGAGTAATTTTGATCGGATCATCTTCAAACTTCATGGGAATATAGTTCATGGTCTGGCGCTCAGCTGATTAATTTTTGGTGGTGATTGGCCTTGACCAGCTCCTCAGGTCAAACATATTTGACCCCAAGGTCAAATTTTCAAGTTTTAGGAACCATATCGTGTAGTACCTCAAATTGAACACCTCGATGAGTGCTTTCTAGATATGTCAAGCTTGAGACATTATGACGTCATTTGGTGACGTTATGAGGCAAAAGCATATTTTTCATGGTTACTCTGTAGAACGATTCTCATCGGAATCTCTCGTAGGCAGATATTCCTCAAGGAGTCGCTCCTGGTGGATAGCAGCTCTGTTCACCTCAGTGTGACCTTAAAGAAGTCACAGGTGGTCACCTTTTGGCAAGATACGGGTCACCCTGCGGGTGACATTGGTTTATTTTTTTTTTTTTTACCAGTTTTTTTTTCCGGCTTGTCGAATTGCTACGGCGAACATAGAAATGAAAAAAAGTTATAACTCCACGTTATAATTCCACGGCGACCCCAACGGCCTGTAAAAGATAGCCAAACGGCGTAGAGCCACCCTGAGGCCACCGCCGAAACTCTGCGGCCACCGCACGTTTCTGTCAATTCAGAGGACGTACGGCCGCCGTATCCTCGCCGTAGAGCAAATGTGACTTAGGCCTAAGGAACATAACGGTTATGGTTAACCATTTTAGAAATGCCATTCTTTTTTCTAAATGCTGAAAATTGTGTTTAAAAGATGATTTGAATCACAGATATCACGCAAGCTACGACAGGTTAAAAGTGCCTGGCAAGAAAAACCAAGTCACTGTAAATACACACACAGTGCATGCACAAAAGGCCTCATTTAGCATTCATACGTCATTTCAAAAGTCGCACATTGAAACGTGATTTTTCAAGCAGGAAAGTTCCAAGCTCTCAATCTGTCCCTCCACAAGGATCAGCTATCAAATCCCATAGTTTACCTTTCTGGACAACCCCTGGAAGAGGTGCAGTTCATGGAGTTCCGAGAGCTCAATATATGTCACTTGTCTTTGGCAGACGATATCCATGTTTCTCCCCCAGAGACGGTTGAGTCACAGCTTTTCTTGTAACATTTCCATCTCCTGGCAGGAAGTCAAGCCTGATACTCACCCAATGCAGGCAGATCGGTAGACTCCATTTTCCAACACCTCACTCTACACATCTATTCCCTCCATGCACTTACAACCCCCCTCAGCTCCCGGCCCCCACGCCGGAGGGTATACAAGTTCTTCCAGAAACACACACCTGGTTTCCCTCTTCAGGTCTAAACTGCTGCATGCTCACTTTCATTCCTTCATCTCTATGTTCCCTCAACTGTGGAACAAACTTACTGTACCTGTTGTCTTCGTGCTTTTTCCTCGAGTTTTTCAAGCATGCCATCCATTTTCACCTCATTTTTTTTCCCACCATACCCATCTCCGATATTTTATATTCTCTCTGACCCCGCATCCTATTCATCATCAAGTTATTCATTCTCACTGTTGCAACTCAACTACATGTTTTGACCATGTGCAGTGTGCATGTGTTTTTGTCCGCTTGTTCCCGTTTTGCCCCATCAGTCTACAAAGCTGCAGCTCTCTGATATTTAGCCCCTTCATTAACCTTTATGTGTGTATGAAAAACAAAACAACATCCACAGTGACTGACTACTCAAGGGAATTGTGAACTGTGGTTCTTTTTTCATGTTTCGGACAAGCAAAGATGGTCGATATGCAGGCAAGCAGAGAGTTCATCATGCTCTTATGAATGTGAAACCTACCTAAATGCATCATCCCAGTTAAAATGTTTGCCACATCAAGCCTATATATTGATGAGTCAAGATCCTACACTGAACGACTCAGCAGTGGGCTGAATAATAAGTGGGTTCTCTTCCTTTGAAGGGATTGCACCCAAAATATTGCTTCACCTTCTTTCCAACGACAGTTAACATACCTCACTCAACATTTGATAGAGAAAATTAATTGCTCTTTATTTTTCCACCAACAGACCAACTATAAACTTTATAAGCATGAGTTTTCTACAGAAATAATGTTTCATCAACATTCATTGTCCAAAACAAAATAATATGGATAAGTATTAGTACCGTAGCAAAAACAGAAAACATGCAACAATCTGTAATTCAATGTACTCTGAGCATCCTCCGAGCTAAGAATAAGTTTTTAAAATTTGTACTGCTTTGTAAGTAGGTCATAATGAAATGGTTTCAGCAGCCCAATTAAATACAATTATGAACCAAGAATGTGACATAATATAAACAGACAGATAAAAAGTAGGGTTATATTGGTTCGCTGTTAGGAATGAATAAGAGACATAGCTGGTGGGAGTTGCCACATGTCAGTGTCATGATTGCTGCAGAGGAATAGAACTAAATGTTTCACACATTACCATTCCCTTCAACTACTTTTCCTTCCTCACCTACCGTGACCTTGCTTTCTAATCTCCTCCCCGTGCATTCATTTTCTCCATTTACTTCTCCTGCCCACTCCACTCATTTTGTACCTAATATTTATATGCCATTTAAATATACCGACATTTTTTTTTCGGGTCAAACCGTCCGACATCCTGAATAAATATTTATTCCATCTTTTTATCAATTAATCAATTATATGCTTGGTGGTGGTTTAACAATTATGGTGGTTCATTTAGGATCTCAAGGTCCTGAGTTCAAGCCCCAGCCATGCCAAAATAATACCATGTGGGTTGACTCAGCCTGTCATCCTTTCGAGGTCGACAAAATAAGTATCAGCATACGATAGTGAGCCGGTCAAGTATGCTGCATCGGAATGGCAACCCGACCAGGACAGTGCCCCCCCCCCCCCCGAGCCATTGACACTGCTTTGGCAGCCTTATGCATCATCCTCCGTCATCATCCATTTATCAATCTGGGCCCAAAGACAAACAAACTTTCCACATTTATTTCAAGCATCTAACTCAAGACTTTGGCACAAAAAGCTTCGCCTTAGAGGCACTCTGGAAGACTCTGCAGTCGCATGCATGGAGTGCATCAGAAGCTTCTGTGGTTGTTTTGTGCTCATTATGAGAGTAATGAAAGCAGAATGCAAGTTGAAGGCTCTATCCGAAAATGGTTTCACATAGAAGTTCTAGTACAGCACCCGGCTGTGTGCTGTCATTGCCTGTCCCAAAGTTTTTTTTCTTTCGAAGACTCATTTTTTGTTCAGTTAGGCAATGTATTTTGACTCTGCAAATGAACTTGTTCTCTTTGAGTCAGACTATTCAGACTTTGTTTGACAGTTGAAGTGAGTAATGGTCAGATGCGATGGCTGGAAAGCAACATTAAGTGCATCTTGTCTTTGTTGATCAGTAGCAATGGAACAATACAATAGTTGTTTTGGAAGGCACAATGACGGAGCTATTTCCGATTTCCCATACTTCCGGCATTGTATTTCGACTTATTCCTGCATACAAAGTGTGGTTTAGGCAAATCTCCAAGGTTGCTCTGATTTGAGCCAAGCTATCAGAAAATGAAAACAGATTTCCAGGGAAGTGGAATGCGAGATGTTTTGAGCCAATGCTTTATGTTGCAGAATTTGGCAGATATTGGACATTGGAGGTGGTAAAACCTAACCATTTTCTGGTATCGTGTATATGTTTGCAAGAGAGGGGTCTTATAAGTTTCTGGAATGACGATCAAGGAAGACCAAGAACCTCATGAAACTTGGTTGAATATGTAGTTCAACTTCACTGATGAATAATGACAAATTGTTGAATCTTTGTTTGTTATTTTTCACAGCGTAACTGAGTTTTCATATAGGAACCCCATCAGTTGAATGAAATGAAACCCCTTCAATCAAATATTTGCATTTCAAAGGGAATGATTCCCAAGGAAATTAATGATGATATGGTGCAATCATGAGGACGTGATACCCCCTCATACACCACAGTCAAATAATATTGTGCACTGATTCAAAGCGTGAGAGACAGAACACAGAGAATGAGACATGGTCAGGATGGCTCACCGAGCTGATGAAATGACGTATACTGTTCATAACACAATGAGGGTAGACATGCCTATCACCATTAGGCAATTATCTTGCATCCAGCACATGAGCAAAACATCAGTTGAATGGATTTTGCATGAAAAGCTAAACATGAACAAGATTTTGGCAAGACGGGTAACCAGAATTATAACACTCGAGCAGAAGAGGCGGTCCAGATGAAAATTTCACTTCAACTTATTGGTGAATTGCAACGCCATCCACAGTGTTTCTTTGGCGATGTTGTGACAAAGACCACTGAATGAAATATATAGGTTCACCACTTTGATGGGGGGGCTGACAACATGGCCTAGCGGTACACACCCTCACCTCTAATCAGGGCTGACAACATGGCCTAGCAGTACACACCCTCACCTCTAAACAGTCTAGCCTGGGTTTAAATCCCGGCCCAGATATAAACGGGTCTTCTCAATGTTTCACAGGCAGATCTGATGAGGTGAATCATCAATGTGTGTGCCGTCCATCGGATGAACATTAAACTGGGAGTGCTATCTGCTCGAATTAGTTGGTGGATGTTAAAGATCCCATGGTGTCCTTCGGGAAGAGTAAGCGAACTACCGCCGGCACCCTGAACAAATTACAAATTTCTGCCCTAACTAGCAGAGGGCATTGAATCAGCAGCATAGCCAATGAAACTTGTGCTGCATACGAACGAACGAACACCACTTTGATCCTGAATAAAAAGAATGAAGTAAACAGTGGGAAACCACAAGTTCTCCACCTGCAAGTCTCAAAGTCATGGCATAGATTTTCTGGGACTGTGAAGGTGGTATCATGATGGAAGAGAGAGTGAGAGAGAGAGTGAAAGTGAAAGTGAAAGTGAGAGTGAGAGTGAGAGTGAGAGTGAGAGTGAGAGTGAGAGTGAGAGTGAGAGTGAGAGTGAGAGTGAGAGTGAGAGTGAGAGTGAGAGTGAGAGTGAGAGTGAGAGTGAGAGAGAGAGAGAGAGAGAGAGAGAGAGAGAGAGAGAGAGAGAGAGAGAGAGAGAGAGAGAGAAAGAGAGAGAGAGAGAGAGATTGGTTGGGACCATACTCTGTGCAGAGCATTGGTGCTGCTTCAGCAGTCTCCTTGGCTATTAGGCATTAGGCACAATCCTGGACGGGTCACCACTCCGACACAGTATACCGCAAGCTGGCACACATTTTGCCAACCTCGGAAGGATGACAGGTCGAGTTAACCCCACCTGGTATTAATTCAACAGCTGAGCGGGATTTGAACTCAGGACCCGAGGATCCAAAGCTCGCCACCCTTGCCATGAAGCCAACACCTGTAGAAAGGCATTACAAATAATCACATTAAAATTTGTAATTTGGCGACTGTCTGTCTGTCTGTCTATGACACATTCGGTTGTTACTTACCCAATGTCAACCACAAACTTGCCAGGGGGACTAAGGGTCACACGACAGAGGTTGTAGAGATTTAACTTCCACCCCTCACAGGAGGATTTCCACCTCGGACAAACACCATGTTAAGGCGTACAAGTAGCTCAGTGTGGCATTTCGTGGGGCAAAGTACCTACCAGAAGAAAAATTACTATAACTACAAACTATTCTGTCGATTCTCTCCATCGTATGGTTACCTTTTTAAACAGTCGCTACTGAAAGAAATTTGTCGCAAAGCCAACGTCCTTGAGGCATTCTTTGCTTAATGTGTTCCCCACAGACTAATGGATCTGAGCTGTCTCAACTTGCTGGGCCTCCAGGTAAGGTGCTAAAATGAGTCTTCACACGTGAATGATGTATCCCATTGCCTGTCCGATTTTTCTCACCATAACATTTTGTGGACTGCACATGGATTGTTTATAACTTGTAGATTGGGGGCTCATATGTCATTTCTCCCAGCCTTGGTTTCAAGTGTGACGTGCAATATTGCCCGACACCATTACGGCCGAATTGTGATCCTCATTCTTTACATAAACCCATTCGGGACATGCACTCGCCTTGAACCTATCCAGCCTGGGTTGGAATCTTGACCCATCTATAAACTGTCATCCCACTGTTTCACAGGCAGGATGATTCATAAATGTGCGCTGTTCCTCGGATGGATGTTAAACTGGACGTCCTATCTGCCAGCACAAGTTGGTGGATGTTGAACAATGCACAATGTCCTTCGCAAAGAGGAGGCGAGCTATCGCCGACACCCTTGACAAATTCTAAATTTCCTCTCTAACCTTAGTCGAACGTGAGGCCTGACCAGCTGGTTCGTGAAAGACTTGGGCCAAACTTCCCACGGCCAACCCGACATGAATGTGGGAATAATTGTGGCCGTTAAAGAACACTAATGATAATAATATTAAGAAGAAGTAGATTTGGAAATGTAAAGATCTCTGACCTTGCAAACAGGCTGAGTGGGTATTTAGGGGGTCTGGGTGCTTTGGGGAATCCTGAAGAGTTGTGGAGTGCCTTCAAGACCACCATCCTTGATGTGGCCAGTGGATGTCTTGGAACTCAAGAGAGGGTGAAGAAGAATTTTGACTCAAGCAACACTGGAAACCATTGACCAGAGTCGCAGAGCTAGGCTAAATGGTAGAGCTGAGCTGGTTTTTTTGGGGGGGTTTTGTAGGATCGTACGAGAGTTAACACACAATGCACAACAAGGGAGGCAAGAGACAAGAGGGGTGGGAGAGGGAAGCAAAAAAGTGGGGAACAGAGACATTAGATCTGTGGAAGGGAGAGGGATGGGGCGGGGTACACAGGGTATACAAGATGGACACCACAGGGACTTTCAGAACCTTACACGACAGGGGACTTTCAGGAAGGAAGGCAGGAAATTTGAAGGAGGTCGGTTTGGAGTGGATTAACAAGGGTAGAAAAAAATCGTAATTTTAGAAGTTTGACCAGAAGGGGGTTGCTGGCAGACCTTGAGTGCCCTGCTGAAAGATGGGGGGGAACATATTGCAGAGGGGGGACATATTGCAGAGGGGGGACATATTGCAGAGGGGGGACATATTGCAGAGGGGGGACATATTGCAGAGGGGGGACATATTGCAGAGGGGGGACATATTGCAGAGGGGGGACATATTGCAGAGGGGGGACATAGTGCAGAGGGGGGGACATAGTGCAGAGGGGGGACATATTGCAGAAGGGGGCGGACATATTGCAGGGGGGACATATTGCAGAGGGGGGACATATTGCAGAGGGGGGACATATTGCAGAGGGGGGGACATAGTGCAGAGGGGGGGACATAGTGCAGAGGGGGGGACATATTGCAGAAGGGGGCGGACATATTGCAGAGGGGGGGACATATTGCAGAGGGGGGGACATATTGCAGAGGGGGGACATATTGCAGAGGGGGGGACATATTGCAGAGGGGGGGACATAGTGCAGAGAGGGGGGGTGAGACCTGAGAGGAGATGGTAGAAAACAAACACCACCGACCTGCCTGCGGTGAGAGAGTGAGAGGCCCAAAGTCTCAGCCTCACCGCGGGAGACACCAATGATACTAAATGCCTTCGTTTCCACAGCGTGAAGCCGAGAAAGGTGAGAGGCAGGAGCACCAGCAGAGAGGGGAGAGCAGTACTCCATCAGGCAGCAGACGAAAGCTTTGTATGTGGTAAGAGACTCAGGTGGGCCGAAGTAGGACTTTGCACGACGGAGGATGCGCAGTGGGCGACTCGCTTTAGAGGTCAGGTTGGCAATATGGCATTCCTCGGAGAGATCATGGCAGATCGTGAGACCCAGAAGCTTGAATGAAGGGACTTCTTCCAGAAGATTGTTGAGAAAGTAGATGGGTGTGGGGGGGTCCAAATGGTCCTTTCGGAGAGACATAGTGAGAGTGTGAGATTTGCCAGGATTGAAAGACATGTTTCACGTGTTGGACCAGTTTGTGATTTTATCCAGATCTGCAGAGAGTGGAGAAGCTGATGCTTGCTGGTCTGATGGATGAAAGATGGTGCGGCAGAGAGTGGAGTCATCAGCAAAGAGATAAAGAGGATTTTCCAGAGAGTCGGAGAGATCATTCATGAATACCAGAAAATGAACAGGGCCCAGAACACTGCCTTGAGGAACTCCAGCCTGGACAGGAAGAGGGGATGAGAGAACTCCATTTAGGGAAACACGTTGGCTGCGACAGGAGAGGAAGTCTGCAAGCCATGAGTGGAGATGTCCTTAGATTCCAGAGGAAGGGAGTTTGGTCAGCAGGGCTGGGTGCCAGACCATGTCAAAAGCATGCAATATGTCTTGGGATATGGCTGATTTCATGTCTGGCATTGAGGACCTCGAGCCATTGTTGGGAGAGCAGAAGCAGCATATCCAGGGTAGCGTCACCTGGTCTGAAATCAAATAGATGATCGGAAATCAATCCATTAAAGAAGAGGAAGGATTTAATGTCTGAAGCGATGATGGATTCCATAACCTGACTGATGATTGGGAGAAGGCTGATTGGTCTGGAGTTGCAGGGATCTGTTTTTGCACAAGCAGGTTTTTCTGGACACGTGGGCTGATGCCAACTGGACCGGTTGCAGAATCTGAGTCGAGGTTTGACAGCAAGAGCTCCACTTTGTTAGAAGAAAAGGACACAGATTCTAGGGACAGTTGGGTGCGACTGGGTAAGGTGGGTACAGAAAGTGAGGGGTTTCGGACACAAGATTTAGATACAAACACGGAGTTTAGGCATTCAGGCTTTTCATGTGTGGTATCAGCAGTGTGGCCATTTTAGGTAAGGGAGGGGATGGAGGGGGAACATACAGCAGAAACAGATTTGATTAAACGCCACCAGGATTTTGAGGAGGGAGAGAGGTTTGAGAGTTCAGACTTGAGATGAGAAAGATGTTGTTTTCTGGCTCTGCTGAGGGTAAACACAGACTTGTTCCAAGCTTTATGGAAGGAAATGAGATTACCCTCAGTTGGGTTTGCTTTCCATGAGGCAAAGGCAAGTTATTTCAGGACAACTGCCTCACCACAAGCTTCAGTGAACCATGGGCGGGAGGAAGCGTTGGAAAACTGAAGACGAGAGGGGATAAATCTGTGCATGAGAGAGTGCAAGTTTCTTTGAAAGAATTCCCAAGACAAGTTGATGTTGAAGAAAGTAGCGATGGGAGACCAGTCTAGAAGTTTGATGGCTGCTTGAAGTCCCTGCCAGTTGGCCTGAGTGAAATGCCAGACTCGACGGTGCTGAGGTGGTTCTCAAATAACAGCCAGAGCGATGTCTACTTTGACAAGCACGTGATCAGAAGAACAGATTGGAGCGAAGGAAGAACAGCAGATAATTTCAAGGAAATTTGTCAAAATCAGATCCAGAAGAGATGGAGTACCGTTGGTTGAAATCTGGGTTGGGAAGTTGACCGATTGAGTCAGTCCCAATCAGCCACAGAAGTTATTTTACTGAAGTGCCATGACAGGTGAGAGAGGTACCCACACCTAGCCGACTGCTATGATGACAAATGAAGTCACCACATACGAGGAAGAGAGAGTTGGGATGAGAGGATAGAAGTTGGTCCATTTTTTCGGATTGTTAAGTGTAAATGAAGTCATCACTGTTTGATGGACGATACAACACACATATGTATATATATATATATATATATATATATATATATATATATATATATATATATATATATATACATATATATATACATATATATACATATACATATACATATATACATATATGAGGTCGAAGTGGAGGGGAAGCCATTGCCAGAGATATTCCTGGGGGTGTGGGGGAGTGAGGGCAGTGCATGGAGAATGAGGAATAGAGTCTTTGATGAAGAGAGCAACTCCCACACCAGGATGAGGCTCAGGTCTGTCAAACCGGAGGAGGGAGTAACCAGGGAGAGATTATAGGGAGTCAGGGACATTTTGAAGGAGAAAAGTTTCTGTTTGGCAGATTATGTCCGGTTTGTCCGTGGCAACCTGTCTGGAAATATCTGTCTGGTTTGAGTGAAGGCCCTGGATGTTTGAGGTCCACACTGTTAAGGAAGAGGGAGGGGAGGAGGAGAGTCAGATGATGGAAGAGGGGGGGGGGAATAGAGTTGTTGAAAGAGTGTGGGGGATTGCAGAATAACTCGGGTAGAGGGCCGGATGAGGAGGAGAAAAGGCTCTGTGGTGCTCGGTCAAGGTACAGTGTGGAGTAATAAGAGAGGGGGCAGAAGGCAGTTGAGTATTTGAGGAGGTGGAGTGATGAGATGGAGGAGAGAGGGCAGGGGAAGGAGGAAGCTTTGTGTATGTGAGGAGGGGCAACATTGAGAAGGGGGACTGAGGTGATAATTGAAGGGAGAGGGGTGAGTGGGTAGAGTTGAGGGTGAAAGGTGAGGGGTGGAATTTTTGAGCAAGGTGAGAGGGAAGCTTGTAGGTGGAAGAGTGTGATGGTTGCTTTGAGAGGGAGGAGTGAGAGGGGTGAATTGGCACTGAAATTCACCCCTTGCTGCTGAAGGACAAGGAGGCCTTTGTGTGGTGAATCATTGAGGGGGTAGAGCATAACCTGTGGTCAAGTGTTTCTTGTTGTGCTTAAAGGGGAATTCACACATTGCGTTCCTCCAAGCCCATCCCACGGTGTACTGCAGTTCGAGCGGAGGGTGGTGGGCCCTCAACAGAGGAGTCTGAAGCGAAGGCCTGCTGTGTCACTTACTTTGAGCGGCCGTAACAGGCGAATCCACCAGCTGTTAAGTTGGATGTCAAGGGTGTTACTATCCCTATTGCTGACCCTCCAATCACCAGTGATCCACCTTTGTTTGTGGAAGCACAGGCTGCGGTGAACTGGTTGAAATGGGGTAAAGCTCCTGGGATCTGTGGCATCCACGCTGAATTTCTCAAGGCTGGTGGAAATGCTGTACTCTTGTTGTTGCATGCAGTTATGTGCTCTGCCTGGAACGTAGGCATCATCCCAACTGACTGGAAGAGGGGCCTTGTGGTCCTTGTGGAAGAGGTCAATGATTGTCCGTATGCTTGCCCTTCGGGTCCTCACCGAATGCAGACGAGAGTTTTGGCAGGGGCTGCTTGCAGCCTATGTTGATCTTTGCAAAGCATTTGATTCAGTGAATCAGGATGCCCTCTGTAGGATAATTGGTCTTCGTGGGGTGCCACCAAAAGTGATCAATCTGATGTCTGTACTGTACTTTGGTACTGAGAGTGCTGTCAGATGTGGTTGTACCATCTCTGACATATTTCCAGTTGTTACTGGAGTTCTTCAGCAGTGTGTACTGGCCTCCACACTTTTCAGTGCTTGTATAGACTGGATTCTGGGGAGGATGTCGGAGAGATCAAGCTGCGGTGTACCTTTTTGTGGTGAGTATGTTGAGGTCACGGAGAGATTCACTTACCTTGGCTGTGATATTCTTGTCTCCGCTGGCTGTAAGCCAGAGGTCAACAGACATCTGCGTCAGGCCTGTGGAGTCATGGATTCACTGGACCATGGGGCGTGGCACTGCCGGTTCCTGTGCAGGAGGACAAAAGTCCGAGTCTTCAGTTCCTTGGTGCTTCCAGTCTTGCTCTACGGATGTGAGACTTGGACTCTGACCAGGTATCTGAGATGGAGACTTAATTCCTTTGGTACCAGGTCTCTTCTGAGAATCCTTGCCTATCGTTGGTTGGACTGTTTGTTCAATGAGCAGTTGCTGAGAGAGATTCAAATGTGATTTGTTACCTGCATTGTCTGTGAGCATCAGCTGCGGCTGTATGGACACGTGGCTCGTTTTCCTAACGCTGATCCTGCCCACCAGATTCTCAAAGCGAGGGAGCCTCATGAGTGGAGGAGGCCAATGGGCCGACCACATGCCTCATAATTGCAGCAGGTTGATCAGCATCTCAAGGAGATTGGGATTGGCCAGGCATCTGTCTGGGGATGCCAGACAGAGGCTCCTGGAGTATGAGCGGAATGTGAATGCAGTGATGCACTGCTCTGGCACATGCTCCCGTACCTGACCTGACCTTCTGCATGACCTCCCCCCCCCACTTTCCGCATTCCCTGGCCGCACCCATGGGGAGCGGGTGTTTCTAGTGGCACGAAATATACAAATTAACTATGCCAACTATGGACATGAAAAGCTTACAAGAGGCGTCAGGCTTCTCCAGGACAATGCACTTTCACATTTTGCACAAGTAGCAGTGGATGCTACGAACTGTGCTTTCTGTGCTTTCTGCGTATAACTGTGCTTTCTGGATTCTTCCGTATCCCACTTGTTCAACTGATTTAGCTCCCTCGTGGTTCTACGTCTTTCTCAGACTGAAATCTGAGTTCAGGGGAAAGGCGTTTGACTTGAAGAGGTCATTATGGCTGCTGCAGAGAAGTTTTGGGGGGAACAAGATGAACATTGGTTTCATAACCAGAAGCAATTTGTAGAAGCAGCCATCCTGTCTCAAAATAAATTTTCCTGAATCCATGTTTTGGCTGTGGCTTTGTAAACACCTTAAGAAAACCATGATTAAATGAATAAAATACTTTTAAACATGGAAAGGGCATGAGAAAGATCCTATGACACAAAGGGTCAACCTCTTACACAAAGAATGAACTGAAAAAAGAAACCACTCTAATTAATACAGCCACTACATAGACCGCATATATGCACGACTGAGAAGCACAACATCAAATGTCATTGTCCAAAGTCATTAATATTCATTTAAAAGGTGTTTCTTGGCGTATTTGTCAGATTTTCAGCATATTATTGTTAGGTAAAGACGTCATGCTGTTTCGATGCTCATTTTTCGATCTGCATCCCTTTCACGCATTTTACAATTCAAAATCACGATACATTATTTTAACTTAAAATAAAAGTTAAACAGCCCTTTATATTGCGTATATTACTCCAAAAATAGTTAAATAAATAGACACAAACACTTGTGTGCAGCCTTGAGGATGCTGGTTGCACCATTGGTGAGGGACACAGCTATGCTGCTGATGCAGTGCCCTGATTACCACAACACTGTCACTCATTTTGCCAACCTCAGAAGGATGAACAAGCTGAGTCAACCCCATCTGGTGTTAATTCAGCAGCCAACAGGGCTTAGAACTCACAACCCTAGGTTCCCAAACAAGCAAACCTAACCGCTGAGCCAACACCAGGCTTTGTTAAATAAATTCACCAAGAAGGAGGAAATCATTTTAAAAAAAATACTGTATATTCAGCATAAATTCTGATTATGAAGGCTTTGGCCTTAATATTGTCTATTTTCATTCGTTTCTGTGTAAATTCTAACGTGAACATTTACACTCTCATGATGATTTGTCAACCTTAATTAGTCTTGCCCATTCCTGAAAGAATGGGAGAGGTTATTGTGATTGCATGGTCTGTGTATCAGTGACAATGTATGCGAGTGAGTCCATATGCAGATCAAGTTTTATATATATATATATTGTCGCGGATTCGCGCCCGCCGGCGTGCGAGCGGCCACGTAACTCGAATCGCAGCACGTCGCCCACCGGACGGACAATTCGTCGTGACCCTCTTGGACTAACGCCGGGAAATAGTCACGGGTGGGCCTTTCGGCCTCACCACGATCGTGCCAATCGGCCCCCCGCGTGGGATAGGGTTGCTCTCCAAATTCGACCTACCTAAGTACCCACACGGAGGGTAGACCGGGCGATCGCACCTCGCCGCAGGTCGACTTCGGACACGGGCCACTTTAAGCGACCCGTTCCGTACTATCGGGATAACCGAGCGGTGTTATCGTCAACCTCGACGGTTCCGATTAATTATCGGGCGTATTTAGCCCACGACCAACCCTTTACGTGAAGTAAGATGGAGATTCAATTAAAGAAAAGATGAAGCAAAACGGGAAAACAGTTCAACATAAAGCACATTTATTCCGCGGCAAACAGAAAGCACACATATACAATTACAACAATTATGCACCAAAAGCAAATGTAAAAGAGAAACACAATGCAGATCTACCACCGACTACGCGAGCACATGGCAACACTTACACGGTTTTACTTCACAGACGGCGCCGACAACACATATACTCCAAAGCAAAAGAAAAAGGGGCCACCCTCAACGACAAGGGGGCAGACGGGCCTGGGGCCGAGACCGCGTCGAGCCTACCTGTCTGGTGATGAGCCGCAAAATGGCGGCGGCGCCCCGACTCCGCGGGCCTCGCTGGCACTGCCTGGAATGGGGTGGGAACGGGGCCCCCTTCTCACACTATCTCAGCGCGGGGGGAAACAGGGGGGGTTGTTGATGCTCGGGGGAAAGAGGATATCTGGCTTGCTTGGGTCCCGCGACGAGCGACTCCACTGCGACCTCGACCGCGTTCCCGGCCTCCCCTCTCCGCAGCTCCCCGACAGACTCCGAACCCCGTCTTGGCTGCTGCGCTGCTGCTGCCACGCTTCGCCGCCGCCACAACGCGCCCGAGCCCGAAACAGAAACTCTTCTCTCTGTCGCTGCCACACCTCTCCAACTCTCCCGATTCGCTCCGCGTTCGGTGCTTTATAGTGCGACAGGAGAAACCATATGCAGATTCCTGGATCAGGATCGGCTCGGGGGCGGAGCCACGCTCCCCCATTGGACGGAGGAAAAGTGGGCGTGAATCATTCCCGATCCGCCTTCCCCGGAAAGGCCGCTCCCTGCACCCGACGCTCGGCGCGCGCCCCGCACGAGTCCAGGATCGGTGCCCACAAGCGGCGCGGGAATGGCGGCAGAAGGAGGAGAGGTGAAGGAGGTGGAGGGTCCATTGTGGCGGTCCCTGGCCACGGTGACGCCCGGCATGGCGGTGATGCGATGATTGCGAGAGCGAGTTGTGACGGTAAAGGTCGTGGCTGTTGGCGTTGTTGTTGTGAAGCGGCGTTGCGGTTGGTGGTTGTTGTGTGATGGCGGTTGAGACGTGGTTGGTTCAAAATAAAGATAGAACAGAAAAACGGCTATCTTAAAGGGTCGCAGCCCGAATGAATGACATTTATTCCCTCTAAACAACGGGTTTGGGCTAACTACACATATACTTAGAGATATCTCACCTTCGGGACCTGAATGGTGGTTTGCGAATTTCCTCAACCACAACAATATATATATATATATATATATATATATATATATATATATATATATATATATATATATATATATATATATATATATATATATATATATATATATATATATATATATATCATTCATTTCTCAGTTGCAATGCAATCTATACATTTCAACAATGAAATTGGAACAAAGTTGTTTCATTTAACTAAAACAAGTGAAGAATGCACAGATTCTGTGCAGCATCTGGGGACAAAGCATATTGTGTGTTCAAGATAACATTCGCAGCATTTTCAGCGAACGTTAAACCATGGGTGAACTTCGGCACACAGTTTGTCTAAGTTTACTCATCTAACGCTTTTTCTCTCTTCTCCTTACCTTCCCTTTTTCAGGGGTCAAGTCCAATGGTACCAATCTTCTTTCATGCCTTGACCACGAAATTCCTCCACCTTCCCCTGTCCTCCACCAACTCTCTCCACTCTCCAACCAGCCCCACATTATTGATATCACTCCTCACACAATCTTCCCATCTCAAACACAGTCTACCTCTTTTCCTCCAACATTGCTCCCTCAACCTATCGATTCTCTTTGGTGTTCTCTCTTCTCCAATCCAGCCCACTTTAGCTGGCATTTCATCAATCTCGCAGTCAAGCCCATCTGCACACCAATCTCCTCCCACAGTTAATCCATCCTCCTTCTATCCACCCTCTCCACTCCCACAATCCTCCTGACCCAATTGTTCTCGCAAACCTGCAACCTCTGTTGTTGTCTCTCTGTCAGTGCCATCGTTTTGAGACCATAAAGGTAGGCCGGCATTACACAAGACACCAGAACTTTATCTTTCTATTTAGGCCTTAGTTATTTTATAACTTGGTTTACGCAGTTCTTCAGCCAAAATGTCGGGTCGGTAGGTCGAATTATAAATATAAATATAATTTTAATTTTTAGAAATAACATAATATTATGATTTTTTTTTGGATGTTTCATAGAAAAGACAAGGGTGGGGGGGGGGAAATATAAATCCCAGACCAGGAGGATCCAAGAAAACATTGAAGATGGAAGACCATTCAAATGCAGGATGCCCATGTTCACTGCATCATCTGATGTGAAAAACAATAAAGAAGGATTAAAACTTGTTATTGCAATATAGTCTGGCATGTTTTTCTTATAGAAACCTGTTGGATCATCAAGCAAATGGAAACAATGCTGAGAAAATTACTGTCCAAGTCGTAGATGTGTGCGTGCACACCAGTGCATAGTGCTGGATATGATTTTTAAAAGGTGTCTACGAGGAGGCAACATGCTCAAAACCGTCAATCAGAGCCATAACCAGCTCTTACTTTTCAGTGGGCATCTGATCGTACTGTCTCCCCATCCCCATGAGCACATCAAACGCTGATTTCTGGTCCGTTGAAGGCGGAATATCAGCATCTCGCAGGGAAACTTTGACGTACTTGGCACCGAAATCTTTCAATACAAACAACGGTGTACAACTTTCGATGGAAACAAAATCGGCACGATCGAGAGTAGCCTGCGAATCATCCCTGCTGCTGCACTGAATTGATGCAATCGTTCGGCAAGAATATTCGTCGTCAAGATGTTGCATGATTAAATCACCAATACAGTCACTCAAATTTATACCGCTGACATACTTCTTAACAATCACTTTCAGCCCAGAAACCACAGTCAATCTGAACCACGCTGGCCACTGCTCAGATGCCACGACTGAAGATGACTGCGCAGTTTGGTTTAAGGTGACGCGGCATTTTGGCGCGCGCGCACGAAATTATATTTTGAAAATAAATGCCGACGTTTACATTTTGGGTTTTGAAACTCTTGCACCTTTGGCGGAAAATGTATAAATATAAAAGGCTTAAAATGTGTTTTATATTCATATTTCATTTCGGCAAATATGCCGTCGGCGGATCCGTAAACCAAGTCATAAAATAACTAAGGCCTTAATTGATTTTTTTTTTGTCTGCCATCAATCCCTCCACCCTCATCCACACATTTGGCCACACCCAAAACTTCGACCATACCTCTATCTCCAACCTACGATTCCCAGTCACAGTTCCCCCATGATACTCAAACCTATTTCTCTCCCTAATCTCCTTCCCCTCTCACCTGATATTCATTTATTTTCTCTGCTGCCTGACCCACATCACCTCAGTCTTCTCCGTACTCATCTCCAGTCTTTGCTTCCCGAATACCTCCTTCCCACAGTACCTTCTCCATCTCCAATCCCACTTCCTCTCTGCCACAACAGTCACATCATCCGAATACAACATCCTCCCAAGATCAAACCATAACATTTTATGTATAATTTAAACAGTGATTTTATACATTGAATGTGAATTATGTTCAAGTTAGTCATACCTGTCCCTGATGGTGTGTTTATCTGCACCTCAATCTACTCTCATCTTTATCGTTCATTCTAAGGCATTCAAAAAAAAAATAGGAAGCAAGCACCCAGGTTTGTGCAGCAATGAAATAATGTAACAAATGTTTACATAAAAAAATACTTTTATGTGCAAGGATCTGGGCTCATGGGGGAGCTAAATGACAAAGGGTAACGGGTTTTACAGACTACCAAAGGGTATGGAGGTGATGAACATACATACACAAGGAAGAAAAACACACAAATGAGTAACAATAGCCCAGAGATGAACACAATTGCGAAAATGTAGAAATGTGTTTATGATCTATAAGGGGATCACACTCAGCGGTTTGTTGTATGAAAGGGGTCTCTTAGGGCAAATACCCCAGCAAGCTAGGATCTGCATTATTCAATGCTTTGTCTGGTTATACCTGAGTCCCTGCAAGAAAACATGATCACCCACCGATGGAACAATTATATAATTGACATAATTGGAAAACATTAAAATTTAATTTGCAGGGACCTTTGAATTTTAAATATCTAAGGGGACATCTATATGTTATGCACATAATTAAAAGACGCCCCTCCTCCCCCTCCCCCTCTCATTTAATTCTTCTTTTATCTCTTTTCTCCACTCTTCCTCTGACCTGGAGTTGCTTTTCTTAATTCTTCTTCATACTACAACTTCCCCTTTTCTCTTCTAGCCCTCCAACCTCAGCCAATCATGTGAAGAAAACAAGATGATCCTGAAATCCACATTCACAAAATACAAGTTGCTCAGGCAGAAATTCCCAATCTTAAGCACCACTAAAAATAATGGCTTGGTCAGTCTGGCAAGAATGATCTTACTGCAAGGAAAGGCACCTTGTCAGGTATGTGAATAGCTTGCAATGCACTACAGCTGCTGAGGCTTGAAGCTTACTTACCATACATAATTGATGAAACTGCGCCCGACTAATGGGACTGGGGGCAGCTTGCAGTCTGAGGTTTTACCACAGATCGAGTTACAGCACAACATTCCCTATCTCATCTTATCCTCCCTACGATCAATGGTGATTAATGGTACACCACACAAACCTGGTATGGAGACCTCCCACAAGACTGATTGTCGCTTCTGTGTGTATTTACCTTACACATGTAAGAATATGCTACACAACGGTATGGTTTCCATATGGGTTCAAACAGTTGACCTTTGGATCAAGATGAAGCCGTTACTGGTGCAATAAATGTTCAATTAAAAATATACTTTAATTTGTTTTTTCTTCATCTGAATTAGCCACTGTTTGTGGATGAGTTGGAAGAGTAAGTTCCCAAAAAAGTTTGACAGCCTTCCTCCACTGTGGTTTGATCTCCATCTCTATTGAGCCCTTCTGCATAATTTTTGCATAGAGTAAATCTGTCATTTTAGCGCATTGAACTCCTGTTCATACGTCCATTGTCATCATAAGTTACCAGCAGCTTCAAGGTCATCCAACTTTTTTTAAGAGTTTGATTCAAATCTATGTCATTCATTTTGGTGAGGATGGTTTACAAAAGACCATCATGAAAATATGCCTGGTGTTGGCTTAATGGTTAGAGTGGTGGGCTTGGGATCCTTGGGTCCTGAGTTCAAATCCTGCTCAGCTGTTGAATTAATACCAGGTGAGTTTCACTCGGCCCGTCATCCTTCCGAGGTCGGCAAAATGAGTGCCAGCATGCTGGAATACTGTGTCGGAGTAGCACCCCCTCCATGATTGTGCCCAATAGCCAAGGAGACTGCTTAAGCAGCACCAAGTATGGTCCCAATTTCCTTCTCATCATGAAATTGCTGGATTTAAATTGGCAGGGATTTGAATTTGCAAGAGTTCACTGAATTACCAGAAATTCCCCAAGTCAGATGTTTAAAATTTCTCTCCTTGAACAGATTTTACATTGATTTTCATGTTATAATACATATGCACTTCCTTGCCTTTCCACATAAGAAACCTTATCATAAGACAGTCACTGTTTAGATGGTCTTGGAACAACTTGTCATATATATATAAACACCAATGTATAAACAAGATTTCTCTTGTGCATGTGCAATGCCAGTGGAAATAAAAATGTTTATTCCCTCATTGTTAAGCTGGCCACATACAGGACATTAAACTTCCGTTTGTTGTTGTCCAGGAATTATATATCTGCTTCGACATTGATTCCTTGTTCCATGGTTCATCTGTGTCATCTGCTTTATCCAAATAATGATACTTTGGATGGCAAAGAATTGGGGAAGATTTTCCACAACAGTTCGAGTGTTTCACATCAAGTTAATTTAGAGAACAACTCATGTTCCTCACAATTCCACAGGAATTAGCCAGTTTAAATTGTACACTCGTTTATCCTTGCTGTGAAACTACTGAATGTGTAAAATTGAGAAGTAACTTCAGAGCCAATTAAAAAATATTGATACATTTATCTTTGTTGTACATTATAAACCTTATTATACAAGGTGAGTCACAAAAATGTACCCAATTTGAAAAATATTTCTTCGTAGGTAGAAATGTTGAATGTAATGAATGAGATTGACTCAGCATTCAAATTGTTTGTAACAAATGCATTTAGCCAAATATATATATATATATATATATATATATATATATATATATATATATATATATATATATTTTGTTCTTTTATTTTTTGCAGTTGGCCCATGGAGCAACTAACAACAGAGGAGTGAATCTTCATTGTCAAGAAGAATGTAGATCTGAAATCAGTGATGGAGGTGCAGCGTGCGTTCGGAAGACAATTCCCTCGACGTAATACACCAACCTCGAAGACGATACGTCGTATCATTTCAAAGTGGAAAGGGACGGGTTCTGTGAATAACAATAACGCAGGACACTCTGGACATCCGAGGAATATTCAGGCTCCAGAGACAGTATAGAGAATTAACGAAGTGATTGTGTATAACTGTAGAAAATCAACAAAGTGAATTTCACATGAAATTGGAGTGTCTCAAGGTAGTGACATGAGTGTTAAAGTATGATCTTAAGGCTTTCCCTCACAAAATTCAATTGATGCAGTAGTTAACCTTGGATCACGAGCATCGACGTTATGAATTTTGTGTGCAATTCGGTAGGATTAATGATCAATCAACATAGATGACAATTTTCAAATTACTTATCAAGTATGGTGAAGAAACAGAAGTCAGTTTTAAGGCATGGAAAAACCAGCCCACTTTGTTGTGCTACCTCTCCATTCCCCAAAAATAATGATACAATGTTATTTTAAAGGTCATCGGATTTACGGTACATACTTTTTTAAAGATCAGGGTACTGAGGAAGGGGTAGTTGTGAATGCAGAACGTGATGTACACATGGTGAATGCATTTTTTTGGAGTCCTATGAGAAACATTACTGTAGCTTTGTTTCAACAGGATGAAGCAACTGCACATACAGCTCGCTTGTCCATGCAGTGGCTCAATAATCACTTTCCTGGCAGATTAATTTCCCACCAATATGGATTTCCTTCACCACCAAGATCTCCTGACCTCTCAGCTTCAGATTATCTTCTGTGGGGATTTGTTAAGGAAAATGTTTTCAAAGAGAACCCAATGAACATTCCTGAACTCAAATATGCGGGCTGTTCGGAAACACTTCAGTCTGGTGTCAGAAACTATTCCATTTGTATCTGGAAATGTACAGAAATTAGAGGAGGACATTTAGAACATTTGTTATCGTCAAAGAAAACTTTACAAGTTCCTTTATGCATCATATAAATCATATGGTTTTTGCATTGAATTAAAAACTAGCAGATTTAATAAACAATGAAAATCGGGTACATTTGTGTGACAAACCCTTGTATTTTCCATGCGTTCTGATTTAACCGAAGTCCTTGTCACATCTTCAATTTGCCATTTACACGATATCTCTTGTACGTCTCAAAGCAAAATGTCTTCATTTGCCAGCAAGACATTTTTTAATACTTCAGCTATAACCATTCCAAGCTGATGAGTTTGACCTCGAAACACTCTGCATGACATCCTATGATTTGATGAATCCAGATTCCAGGAAGATTTTATGCTTTCGAGATGACTGCATTTTAGAGATGACTTTAGACTTTGGAGTGATAATGTTTTCAAGATTGCAACAGAGATTCACCATAACAGGTATATTGATGGACGACGGATTATGAGGGGAGCTGGCATAACTTTAATTTAGGGCAGGTGAAGATTTCATATCTGCCAAGGCCATGCTTGGTGTGTTGTCTCCCAGCATAAGGCATGATGTGCCATCAAGACTCACATCATTTTCATACTTAGTGCTGTGGGAAGAAAAGCAAGTTGACATTCCAGGTTTAGGTTGGAGTTTACGCCCGTTTTGCATTAAGATTAATGCCCGAAACATCAGCTTCTTCTTGGATGTTTCATTTGAACCAAAAATATGTAAAATAAGATGTTATAAAAAAAAAAAACTGTGGCTGAATAGGTGGGTTTACACTTTCTGACCTTCCCTATGATTGGCACCACTCAACTTCTTTATTACCTCCGCCACAAAGGTGAAGGAGGTTATGTTTTCACCCTTTTCTGTCTTTGTCGATTTGTATGTTTGTTTGTTTTTTTTGTGTAGGATATCTCAAAAAGTTGTCGACGGATCCGGATGAAATTTTGTGGAGAGGTTCGGTGTGTGACAAGGACGAACTGATTAGACTTTGATGAAGATCCGGATCCATATCCGACTACTACAATTTTTTAAGTGATTCTTCACCATTTGGAGATAGGGATAAACTAATATATAGCACAATATCTCAAAACGTTTGGACGGATTCGGATGAAAGTTGGTGCATAGGTTGGGTGTGTGACTATGACAAATTGATTCGATTTTGGTGAAGATCTGAATCCGGATCTGGATACGATAATTATTTAATTTTTAAAGTGATTCTTCAACATTGAGAGATAGGGCCAAAAACGATATAGTGCTGTATAGGGTGATATTTCAAAGATGTATTGAGCCCGATATGTTTTCGTGGATCAGGCATTACGTGGCAGAGGTATGCACTCTACTGAGTGCCATTCTAGTTTATTTTTGACCAAAAAAGACGACCTACAATAGACTTCATCATGCAACACATTGTTGAAACATGTGGTTTACTCCCTCAAACTAAACGAAACATGCGAGATAAAATGTTTTCCAGTAAGACATTAAAATGGGTAAAGATTGTTCTTCCACATTCCGCTTCTTCCTCCAAAATGTTTATACACAATGACAGATAAAAATTCAAAACATGTGAAGTTGTCAAACATAAATACTGCATTGTATTTAAAAAAGTTTTTTTTTATTGTCTATCATAATAAATGTCAGTGTGTGTCAGGCATGTCAGTCAGTCAATTTGTGTGTCTCTCCATAACTCCAAAACCATGAAACCTAGTGGCCTGAAACTTTTCAGGCACACTAAGGGAATGTCAAGGTAGTGCATGAACGAACATTGGGTGTTTGGGTTAATTTAAACACCCCTTTCGAAGATAATTAATGGCCTTATTAAATTATACATTATCAAGGCTCATCCTTGGCCACCTCACTGGGGTCTTAATTTGACATTTTTGTTTGGCCTATTCAACAATGCCTTAACTTGGAACAGGCCACAACAGTTTCTTAACGATCAGGTTTATTAATTTTTTTTTCCACTTTCCTCATTCATATCATCGAATGCCTGATTATCATACTTACGAATCACTGGATACATTGCAATGCATATAAATGCCCAAAGATGCCAGCGTTTGTGGCTTTATTTTGTTTCCGCGCATGCGATAAACTGCAGAATCTGTTAATCTCAGCCAAATTTCAAAATTTAAACTTCTTAATTCACCTCAGCAGCAGTTTGGACTGCTTAGAAAAAAAGTGTTTATTTGTCTAATTCATACATTGTTTGACATTCCTGGCATCTCCGAGTGCATGGTTTTCATACGACCAATTGGCGATCGCTAATCGCTTGCCAAGCTCGCTGTTCCTCATCAACCATTTCATTGTATGCTTGCTTGAGTGCTTAAGGCACTTGGTGAGCACTATTAAAGCTGCTTGGTTGTTCGTTTACAATCTATGGCCATACATGGCAAAAATTATTTGCACTGTCACTGAATATATCGATTGAATTGAACAAAGTTCAGGCCCTACTTGCCTACATTTGGCCCCACATTTTCGTGTGGTCCCTCGGGCGATGGCTCAATGAAAATGCATAATTTTGCATCCCATTTTGTATGATCTTCTGTCATTATACAACCCATCACTTCGACATAGATAGATACATATTAAACCAGAGTTGGTGTCAAAGCCACCCAATGCTCGCCTGTTTATACATTTATCGTTTCTAAAAGACTCGTCTAATAATTAATATTTTTTATAAAGCATCGCAGTGAAGTCTGATCCAAATAATTTTAAAGCAATATATGTATTTGTATATTGTAATCAGTAACAAGAGCGCAAGTGAGAACAATATACGCCCGAACAAGAAGGTACATACAGAATTGTGCTACTACATGTAAAACAACATCCTGGTTGCTATGGCAACCACTTTAGATGACGAACATATGTCACGCCACACCGTCTCCACAGTCTGCACCTATGTACCAGATATGAAACGTGAAAGTTGAAAACTTTGGGAGTTAGAGTGCAGACAGGAACGGATGGAAAACAGCATCCTGGTTGCCATGGCAACCACTTTAGATGACGAACGTATGTCGCGACACACTGTCTCCACAGTCTGTACCAATGTACCAGATATGAAACGTGAAAGTTGAAAAATTTGGGAATTAGAGTGCGGACAGGAACCGACAGACAGACAGACAGACGACCGGTATCACATAATATGCCCCGATATATATATATATATATATATATATATATATATATATATATATATATATATATATATATATATATATATATATATATATATATATATATATATATATATATATATATATATATATATATATATAATCGGGCATATAAAAAATAGTGTGGTAGATAAAAACATTAGAAAGGAAAAATAACTTGCACCAAAAACTTTAACAATTTCACGCTCACGCTCACGCTCACGCTGGGGGTATCGCTATAGCTCTCTGTTCTTCGAACAGGCGAGCTCAAAATGAAACATTTAGTTTTTAAAAATGTATTCAACTGCTCCATTGGAGCGGTTGCTTGGAGTACTCTTCAAGCTTCAATATCTACAAGCTTCCATGGCGATACTGCAGTGTGGCTCTCCGTTGGGACATCTCCGGAGTTAGGAAGGCAAAATAAGTTGGATGATTACATTGACTTTAGACAGTGTCACATTCTGAGTATGCTGTTCAACCACAAGTGATTTTCACGACCCTCCGGTTGCTTCCATCAGTCCAAAAAGATGTTCTGCCTGCCTCTCATATAAGTAAGATTATTTACGAATTTCAGTGCCAGTGTGATGCTCGGTATGTGGGCCACACATCTTTGAAATTTAAGGATCGCATTGAACAACATGTCCCTTTGGGGATCAGACGTGGTTGGTCAGTCATCCAAACAGAGACAACCAACTCAGGCTTGGAAGAATGTACACAATATGACAACTATTTCCTGTGCCTCTGCAATTGCTTACCATTTAATGAATAATCCTCAGTGTGCAGAGCAATATCGTATCAGCTGGTTTAAAATCCTGAGTGGAGGATGCAGTTTTGCTCACCTTCATGCAATGGAGGCCACATTCATCAGGTCAACCAACCCTATTCTTTGTGGACAGAAATTATTTGTCCAAACGTTATATCTATTTTGACTATGATGGCTTGACTGTGTGACAACTGTACCACAGTCAATGTTGAGTAATCATGAAAACCACCCCTCCCCCCCCCCAACTAGCATTACATTTCTACCGGTTCTTGGTGATTCATCTCTGCCTATTTGTTATTCATGATGGTTAATTTCCACCTACTCATTATTAATGATGCTCTGTGGTTCCACCAATCAGGTAATACCGCCCTTTCTTTCTCTCAACCAATCAACGTTGAGGACATTACGTTGTAACGCTATAAATGGAGAATTTGGTGCTTCTTCTTCATATGCTTGTGGTTTTAACCTGAGGAGTGCAAGTGGAAAAGCTTTGATAACACTGGTCAACAATTTTTTACTTTCTGAATGTTGTCTAGATTTCTACAAGTGAATTAGGGTATTCTGGCACTGCTGAATCAGGAAATGGCATCCGTTTCTCTCCATCAGGTCAGGTTTTTGTGCTAAGTTGATTTGAAAAAAATCAGATCTTGTGACAAAATCAATTACATTTTTGTGGCATTATCAGCTGATTTTTGTCAACACATATCATCCTAAACATGTTTTTAAGAAAAAAAAATGTTTTGCCAACAACATTTATTGATTACATGATAGAAACATCGATTACTGTCATCTGAATGGTGGGCATTGATAAAGGTAAGTACAAGTAAATTGCATGTTGCGTCACCACTGTTCAAACTTCAGGGCTTGAACTTCCGTTTCTTCGAACTCCTGGAATGTTCAGCGGCAGGGAGGTCTCTCTTCAGATTCCAACAGTAGTCAGCCATCATGACTGCGTCCCAGCGACCCTGATACCTGGTCTCCATCTCCTTCATGTCCTGATGGAATCTCTCCCCCTGCTCGTCACTCATTGAACCCAGGTTCTCAGGAAACCGGTTCATATGTGAAAATAGGTAGTGCATCTTGATGCTCATGTTGCAGCCCAGGTTTCTGAAAGCAGTCAGCATGTTGTTGACCAGTTGTGCGTAGTTTCTGGCCTTATTGTTGCCAAGAAAGTTCTTCACTACCAAAACAAATGTCTTCCACGCTTCCAGTTCCACTTCGTTCATTGAGTTTTTGAACTCTGGATCTCTGATGAGCTGACGGATCTGAGAACCATCAAAGATGCCAGCTTTCAACTTCTCCATGGTCAATCCTGGAAAAGCATGGCACAAGTAAGTGAAGCAGTCACCATCTTTGTCCAGAGCCTTGGTGAACTGCTTGATTAAGCCGAGCTTGATGTGCAGCGGTGGGAAGAGTATTCTGTCTCTGTCCAACAGAGGGTCGTTGATGACGTTCCTTTCTTTGCATGGCACCAATTCCTCCCGCACAGGCCAGTCCTTCTTCGTGTAATGCTGAGCACGGTCCCTACTATCCCACATGCACAGAAAACATGGGTACTTGGTGAAGCCAGACTGTTGTCCCAACAAAAAGTTCACCATCTTCAGGTCAACACAAATAAACCACTTATGCTGATCATAACCAATTTTCTCCAGCACGTACTTCACCGCTTCATACTTCTCCTTCAGTGTAGTCGAGTGAGCAATGGGTACAGAGGCAAACTGGTTGCCGTTGTGTAGCAGAACACATTTCAGTGATCGCTTGCTGCTGTCAATGAACAGTCTCCAATCTTTGGGTTCGTACTGTGGCACTCCAAGCTTGAGCAGAAGCGCATGTCATAAATTGGCGCATGTAGGTATTGTACATTCTTCAGAGTTCGTTATTTCAAGAAATACAACTTTTTGTATCACATTATTACAAAATCTGCCCCATTAACTTTAGTTTTGATCCACGAACTTTATGCTTTGCCTCACCAATTTTTGGAAGATTTTGAGGTTTTATGACTTCAAACTGATCCCTTTTCGACATAATCACCCAGAACTATCGTACCTGAATACTTCTTGTCATTAAAATAATTATTTCCAATCAAAACAATTATTTGACATGACATTTTACCCCCACCAACTTCTTCTAAAATGCTCCACACATGCGTACATGTGAACAAAAATGTAAAAAACGACATGTGGCCATATCTCAAAAACTTGACCTGATTGAACAAAACTAATGTGAGTTTTGGATTCAGCGCATCAGATTCGTCCTAAATCAGCTTAAAAAATGCAGACAACAAATTTGTTGTTGACCAGTGTAATGTCTATTTTATTGAAATGCATGCAATGAGTAAGAAATGTTTTCAGATGTTACAAAGCAATGAATTGCCACATCACAACAACATAGTTGAGAGGTACCCATGCTCGCTCTAAACTGTCCAGCCTGAGTTTGAACCCCGACCCAGCGACAAACTGTCAACCCGGTGTTTCACAGGCAGTGTGATTCATCATTGTGTGTGTTGTCTCTCGGTTGGACGTAAAATTGGATGTCACATCTTCTAGGATCCCCCCTATGCCCCTCCTTACTATATCTCTATCTCTATCTCTCTCTCTCCCTCTCCCTCTCTCTCCCTCTCTCTCCCCCCCCCCTCATCATCTTTCTCCCACCCTCTCCCTGTCTCTCCCAGCCTCCCCTCACCCCAACCCCTCTGTTAAGGACAGACGGTTTAGTTTTGAATTTAAAACTGCTTCCCCAGAATGTAATAAGTCCGAATCAGATTTGGAGTGATCCGACCGGAGGGTGCAAAGGTTGCCACAATTGCGAGCATGCATGCATGCAGGCCGGCCTTTTCCTGAGAGATAGCATGGGTTTTACATTCTCCCACCCAGTTTTATATAGCTCCTGGGGGTGAAAAAGAAAATGATGCTGTTTGTGCACGTTTTATCACCCTTCCCTCTCCCTCCCCTCATGATGCCTTTGCCTCCCTTCTCCGCATGCTGTCTTCCCTTCCTCTCCCCTCTTGCTGCCTTCCATTCCCCTCCCCTCACACGTACCTCCTCCCAACCCCCCCCCCCCCCATCGACATCTCTGGGTGGTCTCTGCGTGCTGTATTAACGTGCTGTTTTAACGTACACCATTAAATTCAATCCTGTACTACCCCCCACCCCGACCCCTTTTATCCACAAATCCCACCACCAAACGCAAGTCGAGAACCCTTCCCTCCATTTCCCCCTCAAGTCCCCTTGCCAAACGCAAGTGCAGAACCCCGTCTCCTCATGCTTACCTCGTCCCAAACCCCCTCCACACTTCCCCCTCCTCTCTATGCCATCCTCCACCCTCGCACCCCCTCCTAGAGTGCATAGCGATGTTTGGTGAGGCATCAATCTCCCCGCCACAACCCCCTCTTCCTCGCTTTTCCCTGCTTCCAAGCCCCCCCCTTTCTTGCTCTCCCATCTCTCCTCGCTCCACCACCCCCCTTTGCTTCCCCTCCCCTCCTCACTTCCCCACCCCTTCTTGCTCCCTTCTCTCCTTCCCCTTCTCCACTCTCTCCTTACCCTCCCTCCTCTTTCTCCCTCCCCTTAATATACCCATTCAACAAAACGACGGGTTGTACTTGCTCATTTACTTACTGAAATAAAAGCTTATCAAAGTATTAAACACAATTCCAAGCTTTTTTGTTTAAAAATCATAATAAAGTGGGTAGCTATAGCAAACACTGTGTATTTAAAAATGAAATAATACAATCATTACTTCTGACACTCACTTTGACATTCTCTAACAGGAAGCATGCTCGTAGAAGTGAAAGCATTCGTTTGGAGTAAATGTGTATTTTTTTTTTACTTTCCTGAACGTCAGTGGAGTAAATATTAAAAAATATATATATATATATATATATATATATATATATATATATATATATATATATATATATATATATATATTGTATATGTAAATCTACTCGCATGTACACACAAATAGATTGAGTTATGATTGAAATTTATTCCCATGAAACCACCACGAAATAGTAGCTCCAGTCCTGGTGTTAAATCAATTCAGAATTTTTTGCAAAAAATAAAAAGCTATAGACTGCTAATTGGTGGAGGTTTGGCACTCTGATTTAAACCCCATAGAGTAATCATGCACTGTTACCCCACGCACACCGAAGGGAAAAGCGGGTTTAAGCAATTCGTACATGTCTGTCCATCTGTCTGTCTCTCTGTCTAATCAGTTTATGATCGCAGAAGACCTTGTTTGCCATTTTACTGTACTTTGTCTGAATTCGTCCTGATCACACATGTGCAGAGAGGAGCGAGATAATATTTTTACTCTGTCTACCTGCCAGGCAGTAAAACAAAATTGAAAATCATTCCAAACAGGAAACTTACTATTTATAAGGATGTTACAAAGGACACAAACAACAGGCATGAAGAACTAATGTAACGTGGTACGTAGGTAATGTCATGTAATACTCACTGGTAAAATGGCGGTAAAACTAGAAATTTATTGATTTCTTCACCGTTTTGCAGTACTTACATGTGTTCTATAGGGTAGTGTATATAATAGGTGTCAAGTGGAGCTCCTGGGAAGTGAATGCGCCATGTGAGAAGGTGCAGCATCAGGGTGTAAACAAGGCCACCGACATGACTATGTATGATGCTAATTGATACTGGAATCTATGGTGCCTCCATCTCCTAAACTGTGATTCAACGTCATCTTATTACAATGTGTAAGAGTGGTGCACTGCTTCAGTCGTGCTAACTTCCGAATTTGTTTTTAATGATCTTTAAAATCATTATTTTATTTAGAATGAAATATATACTTAAACCCTGCACAGGGTAGGGAATCGTGTGTTGTCAACTCTCTCGTTACTTTTATGTTAAAACCTGAATTTTAGGATCTTAGCAAGCCCACATGTCCATACAGATTTCCAATTCACAGGGTATTACAGGTGAAAGCCATGATTTTATGCATTTATTAATAACTTGGAGGAGATATGCTTCAAGGACAGGTTCATGGGATGGTAAGGGGTTTGACAGGAAAGGAGAGACATCAAAAAACAACAACCATGTGTCGGAATGTCGCCAGAAGTTCCACCCATCATATGTCTCCCACCAGGTAAAGTCAGGTATGGAAGCATGCGCGGGAGCAGTGCGTCACTGCGTCCACTTTCCGCCGGTACTCCAGGGACCTCCGTCTAGCCATCTCCCAGGCAAATGCATGGCCCATCCCAATCTCCTTGAGATGCTGATCAACCTGCTGTAACCATGAGGAATGGGGTAGGCCCACTGGCCTCCTCCACTCATGAGACTCCCTCGCTGAGAGAATCTGTTGAGCAGGATCAGCGTCAGGAAAACGAGCCACATGTCCATACAGCCGCAGCTGAGGCTCACGGACTATCCAGGTAACAATTCTCATTTGAGTCTCTCTCAGCAACCGCTCGTTGGACACAAAGTCCGACCAGTGATAGTCAAGAATTCTCCGAAGAGACCGGGTACCAAAGGAATTAAGTCTCCATCTTAGATCCCTGGTCAGAGTTCAACTCTCACATCCATAGAGCAAGACTGGAAGCACCAGGACCTGAAGACTCGGACTTTCGTCATGCACAGGTACCGGCAGCGCCACACCCCATGATCCAGTGAATCCATGACTCCCCAGGCCTGACCCAGACGTCTGTTGACCTCTGGCTTACAGCCAGCAGAGACATAAATATCACTTCCAAGGCAAGTGAATCTCTCCACAACCTCAACATCCTCACCACAAACAGGTACGGACAGGATAGCAGCATATATATATATATATATATATATATATATATATATATATATATATATATATATATATATATATATATATATGTAGATTGTAGATATATATATATATATATATATATATATATATATATATATATATATATATATATATATATATATATATATATATATATATATATGTAGATTGTAGATATATATATATATATATTGTAGATATATATATATATATATATATATATATATATTGTAGATATATATATATATATATATATATATATATATATATATATATATATATTGTAGATATATATATATATATATATATATATATATATATATATATTGTAGATATATATATATATATATATATATATATATATATATTGTAGATATATATATATATATATATATGTAGATATTTATATATAGACATGTATTAATGACCAAAACATAAAACCAGTACAGCAAATCGAAGGGAAATCCAAAGTTTTGTTTCATGTTCCATATTTTGTCCACAAAAGCAGCTCGGTCCAATCACTCCTTGTTTGGAGAAGGTTCCCCTGACCTCCACCTTCTGGGGATGAACGAGTGCTTCACTGATCTCATGTGTTTTCAAGCGTACACAATCTCACATTGTGTCTGTTGACATCACCAGTAAAATGTAATTATGCCTCAAAAAAAGAAGGAATGTGAAAAATTTAAGAATCAGTCTCCAACTCAAAAAAAAAAAAATTCTCACCAAAGACTGAAAGCTTGCTTTTCCATTCTGCCAACTGTTGTTCCATGCATATTATGAATTTTGTATGGAATCATGTTTAAGCCCTTCCAAATATTTATCCAGGTCGTTATTTTGATATGCCTGCCTCCATTGACAGATGATGCATTAATTTATTTCAGGGAATGCCAATCTCGACTGGTGGGGTGGCCGAGAGGTATGCACCTCTAAGCCGTCTCGCCTGGGTTTGAATCCCGGCCCAGGTATAAACTATCATCCTGGTGTTTCACAGGCAGTGCCGTCCTTCGGATGGACATCAAACTGGGCGTCCCATCTGCCGGCATTAGTTGGTAGACATGAGAGATCCTACAGTGTCCATCACAAAGAGTCGGCGAGTTATCGCCGACACAACGGCCAAATTCCGAATTCCTGCCCTGACTCCCTGTGTGAGAGTGGCGACCCATCCACAATTCAAACCGAAGCCATAGAAACTGTTTTGACAGCACCGGCACTCTGTGTAGAGCATGGTTCATGATGTAATCTGACCTGAATGTCAATCACCCAGTGGTGAATATCTTGTTCGGCTTCATTGGTGTACGCAGTCGGCTGGTGACAATGTCTGCTTTATCCACACACATTTCCTGTGATCTGAAATTACTGAATAATCCGACGCATGTACTTGTGACAAAAAAACGGATCAGGAGACCAAACTTTTGATTTACCCCTTTATGTCGTGGTTCTGGTTTCATGTTTATGGCATCAATAATGCGTTATTAAATATATGCAGAAAACCATGGCATTTCATCCGGAACACCCTGTACCATAATCTCAGGAATACCATCAAGAAGGTGGCGTTAATCTTCATATAATAATTATAATTATTATTATTCAAAGACAGCAATTATTCACACCTTCTTATGTGGTCAGCCCAGGGGCAGGAATGGTGGGGGGGGGGAATTCTGGCCCAAGTCTTTCTAAAACTGGCTGGTCAGGCTTGATGTTTTCATGCCGGTTCACCAGCGAGTTTGACTGGCAGGAAAACGTAATTTGTTCATGGTGCTTGCGATAAATCGCCTCCTTTTGGCAAGAGACACCGTGGGATACTTAAGGTCCATGAACAACCAGTGCTGGGAGACAGGTCCTTCTTAACGTCCACGGGGTGGACAATACAAGCATCGATGCATCTCCCTCCCTGTGAAACACCAGGGTGACCGTTTAAAGCTCGGTCGAGATTCAAACCCACCCTTAACGTCGTTCAAAAGCAAGTGGTGTGCTTAGGTGCTTCATAAATAGTACTTTGTTCATACCATAAATGCATTTTCACTTCCAAATGGAAGTAATTTTTTTGTGAAAAAGAAGAACAAGATTACATTTTTAAAAGAATAAATTAGAACCATGAACACATTGAAATTGTTAAAAAAAAAAACTATTTTGTTCATAATGTATCAATTTTGCAGAGAAATTGCTGTGCCTGAGACGAATAAAATGTTTTTCACGAGTGCAATGCATTTTATAAAGTAATTGTACGTCACAACAGATCGTACGGAACACTACTTTGGATGTAAGGACCCAAACGAATACTGTTAAATTCATCCACATCTCAGCAGATCTGAACGTCGTCATTGATTCTCCCTCCAGAATCCATGTTTCTCAAGCACAATCTTGTTGTCTGGGGAATCATATCGATGTCACTGTTCAGAGCCAACTTGTCTATTCAGAAAAAGAAGGAATCTATCTTTTCCCTGGACAATTTCATGTAAAACCACATATCTAACCATGCGAGTTTCTCCACTCTCTGTCGGGACTGTGTAAGCACCCTTAAACATGAAATGTTTTGTACAGTATCATGTATATGTTGAAGTTGAAATATATATATATATATATATATATATATTTTTTTTTTTTTAGGCTAATACTGTCTGTCTGTCTGTCTGTCTGTCTGTCTGTCACTCTGTCTGTCCCACCCTTTAACACGGAAATGCTCCTCGGAGAGAAAAAAAAATGATGAAGTAAAAGTTGTTTCAAATGAATTCAAACCAACAGGAAAATAAGTTTTTTCAATCAGATGAAAATAATTGAACCTAGGCAGTGTATAGGTAACAGACCACTGCATCGATCACTCCTGAAAAAAAAATTGCTGTTGAGAAAAATATAACTTCCCATTTTTGAGCTTTTTCAACAAGCAGAAAAATAAAAGGCTTCCTTTTTTATATCGTGGTATTTTTTTTACCATAGCCTTCTACAAGATAGTATGTATTAGGATAAACAGGGGTGTAGAAGGAAAACTCGGTGGTGTAATGATTCGAGCGACCACTCCGAATCTGGGAGATTGGCGATTTAAACCCTGGCCGAGTCATACCAAAGACTTTAGAAATGTTGCATGCTGTTTCCTTGCTTGACGTTCAGCATTTAAAATGACAGGAGCAACGGACCAATCTTCATAGTTTGGCATCCAAAGGGAGGAGGAAGTTCCTCCTCAAGAAATGCCCCGCTGAGTGCGGTGAGAAATGCAGCACCCTTGTTGTGAGCATTGTAACGTCGCTGGTACACAGAGTGCCGTGAGAAGTGACGGCATGTCCCGTAAGCTCATTGGCTGTGTTTGTCTTGTCCAATAGTCCTTTGTTGCGTCTCGTATATTCGTCTGTTTGTCCACGTGTGTGAGATGCATGTGTTGCAGCTCCATGACGAGCCTTAGCTCCTGTAATAAAAAAAACAAAACAATGACCACATTGTGGTCACAACGTGCTACAAAATCTGGTAACAGGCGGATTGGGAAATGCACATTTAAAGCACTTTTAAAAGATGAACAGCACAATTGTCTGTCTGGGAAACACACACTTACTGTGCTATTATATAATATTAACTAGACACCTCTCATCCATGTCACCCTCCGCCATGTTAGATCAGAACGAGCTGATTAGTCACACGGTCATAGATTGTTTCACCACAATATGGGGCCGTTCAAAAACTACATAACGTTATTATTTTAGTAACTTACACAATGTAATGTTTTGATTACATAACATAATGCAATGCTTGATTACCGTGCATTCTGACATACTGTGCGTTCTGATGTACCGTGAGGTCTGATGGCCTTGATGAAACAATCGACCCAAACAAAGCCAATAGAAATCTGATGCAACAAACCTCGGCAGTGTATCATCAGCAGAGGCCTACAAGCCTAATGTGTTAGGCCCAACAGACAATCAAGATGGTGGCTGCATCATTTTGTCTTGGTGCTGTGGTGGGTGGAGTCAAGTGACAAATGTGGGTGTGGTCTGCCATTTGTCCGACCAATGGGTGCACATTTCAAAATCGACCAACAACAACAACAACAACAACAACAACGCAAAGCTCTTGTTGACCTGCCAAATGTTGCAAGTAAAAATAGACAGCAGGGCATTTGGTCCATCAAGCCTGGGCTACATCCCCACTCCAATTAACTTACATCTTCGAATGTGTGAACCTCATTATCACCATCAACTTAATGTAATATAATTTCCAAATCTCTTGAGAAATTAACTTCAAAACCCCGTTTCTGCTCTTCGGTAAGGAATCTGGGCAGAATACCGGCACGCAATGGCCTAATCTCTTGGAGGGACACGGTAGGATCTAAAACACCCACAATTTAAATTCAGACGGGGACAGCCTGCTTTATGTCTCCAATGCAGTCAGGGTGCTTTGGGATGAAACCCCCGGGTGGCAGTTCCTTTCAGTCCGATCTGACTCGATTGTTGAAGGGTCCAGGACCAGACGCTCCGAGTCGACCACGCCATCAACTGAGCCTCGCTGCAGTCCATCACTGTCAGTGGGAAACTTTAATTCCTCACAAAATCAATTTCTCTTTTCTTGTTCATAAGTTCTTCACGTATTACAACTTTGTATACGAAACGTGCTGCATGCACTGCGGAGTTGAAGAGAAATAGTGCTTCACAGAACAGGAGAGATAGATGACCCCTCTCTTCGCAGGGCAGATACTGAGAGATAAAGGACCATGATGTACATGGGCGTTCATCGCCAGAGAGAGGAGAAAGCGAGAAAGAGAGGGAGAGAGGGAGAGAGGGAATTTGGCGCGAAGTCGCGTCATAAATCCCGCCAGACGAGCTGTCTGCCCTCCAGTGAAAAATCCTCTTCAATTCCTATGTAACTCGGGGCTGAAGCAGCATCAGCGACACTGGTGACGAGGTGAGCACCATGACACAGAACTACGTCATCACACTATCTCACCGGCTGAGGAAAGTACCGCTTCACAATACCTCACTACTTCACCTGACTGATGTGACCACCTAGGTAAACCCCTCGCCGCCCTATTCACGATACAACGAATCATTTTACGATGTTCCCACTTATATTGATTGTCTTAACACATCAGTAATTAACAGTACCTTACTACTTCATTAATTAAGGCACTGTTAGGGTACTGCTAATTCGTGAGGTATGAGCTTGTGACGTCATCACCTCACGGTGCCTGAAGCCTGTGTTTCACCTTTCCTACTTTTACCGCCAAAATACCTCACGAGATCACACCCTTGAATTCACTCACCTTCACAGGATATTACTCCCACCTCAGGGATTCACTTTTACTACCTTACAGCCTAAGCACCTCATTCCCTCTCTCCACAGTACCTGACCTTTAACCGATCAGCAAGATATACCTGCCATCGTGCGCGCACCTCTTATATAACTTATACCCTAACCCGAATGGCTTTCAGGCTCTTTCAGGCTCTTTCGAGGCTCTTTCGAGGCTCTTTCGAAGCTCTCTCTCTCTCTCTCTCTCTCTCTCTCTCTCTCTCTCTCTCTCTCTCTCTCTCTCTCTCTCTCTCTCTCTCTCTCTCTCTCTCTCTCTCTCTCTCTCTCTCTCTCTCTCTCTCTCTCTCTCTCTCTCTATATATATATATATATATATATATATATATATATATATATATATATATATATATATATATATATATATATTAACCCTGGCGTGATGCCGGCTTTTTAACAAGCATTCATTGAGGACTGAACCCTCCCCGTGGCGCGCAGCGGCTTTCAAGGTCCACTTTTTCTTTTTCTCTAAGCTTACGGCGGGATGGACGCGCGCAAGCGACGGCAAACCCACCTGGCCCCTCGTCCATCCTGAACAGACGCGGATCGCGCGCTGGTCTGGCCGAGCGAGGATCGGCTGTGCCGTCACGTGACCCCGCACTGCAGAGCGACGCTCCGCCCCACCCCCTCCCCCCTTTCCCTCTTTCCTCCCTCTTGCCTCAATCTCGATCTCCATCCCTTCAAACCTCATGCTCGTTCTCCAACCAGCAATCCGAAGACACCTAACCATTTTTATTCATATATAGGATATTAGAAACATTGTCAGTCCTTTCCCTTCATAACAATTTCTTCATTTCAACTCTCATTGTTATCCTTTCTGTCACTTCATCCTCCAGCACCTCAATCCTCTCGTCCTGGACTCTGTCTTTTTCTCTATTTCAGTGTCCTCTTTCAAAAGGATTCACTACATTTTACATTCCCATTGATGTCAAAACACGAGTACAGTCCAAGGATACTGCTAGGCCATTTGGTATCTTATCAAGTTGCTCATCATGCCAAGAGGATCACAGCTTCAAATCTTGTGGTGATTTGTCCATTTTTGTTACTGTGTCTTTGCATTTCAAGTTAAAATACACAAATGTTTCCTATGTCTCCTCGACGAGTCAAAGACAATGTAGAAAAATGTTAATACATGTTAATATCACACACACACACACACACACACACACACACACACACACACACACACACACACACACACACACACACACACACACACACACACACACACACACACACACACACACACACACACACACACACACACACACCTTTGATGCAGGAGGAGACCATTTGGCCTATGAAGCCCATACCACTGACAGAGCAGCAGGGTGCCCCTGATTGACTTGGGAACATTGCTGGTTGAGAAATGAGAAGCAATTTTAGGTCGGCACAGGTACCACTCCATCACCTGGTGTTGAAGGCTACGGCAAGAGATTGGAGTATGGCCAAGATGCCGGCACGTAATGTCCTAATCTCACAGAAAACACCATGGTGTCTTTTATAGACACTGTGGTTCATGCTTAATAGATGGCTCCCCATCACAACTCCCTTAAAAGAACAGTGCTACCATACCAGGCTCTGTAATTATAATAAAACAATGACTGCACTGAGGTCACAACTTGAGACCAAATCCGGTAACGGGCTGACTGGGAAACATATTTAAAGCACTCTTAAAAGATGAACAGAGTGATTGGGAAACTCGCATTTAATGCGCTATTAAAAAGATTGGGAAACGTAACTCAACACCTCATCCATGTCAGCCTCCGCCACGGTTATATCAGAATGAGGTAATTTGTCACACGGTCACAGATTGTTTAACCCCAATATGGGAAAGTTCAACAATTATGGTATTGCAATATTTTTTGGGAGGTGCTTACTGTGGGTGCTGATGAGCATGATTAAGCCTTACTCATAATTTTTATTCAACATGTGATGAGATGTTTTTGGGGTCCCTCATAGTGATCAACACTCGACCCAAACAAAGCCAATGGAAATCTGACGCAACAAACCCGGGCAATGCATAACTTAACTCAGCAGGCCCTCAAAAAATGTTCTGCAGAAATTCCATGGAAAATTTCCAGAGACATTCTCTAGAAATTCTCTGAGATGTTACAACCAAATTCAATACAACTGTATTTTTTATAGAATACATTCTATAGAAATTCTACAGAACTTTCAGACCAAATTCTATGGAACTGTATTTTTTTTATATATAGAATAGACATTCTATAAAAAATTCTATGGAACTTTAGGACCAAATTATATGGAACTGTATTTATTTTAGAATAGACATTCTATGGAACTTTTGGACTAAATACTATGGAACTGTATTTTTTGTCGAATAGACATTCAATAGAAATTCTATGGAACATTAGGACCAAATTCTATGGAAGTGTATTTTATATAGAATACATATTCTCCAGAAATTCTGTGAAACTTTAGGACCAAATTCTATAGAACTGTATTTTTTTTTAAGAATAGACATTCTCTAGAAATTCCATGGAATTTAGGACCAATTTCTACGGAACAGTATTTTTTTTTTAATAGAATAGATATTCTATAGAAATTATATGGAACTTTAGAACCAAATTCTATAGAACTGCATTTTTTATAGAATAGACATTCTATAGAAATTATATGGTACTTTAGAACCAAATTATATTGAGCTGTAACTTTTTTATAGAATAGACATTCTCTAGAAATTCTATCGAACTGTATAATCTACAGAAATTCTATGGAACTTTACGACCAAATTCTATAGAACTGTGTTTTCTAAAGAATAGACATTCTACAGAAATTCTGTGGAACTATAGGACCACATTCTATCGAACTATATTTCATATAGAATACACATTCTAGAATAATTCTACGGAACTTTAGGACCAAATTCTATGGAACTGTATTTTTACAGCACGGCGACATCGTGCTGTTATATAATTGGCTATTCTGTCCTGTGTCTTCTGTCACGTCTTCTGTCACACTTATGGCCGCGTACGTCCCTTTGATCTGAGGGCTATAAATAGAAATTTGTCCAATGTCACAACTCTTCCCATCATGCATGCTAATTCACCGTGTCTACATTTAAATTTTATCATTCTTAACCTCGACTTTTACTGCCCTCAGCCGCGCGATATCGAAGTATTCGCTTCTTGTTGTTTTTATAGAATATACATTCTACAGAAATTATATGAAACTTTTGAACCAAATTCTATAGAATAGACATTCTACAGAAATTCTGTGGAACTTTCAGACCAAATTCTATGGAGCTGTATTTTCTATGGAATAGACATTGTACAAAAATTATATGGAACATTAGAACCAAATTCTATATAACTGTAATTTATATAGAATTAGCAAATACAACCATTCGCTTTGCTTATGGGTATATTGGGGAGGGCGAGGGAGAAAGAGGGAGAGGAGGGAGAGAGGAGGAGGAGAAGGATAGAAGAGGGAGGGAGGGAAGGGGTGGAGAGAGGATTGAGGGGAGGTTGAGAGGCAGGGAGAGGGGTTGGAGAAAGGGAGAGGGATAGGAGAGGGATTAGGGATGGCAGGGAGAGGGGTGGGATAGGGGTGAGAGAGGCAGAGGGGTGATGGAGGAAGAGGGGAGAGAGAGGATAGGAGGAAAAGGGAGTGAAAGGGAGAGGGGTGGGATAGGGGTGAGAGAAGCAGAGGGGTGATGGAGGAAGAGGGGAGAGAGAGGGTAGGAGGAAAAGGGAGTGAAAGGGTAGGGAATAGAGGGGAGGGGGAGTGATTGTAGGGGGAGAGAGAGGAGGAGGAGAGTGTGGAGGGGAGAGGGGGGTTCCGGCAGATGTGACACCCAGTTTAACATCCATCCGAGAGATGGCACACATATTGATGAATCACCCTGCCTGTGAAACCCGGGATAAGTTTATAGCTGACTCTGGTTTCAAAACCAGGTGAGACAGCTTAGAGCGAGTGTGTGTACCTCTCGGCTACACTGCCATGATTTGGCGATTCATTGCTTTCTAAAAACTGTATTGATCGGACTTTTTTTTTTAATGATTTTTTCATTTATACAATTCACACATTCTTTGACAGCTTAACAGCACGGGGGGGGGGGCTAAGAAAGGAAGGGCGAGGGGGTAAAGGCATGGGGGGTAGAAAACGTGAGGTGGAGGGGAATGAAGCGCGGGGGGGGGGGAAGGCAGCACGAAGGGGGGTGAGGGGGGAAGTCACCCTCTCGTTTGCTCAGTCATCTGCTATCTGCTGGGAAATCAGCAAACAGTACCGCCCTGCATAAAAAGGTGCAAAAACAGATCCCTGCAACTACAGACCAATCAACCATCTCCCAATCATCAGCCAGGTTATGGAATCCATCATCGCTTAAGGCATTAAATCCTTCGTCTTCTCCAATGGCTTGATTTCCGATCGTCAATTTGGTTTCAGACCAGGTCACTCTACCCTGGATATGCTGCTTCTGCTCTCCCAAAAATGGATGGAGGTCCTCAATACCAGACATGAAATCAGAGCCATCTCCCAAGATATATCGCATGCCTTTGATACGGTCTGGCATCCTGCCCTGCTCACCAAACTCTCCTCCTATGATATCCATGGACATCTACACTCATGGTTTGCAGACTTCCTCTCCTGTCACAACCAACATGTGGCCCTTAATGGAGTTCTCTCATCCCCTCTTCATGTCCAGGCTGGAGTTCCTAAAGGCAGTATTATGGGCGTTGTTCTTTTTCTGGTTTTCATCAATGATCTCTCTGACTCTCTGGAAAATCCTCTTTGCTGATGACACCACCCTCTGCCGTACGATTTGTCATCCCTCAGATTGGCAAGCAGCAGCCTCTTCACTCTCTGCAGTTCTGGATAAAATCACAAGCTCGACCAATACATAGAACATGTCTTTCAACCCTGACAAATGTCACACTCTCACGATGCCTCTCTAAAATGAGTGTCTGGAACCCCCCCCTCCCCCAATATACTTTCTCAACAATCCTCTTTAAGAAGTCATTTCATTCAAGCTTCTGGGATCATCACCATGATCTTTCCTGGGAAAGCCATATTTCCAAGCTGGCCTCCAAAAAAGTCGCCAATTGGGAATCTTCCATCATGCAAAATCTTCCTTGGCTCACCTGAGCTCCTGACAACATACAAAGCCTTTGGCCGCAGCCGATTGGAGTACTGCTCTCCCCTCTGGGCTGTCTGCCTGCCTGTCGGTTTGTCTAATCAGACTGTTTGTTGCCAACAAGTCACAATTTCAAACCGAACTTCATGAAACTTCACCACATGGTCGAGTTTGTCATTAGGAAGAAGCCTATTGTTCTTTCAGTCAAAAGGTCAACATAGGCCAAAGGTCAACAACTTAGGTGGGATTTCTAAAATCCTCCATTTTCATACGATTGACTTGAAATGAAGAGGATTTATACTTCAGGTCACTGAATTCGACGAGCCAATTATTTTTGAGGTCAACATAGGCCAAAGGTGAACAGTTTTGGTGAGATTTCTGAAATCCTCAGTTTTCATCTGATTAACTTGAAATTTGAAGAGGATATATATTTCAGGTCATTGAATTCAACCACCAATTATTTTGGAGGTCCACATAGGCCAAAAGGTAAACATAGCAGAATTTCTAAAATTGTCAATTTACATCTGATTCACTTGAAATTTGAAGAGGCGTTGCAGATTTGGTCATTTAATTGAACCACCAGTTCTTTTTGAGGTCAAATTTGTTTTACGGATTTTGCAAGTATCGTGTTCTGCACGACGTCTTATTCTTGTTCTGTTTGTTTGTCTGTCTGTTTGTCTGGCTGTATGTCACGTCCAGGTCACAACTTTAAACCGATCTTCACGAAACGTCACCACATGGTACAGTTTGTCATAAAGAAGAAGTCTATTGTTTTTGAGGTCAAAAGTTCAAAAGGTCAAATGGTCAACATAGGCCAAAGGTCAGCAACTTATGTGAGATTTCTAACTTCCTCAATTTTTATCTGATTGACTGGAAATTTGAAGATTATTTATATTTCATGGCAATGAATTCAACAAGCCGATTATTTTTGAGGTCAACATCGACCAAAAGGTCAAAATAGTCCCAAGGTCATTAACAAAGGTGGTATGTCTAAAATCCTCAATTTTCATCTGATTGACTTTATATTTGAAGAGGATTTTCATATCAAGTCACTGAAATCAACCACCGAATTATTTTTGAGGTTAACGGACACCAAAAAGTCAACATAGGGCAAGGTCAATAACTTTAGTGGCATTTCTAAAATCCTCAATTTTCATACGATTGACTTGAAATTTGAAGACGATTTATATTTCATGTCAATGAATTCAACAAGCCATTTAATTTTTAAGTCAACATCGACCAAATGGTCAACATAGGCCGAAGGTCAACAGCTTCGTTGGAATTTCCATAATCCTCAATTTTCATCCCATCGACTTGAAATTTGAAGAGGAGAAATATTTCAGGTCACTGAATTCAACGAGCCAATTATTTTTGAGATCAACATGGACCAAAAGGTCAGCATAGGCCAAAGGTCAACAACTGAGGTGGTAATTCTAAAATCCTCAATTTTCATCCAATTACCTCGAAATTTGAAGAGGATATATATTTCAGGTCACTGAATTCAACCACCAATTATTTTTGAGGTCAAATTTGTTTTCTGGATTGTGCAAGCATCATGCTCTGTATGACATCTTCTTCGTATTTGTTTGTATGTCTGTTTGTTTATTTGTGTGCAGAATATCTCAAAAAGTTGTGGACTGATCTGAATGAAATTTTCTGGACAGGTGTATGACATTGACAAACTGATTCGATTTTGGTGAAGATCCGGATCCAGATCCGACTCCTATAATTTTAAAGTGATTCTTCACCATTGAGAGATCGGGCCAAAATGATATGTAGCATGGATTCAGACAAATCTTGGTGGACACGTTGGGTATATGACAAGGAAGACTTGTTTCCATTTTGGTGAAGATCCGGATCTGATAATTTTTTAAGCGATTCTTCATCATTGAGAGATTTTGCTTCACCGATATGTAGCAAGATATCTCAAAAAGTTGTGGACGGATTTGGATGAACTTTGGTGGACAAGTTGGGAGTGTCACCACGCCAAATTGATTTGACTTTGGTGAAGATCCGAATCCGGATCTGGATACGAGAATTATTTGATTTCTAAAGTGACCACCATTGAGAGATTGGGCCAAAAACGAGATATAGCATGATATTTCAAAAATGTATTGGGCTCAATATGTTCTCGTGGTTCAGGCATTATGTGGTGGAGGTATGTACTCTACCAAGTGCTCTTCCAGTTACGTCCGCCACCGAAGGTGAAGGAGGTTATGTTTTCACCACTCTCTGTCTGTTTGTTTGTTTGAATGTGTGCAGGATATCTCAAAAAGTTGTCTACGGATCCAGATGAAATTTGGTGGGCAGGTTGGATGTGCGACCTGGACGAAATGTTTGGATTTTGGTGAACATCCAGGTCTGACTACTAGAATTTTTTCAGTGATTTTTCACCATTGAGCGATAGGGCCAAAAATAATATATAGCACGATATCTCAAAAAGTTGGAGATGGATTCAGACGAAACTTGGTGAACACGTTGGGTATATAACACAAAAGACTTGTGGCGATTTTGGTGAAGATCCGAATCCGAATCTGATGATTTTTTAAGCGATTCTTCACCATTGAGAGACAGTGCTAAACCAATATATAGCACCATATCTCAAAAAGTTTTGGACGGATTTGGATGAAACTTCTTGGACAGGTTGGGTGTGTGATCACAACAAATTGATTCTATTTTGCCCCATTTACACTGATGGTGGACATTAATTATATATTTCACAGTTTATTTCAAAAAGCATTTATCAGCTTGGTTGTTCTCATCCTTAATGTCATCAATTATATATATTTTTTAATGCCATGTAAAATGACTCACCACTATCAGCTGGTGCTGCTGAACAATAACTTGTCACCACTGGAGGAGGCTTTAAAATGCATGATATCACTCGTCAGGAGGTTGAAGCAGAGAGCCTGTTTCTCTCTCATCGTAGACTGCTTGAAGGCCTTAATGTCCTCTATTGCAATTCTTCCAGCCTTGCCCTCTTCCCTGAGGTCATTCATGCAGTAATACATTATTTCTTGTTGCTCTCTCCGAATCAAGTTACCTGCCTGCTCCTTTGTACCCCTTTTCAATCCTGAGTGGAAATGCCATCTTGACTCTATCCTATCATGCACTTCCTTCCCATCCTTCAAGATTTACTTGGCGGCAAACTTTTATTTTCCCATTGATGTGAATTACTTTCTGCAAGAAAGTTCTGGAAGAATCTTCAGGATTGAAGGAAGAATAAGAATAAGAATAAGAATAAGAATAATAAGAATAAGAATAAGAATAAGAATAAGAAGAAGAAGCTTGTCCCCTCTGTCGACCGATATCAACTACTCTCCTCACACTGATGCTTTTGATTTATTTGTATATCCCTTCTTTGCTTATTTTCTACCACCCAATTATCTGATTGTCAACCTACCACTCTTTGTCTTCCAATTCGTGCATAAATCTCAACCTCTGTTTATGAAAAAAAGAGGTCATTGTTTGAACACTCAAAAGTATGAATACCAGTAAGTAAACTGACAAAATTTTCTGGTTAAGGAATGCTGTATAATAAGCACTCTATGCTTACCTGGATGTGAATATGGCACTTGCCTTTGCTAATGACGTTGATCTACTCATTGATAGAGGAAATTGAGCCAGGGGTTAATGGGGTACTTGCATGGTAGCATAAATGGGATGAGTTAATATAACTTAGCCAGCACAATAAGGCTAGTCTCATAAGTCAAGACATTATAGATTACGCAGGAAAATTATGAAAATGCATGACAGCTACAGCAAACCTTGATCTTGAGAAGTATGCCCACAGACCCTTTGTGACCAAGATTACTTTCCAAGAAAGAAAAAACAGAAACATGATGCCACATCATAAGTCGGACTTATTTTTTACCTCCACAATCCTGTAAAATAAGGAGTAATCACAATGTCAAGGTGTTACAGGTTCGAGCTGATAAAACTCAACATAAACCACAGTTGGTGAGTGAAGCAAAGCCAGAGATGGAAGGGGCTGGTTCGTGAATAATACCTCGTAGATACCTTTTAAAAGTAATTTTTGTGTTCAGAAATCAAGACTCATGGAGGTGCTAAATGGCAGAGGCTATCAGGTTGACACACTGACAAAGGATAAAAAGGAGACAGGGAGACAAAGACATTATATGTCAGTGGATGAGTGGTAAAATGGAAAGGAGTGAAGAGGAGGGTGGTTGGTGAAAGCAAAATAGAACAGGTGTGGTGGGGATTGGAGAAAGTGTGAGATGACGATGGGCAGCACTCTTGACTGCTCGGATAGACAGGCATGAGTGAGACAAAAGAAACAGCAAGTCAGTTGCACAGATAAGAGAACATTGAGCTTGTAGGATAGCCGAGAGGTCGAGCTATAATCAGGTGTGTTTCAGCCATGTACTCGGAGATCACTTCCGGTTCCGGTTCTTGCGCTTTGTTAGTGTCGTCATCGTCTCTGCCGACTTTATCAAAAATATGTTTTCCTGCTCGTTTTTTGTTGTGTTTTTGCTGTTATTTTGTTATCTCAGTGTTTCTTGTTCGGTTTTACTTTAACACTTGTGCCAATTTGTGAGCATTCTTTGGACTTTTCATTTTGGTTTCTTTCAGCCCTAACCCTTTCCTTGTTATTCTCGGGGTCAGACATCTGGGAACTTCGCCGACCCATAATGTAATGTCCGCATAGCAACGCTGGCGAAGGGGAAAACAAAGTACCTCATCCACTCAGATCGCCCTGCTATGTGTTGCAGCGGTGTATGTAGTGCTAGCGCTATCGCACGGCACTCGACTCGTACCTGTTACAAGTTTGTTTCTTTCGTAGCCTTTATTACACATTATTATTTGCAACAATGCCGAAAAGTTGCTGTATTTTCAGTTGTACTAATAACAAGGCAAAATAATTCAGAACTCTCCTTTTATCTCATACCAAGTCGGGCTACTAAAGCAGAGAGGAGACTTCTGTGGCTTAGAGCCATGAGACAAAAAATGTGTGGGCTTCGAGTGATCGGTGGTTTTTCATTGCCTGTGTAAACACTCCTGAGATTAAAAAGAAAAATATATTCTGTGGTTAGTTATTAAAGTAGTACCAGGGCAATTAGCAATGGTACATCACGCAAAAACATGAATGCCTTGGCTCTTGATTGCTATTAATAGGATTAGAACTTGCAAACTAAATCCAATGACAATGTGTCGGCCTTTCCTTGAAGTTCACTGCAGTCTTGTCCTCAGGCCAGGCGCTTCAACTCAGCAGCCACAAGTAATAGCCACGCACTGCTACATCATTACAAACGTAGAGACACTCAGGTACACAGGCACACATGCTCACTCACATATGGCAACGCTCATACACACAGTCATACACATAATTAAAATCAGGGATAACACAGAATTTATACAACATGAATGTGAGCAATATTTTAATCATTCATTGACATTCTTGCTGGGTCAGTGAGTGACCCACAACGAGCACAAATGACTCACCGTCACACAGTACAGACAAGGTAGGTCAATTAAAACTATTACTAACTTGCCACGTCAGCTCAGGAGTTCATAAATAATTGAAATAATTTATTAACACTCCAGTACAGTAACATTTGATAATGCACTGTTAAAACTTGGTTTAAAATTGAATTACATACCTGGTGTCTTGACCCGATACGTGTACATACATCCGGGTATTGCACGTTCGGCCATTCCTTCGGGTTGTCGATCCACGAATCACCGGGGTTCTGGTGGGGCAAGAATCAAGGCCAATTAAATGTATTTTGGCTCGATATCTGTGGCCGATGCATCACCTCACAAATGTTCTATATATTGATATGACATTGCAAACACTTGGGTGAACACGATGTATCAACAATTTATCTGAAATACATCGACAGAAAAAAAAACCAACTCACTCGGCTTTGCGTGCAAGTAAAACCACGACGTACGTGCGTCTGCGATCGGTGCTGCGTTTGTTTTCCCCTTTGCCAATATGGTGGTCGCGTTACCGAGCGAAGTCACGTGACTGTGACGTATGTCCGACCTCAAGAATGTGCACAATCTCTTTCATTGTCTTTTCTCTTTATTACCGTTGTGGTATAGCCTGCGGGCATGCAGGGCGGGGCATGATGATGGGAGGAGGGGTCGTCGTGGTCATCGTGTCTGCCAGGAATATAAGGAGTGCGCGCCGCCTGAGGCATTGTAGTGATGCCGTAGTCGCCCGGCTTGTGCGTGTGCTGAGTACGTAATAAAGGAGAGCTGCGGGCAAAGTACGCCCGCGCTCGCGCTTGTGCAACACAGCCCGGCTCGACTGTTCCCCCGCTCGTGTCTGCCTGCTAAGCATCTTCTACACGACACCACAGTTGGCTGACGAGGATCTTCGGATCGGCGTGTGCAGGGCGGCAGCGAATAACCCGTGCGGTTCCAGACTACGGAGCCAAGGGTCTCGCCAGCATGAGCATGGCAGAAGGTCGGGGCACGGCGCACGGGTGCATGCCCATTTTCGGGGGAGATGACTTCGAGTTGTTTTCTGAACAGTTGGGTTGCTACTTCTGCGCGAATGATGTAGATGATGAAGAAAAACGCAAGTCGATCTTGCTCGCCTCGCTATCAACGGAGCACTACCGGCTGCTGAGTGATTTGGTGGCTCCGAATAAGCCCAGTGATGACGGGCTATCGTTTCAGGATATCGTGGCGAAAATGAAGACCCACTTGGCGCCAGAGAAGTCGTTGCAGCTCGCGCGGTTCCAGTTCGATCACCTCGCGAAGGGTGGCGAGGAGCGCGTTGCAGACTTCGTAGCACGGGTGAAGCATTCGGCCGTGCCTTGCAAGTTCACGGCAGAGGAGCGTCCGGCACGACTCAGAGATCGTTTTATTTCTGGTCTGCGAGACGCGAAGATGGTAGCAGCCATCCTGCGGTTGACACGTCACATTCAACTCGGCGGTCGGGACTGCTTCGTCTGTCGAGCAGACGCTCACGGATGTCTGCACCATCGCTGGCCAGGACGTAATGAGTAGCTCCAGCTGGGGCATGTCGGCTGGTCCCGAGGTCCACGCGGTGACACAGGTGCCACAGGTCGCACATCCCGGAGTTCACGCAATGACCCAGGCGCCACAGGTCGTGCAGCCCGGGGTCCGCGCGATGACTCAGGTGCCGCAGGTCGCACGCGCGTCTGGCGGTGCGGGACGAGGGCGCGCACCGCAGCACGGTCGCACCGGGAGCGAGGTGGATTTCCAGGGGTGCTGGGGGTGTGGTGGTCCGCACCTGCGACGAATGTGCCCGTATAAGAACACCGTGTGTTTGCATTGTCACAAGGTGGGACATTTGAAGCGTGTGTGTCGGATGGCGGGGGGCTCCGTTGGGGTCTTGGATGACGAGGTGCGGGAGGACCCCAGTGACCTGGAGATCGGCCTGCAGCCGGGGCATGGCGATGCCGGTGGGCCGGAGCAGGAGATGCAACCACGGTTGAGTCTGTTTTCCGTTGGTCCGGAGATGACGACGCCGTTCATGGTGGAGGTCGAAGTGAATGGCGAGCCGACCGTGTTTTGCGTGGACACCGAGGCTGCAGTGTCGGTCATGGGCGAGCAGGTGACTCGTGGTCTTCGCGGTGTTCGCCTAGTCGGGACGGCCTTGTCGCTGTACACGTACACCGGTGAGGCGATTGCACCGCTTGCGAGGGCCGACGTCTCAGTGCGCTACCGAGGTCGATGCGCCCGACTCACAGTGTTCGTGGTGCGAGGGGAGGGGCCCGTCCTTTTGGGTCGGGACTGGCTGGTGCACCTCGGGCTGGATCTCCAGTTCGTACCTCCAGGTGTGCCGGTTCTCTCTTCGATGCTTTCGTCGAGTACCGAGGGCGAGGTTCTGGCGGCGAGAGCCGCGTCGATGCAACGGGAGCGGCCGTTCGTTGCTGCCTGCAACGGTGGTGTGCGGTGCGGAAGCAGCAGGGGCCGTGCCAGCTCTCACGATGAGCTCTCGCGCGTCGGCTGCGTTCATGGTGCGGGGTGCGCCGGTGTTGTTCGGGCAGCTTCAACGGGTTGCGGTGAGCCCGTGGCGTTAAAGGAAGTCGCGAGTCACAACGTCGAGTCAACAACCAAGAGACGGACTCGGGATGTGGGTTATGGGTTGCTGTTCATTGCATATTTGTTTTTCCTTGCTGCTCTAATGATACAGTTTAACGTTGTTGAAATAAATGCCAACAGGTCCTGTGTGAGAGTGGGTTTGGCGGAGATCAATCGATGGGTTTTGCAGTATGATCAATGTGATGTTGTGGCTTTGGGAGCGGTGGTGGCGAATAAAAAGGTTGGGTTGGCCTTCCATTGCCCCGGACCGCGGGTAGTTGCTTTGTCATGTGCAGGGATTTTGCCGAAAGAACGCGCTGTACGGGAAAATGAATTTGCAATGGTTCCAGCAGTATTCCTATTGATTTATAACGAGCCTATGGTTGAAGTGTGGTTTAAATGGAATTGCTCCCGTCTAACTGCCATGTGGGTCTCGGAGATCGACTCGGAGCCAGGACTGGTGCGCTGGTCGGCGTTACCCCCACCTCTGGTTGCGGCAAGGTCAGACGTGCCTGGCGCCGGGGGCGCAGCTCTCTGTGTTCGTTCAAGGCCGTTTAGACGGGCATTGGCATCTCAACTGATTGTGGTGCGTGGGTAGTTATGGAGCATTGGTTGCGTCCAGCCAGCGGCGCTGTTCAGCGCCCCCATCCAAGGTCAATCGAGTCTGGCACTGGCGCCACGGCTTCCAGACAGCGGGCTTCCGGCCTCGGAATGTTTATCTGCTTCAGGTCTACCTGGGGGAGGTGTGCCGCCTTGTGGGCCGGAGGCGTTTGATGGTGCCGGGGGAGGTTTGCTCGGGAGATCGCAGCGGCCTCGCCGAAGGCCATGTCAGCATGAGCCGCCTGGGGGCATTTCCGCTATGTAGTGCTGCTGTGCTTCTCGCCTTGCTGCTCCATATCGGTAACGCGGTCAGAGTTTGGTAGGTGCTGTGTGCACCTCTGTCTTCGGAACCTGGCCGTGGCAGCTCCACGAGCTCGCTTCCACGCATTATATGATGTGATGTGCTTTTATACTTCGCTGTTTTCTTTTTTGTACCTTGTCTACTGTTATACCGTAGTACTTCGTGCTGTTTATGCTTATTATGATGGTGATCATTTAATAATCATAGTTTTAGGAGGGAGGAGTGTGGTATAGCCTGCGGGCATGCAGGGTGGGGCATGATGATGGGGGGAGTGGTCGTCGTGGTCATCGTGTCTGCCAGGAATATAAGGAGTGCGCGCCGCCTGAGGCGTTGTAGTGATGCCGTAGTCACCCGGCTTGTGAGTGTGCTGAGTATGTAATAAAGGAGAGCTGCGGGCAAAGTACGCCCGCGCTCGCGCTTGTGCAACACAGCCCGGCTCGACTGTTCCCCCGCTCGTGTCTGCCTGCTAAGCATCTTCTACACGACACCACAACCGTCGGACTTTTCTTTTCACCACAATCCCTTTACCACTCTTTCAATCCTCCTAATTATACCCTTTGTTTAATGCCTTCAAATATATCGTTTTTTTTCAATATTTCCCTCTTACCTTACACCTCCCACCCACATAACTTCCTTTTCCTCCTCCTCCTCCTTCATTTTGCAAAATCCACATTTACATTCCCATTTGATCGTTTTTCCTCCTCCTCCTCCTCTATTTTGCCAATCCGCATTTCCATTCCCACGTTGATCGTGAAGGTATTCACCGTACACCTTCCCAATCTTTTCTTCAACCTTTTTCCTTGACTCTCCCCCTCTCTCACCTCATCTTAAAAAAAAATTAAAACGGTGTTTTAAAATGTTTCAACTTCCTCGTTCTCCCGGGTAGATTACTCCATTCTATTATAGCGAACGTAGCGAGCTTCATACTTAACGCGTGCACATGAGAGAATAGGAAACAACAACAACAACAACAACAACAACAACAACAACACTGGCAATTTGGAAACCGTGTCGTTGGCGGTGACGCTTTTGCTTCCGGTTTTTAAAAATAATTAATCCACCACTCTTCTTCTTCTTCAAAATACTGATTTCAAATCAATCCTTCAACCATTCCATCTCTAAAAATTCCAACTCTTATGGCTCTTCCTCTCTACATTCTCTGAACTCGCCATTATTCCACCCTTCTCCTAGCATTTTTAAACATCTCTGACTTGAAAATCTCAAAAAACCCCAGTTTGCAATGGCTGTTCATAATCCATCAATCGTTTTTTTTTTTTTGTCCATCTTCAGTGTTAAACCTTTCCCGTCTGTTCCCTTCTCTTCTTATAATTGCCCGCATCCTATCTACCCTATCCCTTACCAGCATCCCACTCCATGTCTACTCCCTCCGACCCCCATTCAATCACAACTTTCCCCCTACCCCTCCCCTTCAAAACTTTGCTTGCCCATCTCCCCCTCCAAGCTTCTTACTTTCCAAACCTCCTTTCTCTTGCCAATTCACCCCACCTCAATTCTACCTCCCCTGTTCGAACCCCTCATTTCCCTTCCCATCTTGCTCCTCATTCTGCCTCCTCTTTTAGCGCATCTCCACTGTCCTCCACCACATTAACAGCTCCTTCTCTGGTGTCCCAAACTGTGTGGTGTTCAAACATCTGTGAGCTCCATTCCAACTGGAAAGATATCTCACTCTCTCAATCAGCATACTCCTCAACATCTCCCTCATGCTCTTTCTTTCCTCTCATCACCCTCCCCCACTTCTTCCTACCCCCTCAAATCTTGTTCTTCCACCCACCCACTCCCATCTTCACCATACCACGACACAGTCTCATCCTTCCCCTCTCCCCACCCTCTCCCTCCTCCCCCATGGCTGTGCATTCTCTCATCATCTCCTCTCCCTATCAAAGCTTCCTTCGAAGAACTCCCTCTCAAATAGGCCACCTCTTCACTTCTCAAAGCAAACTTCACTTTCTTCCCCCTCCAAGCTTCCCCTCACCTTTTTACAACATTCCCCCCACAACTTTTTCCCTCAAATCATCCCCCTCAGCCTTGTCCCAAAAATTTTCCTCCTCACTCCCCCTTTTCAAAGTTTCCCCTCCTCACATCCACAAAGCTCCCTCATTCCCTCTTCCAACTCATTCCTCCTCCTCCTCCTCTTCCAATCTTCTACTTCCCTCTTCCCCCTCTCATATTAATCCCCACTGTGCCTCATCCCCTCACCACCCAGCCTTTTGTCCTCCTTCCCCTCACCCTGCCCTCTCCCCTGGTTCTTCTGCAATTTCCTACACACTGTGAACAGCTCTCCCTACCTCCACCTCTCCTACCTTGTCTTACCCTCCCCCTCCCCTCTCTTGTTCTCAATGCCTCCTCCCTCCCTCTTGCTTAATGGTGTGGACCTCAAACATCTGGAGCCTTTGCTCCAACCTGAGCGATCTCTCCATATCGGTTACCATTGACAAGCCAGACATAATCTGCTTAACAGAAACTTTCCTCCTTCAAGAAATCTCTGATTCCTGAGTTTCTCTCCCTGGTTACTCCCTCCTCTGGTATGATAGAGCTGAGCCTCATGCTGGTGGTGGAGTTGCTCTCTTTATCAAAAACTCTATTCCTCACTCTCCACGCACTGCCCTCACTCCACCACACTGCCAGAAGTACCTCTGGCTATGGTTTCCCCTCTGCTTCCACCTCTTGTTTATATGTGTGTTCTACCGTCCACCAAACAGTGATGACTCCATTTACATCTCACGAGCTGACAACATGGACCAACTAATATCCACTCATCCAAACTCTCTCTTCCTCATATGTGGTGACTTCAATTGTCATCATGCCAGTTGGCTGAGTGTGGGTACCTCTATCACCTGCCATGGCACTTCAGAAAAACACTTCTGTGACTCTTTGGGACTGGCGCAATCTGTCAACTTCCCAACACATATCTCAGACAATGGTACATCATCTCTTCTGGATTTGGTTGTGACCAATTTCGCTGCAAATGTCTGCTACTCCTCATCTTCTCCAATCGGTTCATCTGACCATATGCTTGTAAAAGTGGACATCTCTCTGGCCGTTATGAGAGAACCACCTCAGTGCCGCCGTGTCTGGAATTTCAATCAGGCTGACTGCAAGGGACTTGAAGCAGCCATCAAACTTCCAGACTGGTCTCCCATTTCTACTTTCTCTGACATCAACTCATCTTGGGAATTTTTTCAAAGAAAATTGCTCTCTCTCGTGCACAGATTTATCCCATCTCATCTTCAGCTCTCATACCCTTCCTCCCGCCCATGGTACACTGAAGCTTGTGGCGAGGCAGTTGCCCTGAAACAACTTTCCTTCGCTTCATGGAAGGCAAAAAGCCTGGTGTTGGCTTAGTGGTTAGGGTGGTGGCTTAGGATCCTAGGGTCCTGAGTTCAAGCCCCTTGGGCTGCTGAATTAAAATACACCAGGAGGTTGACTCAGCCTGTCATCCTTCCGAGGTCGGCAAAATGAGTACCAGTGCACTGGTAAAGGGGACACTGCATCAGCGGCATAGCCACGTCCCAACCAATGATGCAACCAGCAACCACAGGCTGCACTAGAGAGAGAGAGAGAGAGAGAGAGAGAGAGAGAGAGAGAGAGAGAGAGAGAGAGAGAGAGAGAGAGAGAGAGAGAGAGACAGAGACACAGAGAGAGACAGAGAGAGACAGAGAGAGACAGAGAGAGACAGAGAGAGACAGAGAGAGACAGAGAGAGACAGACAGACACAGAGAGAGAGAGAGACAGAGAGAGAGACAGAGAGAGAGACAGAGAGAGAGACAGAGACAGAGAGCGACAGAGAGAGAGACAGAGAGAGAGACAGAGAGAGCCAGAGAGAGACAGAGACACAGAGAGAGAGAGAGAGAGAGAGAGAGAGAGAGAGAGAGAGAGAGAGAGAGAGAGAGAGAGAGAGAGAGAGAGAGAGAGAGAGAGAGAGAGAGAGAGAGAGATCCCGTCCGGTTTTCGTTGTGGAAGTGTACACTCAGGCCTAATCAATGTGCGTAGGCATTTGTGTGTCTATGTGTGGGTGTGAGTCTGTGTGTATGTTTGTGTTGTCTGTGTCTCTGTGTGTGGATGTCTGTGGATGTGTCTGTATGGATGTCTGTGTGCCTGTATGAATGTGTTTATGTGTGTATGTGAGTATATGCCTGTGTGTGTGTGTGTGTGTGTGTGTGTGTGTGTGTGTGTGTGTGTGTGTGTGTGTGTTTGTGTGTGTGTGTGCCTCAGTAACCATCGTTGAAGCAGGTGAAAATATGAAAGCATTCCAGACAAAGGCTGTATTTATGGGCACGAAGAGTTCATCAAACAAAATTTGCAAATTTTCCAAACTTGGATGAGCCCATTAGAGAAGAACCTCGTGCATTACCTGAAATAAATGAAGACATCACAGCACATTTGAACATCTTGAAGCATCGCTTCACTGGCTACTTTCCAGAAGACATGATACCGACAGAAAGATGGATATCAAGACCTTTGACCACTGATCTGTCAGAAATGAGAGATGACAACCCAGCAAAAGAGGAGCTGCTTGATCTTCAGTCCTCTGCTAGTCTTAAGGAAGAATTTGATTGAGTTGGTGTTGATTTCTGGATAAAACTCACACATTCATTCCCACTTCTTACTCAGCGAGCCTTCAAAGTGCTTGTTCCCTTTGTCACCACATATCTATGTGAATCGGGTTTCTCTACTTTAGTAGCAATGAAGACAAAGGAAAGGAACCGCCTGAAATCCGATGACGACATGAGGGTCACGTTGTCATCAACAGCTCCTTTAATAAATAAACTGATTGACTCAATGAATCAGCAGAGTTCCCATTGATAATAATGCTTCTGGTATTTTTGTTTGATCTTGTTTGATATAAGTGGACTGAATGTTTTTTTTTTGTCTTTATCAAAGTTTATTTTGTGCTAAAACTTAATAACAAAGTTGTTCCATATTCTTTTTTTCTCTGCCTCTATGCCGGCTATGCATTTTTTTGCGGGGGAGTAAGGGAGTAAATGGCGAAATATATCAAGCCGAGGGGGAAATGACAGAGGAAGGGTTGAGAATCACTGATTTAGACGAAAGAGTGGCAATTTCAAAATGGTTCACCGTAATTGTTCTGTTCCTGAATGAAAATTGGATTCAAGGAAAAAGTGGAAATGCAATAAATATCCATGGATGAGACTGAGGTGTTGATTTCCTTTCATTTCCTATTAATACAAGCCAGTGGCCACAGTGGATGTAGAAAACACACACACACACACACACACACACACACACACACACACACACACACACACACACACACACACACACACACACACACAACGCTTCTCCTTTTAGCAACAGATGCAAAAATCTAGTAGAATTTCTCTTGTGGCCCCAGCCAAACAATATATTTGTAACAGCCCGAACAACTCCTGTAGCACCTTCCACTCTTCTCTCCTCCCAACAGGATTTATAGTCAATATTAATCGTAAATTATCAGATCGGTGGTGTAATGGTTAGCATGGACGCTCTGAGTCTCCGAGTCTGGGGAGGTCAGCGGTTCTAATCCTGGCTAAGTCATACCAAAGACTTTAAAATTGTATGTGATGCTTCCTCACTTGACGTTCAGCATTTAAAAGGACAGAGCATGGACAATTGCTATTGGTTGGCATCCATAGGGCGGAGGAAATTCCTCCTGAGGAAATGCCCTGCTGAGTGTGGTGAGACAAGCCATTGTTTTGACGTCACTGGTATCCAAAATATCCTGGGAAGTGATGGTACTTCCTCCAAACTCAGGAGCTGTTTGTAGTGTGTGTGTGAAAATGAATGAGTGGCAGTTCCATTAAAAGTTAAAAGTCTTAGACCTTGTATATAAAAAAAAACATCACTTTAAACATATGTTGTCCATTCACAAATCCCAGTGGAAAAAACTTTCCATCGTTGTTCAGAAGCACCTAACCAGATTCACAGTCCATTCACTGGTAACGATCCATCCAGCATTTGTGTAGCACACGCCCGTCCACTCTGGCCTTGCACCGGCCCACAATGTCAGGACTTGGCAGTTCAGGTAGCTGCCTGTTCAGCAAGCTGAGAAAGTTCTTCAAGTCTCATTGTCCACAAGCATGGTCCTTTCTCTCAGGTACTTTTCCATCTATTTTCAGCTTATTTTAGAAGCTTTGTGAGCCATTTTCGGTAACAATCTTTATCTCCCACACACGATGTACTTTATGATGTCCTGGGCACCACCGTTTCCTGGGGTTTCTGCACATGCGAACTAGGGTGCTTCATAATAGGGGGTAAAAAAAATAAAAGTATTAATATTCATGCTCCCTGGGTGTGCTTTTGTTCCATTTGATAGTAGAAACATACACACCAAATATGAAGCAGATTGGAGGATGTTTAGGGGTTCCTCAAGTTGGCACAATATTGTTGAAATTTGCCAAACTGTAACTGACAACTTGCCGTCGAATATGCACAACGTAGTACACTTCACAATTAATATGGTTGTTTGATATTTTCAAAAACCACAGCAGTCATATAGGATGAAAGAATAGTTTTTTCAAGGAGACCGAGAAGAGCTTTTTGACATTGCAGTGCAAAATGCCCTCTCCATATGGACATAATTGTGCCAACTTGAGGAACCCCTAAATATCATGGAATTTTGTTCATTTTTGACCTATAAGTTCTTATTAGTCCGGGAGCCAACCGATCAAAATTAAAAAAAAAATTGCCCGGTCTGCTATAAAATTTTTGTGTTGATTTTCATAAAGAGACACCCTTTGAGTATATGAAAACCAATGTTGGCAATGGTGAAACTCTTGCGCAACAACACAGTCAACACTTATGCGAGCCCCCTCTGATAACAAAATGTTGGCAAAAGCGAAGATGTAGGATGGGGGTAGGGGTAATTCATATTGTCCTAAAATCATAACCACTAAACCTATATACACAAATGACCCCTCATATTAAAGAGGAGTTCATTTCCTATATCACAATTGGTGATTTAACCTACCTACAATTGACAAGGTTATATGTCAAACAACAAAAGATTTATGCAACTCAGAAATGCTTGACTATCAATGGGGTCAGGAACAAGAACATACTTTTACATGCCATGGTTTTAAGGAAGATAAAATTAGAAATGGATTAACACAATATTGTGACATGAAACATCCTCTTCAGAGGAAGAGTCACTCTCTGAAACAACTCCACCACATGAACCTCTCTGACGAAGGCATATGCATGTCACTCAGCAAGGCACAGCAGCCTTTTTGCATGAACATCGTTTCAGACATTTGGATAATTTGCACATGCAAGACACCGTTTTGTCTATGTTTGGCTTGGCTGGCTTAGACATGAGAATTGGGACCAGTTTTCCATTGATAAGGGTTCTGCCAAATGTTGTGGCTGGGGAAGTGCTCGGTCACTGAGATGTGCACGTCTATACAGAAGCAATTGATACAATGCTCTTAAAACAAGGAAGTAAAACGCATCTTCTGTTGCTGGCAGTGACCTAAGGTCTAATTTTGAAGAGACAAACATATGCTGCCTGAGGGTATCCAAACAGCTGAACCCTTTTTGGCCATACAGAGCAGTCCAGTATACTCTGGCCTCATCAATGACACATTCTGTTGCTGCCATTTCACTATCTCTTCCAAAATCAACAAGGTGGGGAAGGTTTCCTATCAGTCCCAGAGAAACCTGTGCCGCTCTTCTTTTCACAGGAACACAGGCATCATCCCAACTGACTGGAAGAGGGGCCTTGTTGTCCCTCTCTGGAAAGGGAAGGGTGATCGCCAAGACTGCAACAACTACCGAGGGGTGACGCTGCTCTCAGTGCCGGGCAAGGTCTTTGCTCGGATAATTCTTGATAGGGTTCGCCACCATCTGCTTGAGCACCAGCGTCCAGAGCAGTCAGGCTTTACACCAAAGAGGTCAACGATTGACCGTATCCTTGCCCTTCGTGTCCTCACCGAACGCAGACGAGAGTTTCGGCAGGGGCTGCTTGCAGCCTATGTTGATCTCTGTAAAGCGTTCGATTCAGTGAATCGGGATGTCCTCTGGAGGATTCTTGGTCTTCGTGGGGTGCCACCAAAACTGATCGATCTGATGTCTGAACTCTACTCTGGTACTGAGAGTGCTGTGAAGTGTGGTGGTACCATCTCTGACTTATTTCCAGTTGTTACTGGAGTTCGTCAGGGATGTGTACTTGCCCCCACACTTTTCAGCACTTGTATGGACTGGATTTTAGGGAGGATGTCGGAGAGATCAAGTTGCGGTGCATCGTTTGGCAATGTCAAGATCTCGGACCTTGATTTTGCAGATGATGCAGTCATCTTTGCGGAGACTTTAGACATCCTCTTGGGGGCCCTCGAGGTGCTGAATGAGGAGTCGGAGCCGTTGGGATTACGGATTTCTTGGGTCAAAACTAAGATCCAGGCTTTCGGTGACATCTTGGATGCTGCTGTCCTGTCTGTGTATGTTTGTGGTGAGGATGTTGAGGTCGTGGATAGATTCACTTACCTTGGCAGTGATATTCATGTCTCCGCAGGTTGTGAGCCGGAGGTCAATAGACGTCTGGGTCGGGCCTGGGGAGTCATGGATTCACTGGATCATGGGGTGTGGCGCTGCCGGTACCTGTGCGGGAGGACGAAAGTCCGAGTCTTCAGGTCCTTGGTACTTCCAGTCTTGCTCTATGGGTGCGAGACTTGGACTTTGACCAAGGATCTGAGACGGAGACTTAATTCCTTTGGTACCAGGTCTCTTCGAAGAATCCTTGGCTATCGCTGGTCGGATTTTGTGTCCAACGAGCGGTTGCTGAGAGAGACTCGGATGAGATTTGTTACCTGCATAGTCCGTGAGCGTCAGTTGCGGCTGTATGGACATGTGGCTCGTTTTCCTGACGCTGATCCTGCTCACCAGATTCTCTCAGCGAGGGAGTCTCATGAGTGGAGGAGGCCAGTGGGCCGACCACGTGCCTCATGGTTGCAGCAGGTTGACCATCATCTCAAGGAGATGGGGATGGGCCTGGCATCTGCCTGGGGGATGGCCAGATGGAGGCCCCTGGAGTACCGGCGGAAAGTGGACGCAGCGACGCGCTGTTCTGGCACATGCTCCCATACCTGACCTGACCTCTTCTTTTCCCCTTCTGAATGGGTAGCTCACTGTGTCACATCCACACAACACATATGTGCACAGAAGTGTAGTGCGACATCAAGAGGATTTTCTGGTACTTCTTGCTCAACACTTCTACCAGCTCATGAATAGGTAGGTATTGATTCTGCCGTTGTATCCAGAGTTCTTGCAATGTGTTCAAGCAGCAGAAGTGATATATACACAGCATAATTATGTCTGTATCTGTTGCATGCACAACAGCTCAATGGTGATCAAGATATTCCACACAATATGCAAGATGAGCAATAATCCTTGTGTCTGCCTCTTCATGTTCTTCACAAGGTAAGTCCAGAACTGAACTTGATGCTGATGTGATGGAAAGAGTGTGACCTTTGTTTTCCATCATACCACCAAGAATGATGGTCACTCCATCCGGAATAGCTTCAGGACTCTCACAAAGGGAAGTGCCAATGAAGTTCTGAAGATTTCCTTTATTTCTTGGATTCTTCATGAGTAAATTCCAGTCCGGAATTTCTAGACTCTTGGATGGTGAGAATTGTCTTGCCTGGTCTGTCTGGTTTCTCCTCTGCTGCTCATCACCCTTCAAAGTATGGGTATCATCAAAATCATACTGATCACCAATGATGTTGACACAGTTGCACATTTCAGGTTTCAACTGCAGGAGCTTGCGAAGATACAGCTGGGGAAGTTCACCAAATGTTTTCACACCCATTTTTTGGTATTTATTTACAAATGCCATTGTGTCTACCAGATAAACTGTGTATAGGTCACTCTGTGGTAATGATGGCAGCTGTAAAACAACATCCTGCTCAGCTTCAGCAATTAGCACTGCCACGAAATCAGACTTGTTGCCTTTGCGCATTACAAACCCCTGTGCTAAGCGTGGATCAACCTCAAACAGGGATGATGGGTAGTCTGTCCACTCATGGGAAAATGCAATCTGTCTTGTGACTGGGTCGGCATCTCGATAGAAACACAGCACACGTGTAGCTGCAGTCTCATCTTGATAGATCCTGATTAAACTCTGTTTCCTTGATGGGTTTGATTTCTTCTGTGAGGAGAACGTTACCAGCTTCAGTGGTTCAATCTTAATAGAGACCACCTCTTCTGCTTTCATAATGGCTTCCATGCCCTTAGCTTGAGCATGGACCAAGTCTTTTGAAGCATCCTTCTCACCAGTTGCTCTATTGAGCAGATCCACTTGGTTGTTACACTGGAATGGGTTTATCATCTGCTGGCATATCACTTTCTTGATCTCCTCAACATGCATATGTTCTTCTGTTGCCTGCTTATGTGTTTCTCCATGATGAGTAGATTCCTGTTGGCCTAGATTAGCCATAGACTTTATGTTCTCTGATACAGCTGTGAGAAATGGTGCTGTCTTCACATATTTATCTCGAGCAGCTGGTGCCTGAGATATGCCTTTGAACAGAGATGTCTTCCCTTCATTGTTGTATGTCTGCTCCAGGGCCATGTCACTCCAAACACCATTGAATTTTCCTTTGGAAGAGTGAACTGTGAAGTACCCAACCTGGATCCAGCAAACCTTAACCGAACTGTGTTCAATAGAGTAAGAGGATTTTGGGGGTAGGGGTAACTTTGGTTGACAAAAATGTTAATTTTCTCTTTAAAAATTGATAGAACTCACTCAAATTTGCTGTTTTAATTAGTCATGGATACCATGTTCATATCACATTAAGAGAAATTAGTATTCTAATGCAGCATCTGCCTATGATAAGAAAAGTTCTAAAGGCCATCTTCAAAAAACGTTATTTTTAAGGCATTTTTCACAAAATTATGTACTTTTACGAGGTTTACTTCCACAAAGGCAATTTTTTTTTGTCATTTTACAATGCACTGATTGAATTCTTACATTTAGTTCACATTTATTTTTCATGAATGTGATTTTTTAATTTTTTTAGAAATTTTATTGACAATTGCTGTTTTATCAAATTTTTCAAATCTTCCTCAAACAAAAACGTCCGCCAAAATTTTTCGCAAGAGCTTATGAATTGCCAACATTGGTTTTCATGAACTGCAAACATATATCTAAACATCCTGGGGGTGTAAAATTTTATAGCAGAGGCTGTAAGGTCCAACCCTAAAACAGCCTCGTACACAGGTTGGCCCCCGGACTATATGGGGTATTGGAACAAAGCCAAAATCAGGGAGAAGCAAAAAATCAAACTTTCATTTTTTTGGAACACCCTAATGTGCACCGATCATTCTGGAGGTCATTTCGAAATTCGTGTTTCGGGGAGGGTAATTAGGTGTGAGGTTCCAAAAGGAGGATTGTGACCTGGTGGACTGGGGAAGCATGATGCAAATCAGCTGCATCAGCCCACAGTGGGGATGAAGACCTTATACACTGTAATGAGCAGCTTATAATCGATATATGAATCACAATGTTAAAGTGTACGAGTATAAAAGTACGAGTATGAAAAAAAAAACGGAAAAAAATTACGTAGCTGACTGGTTGAATTTCCGACACCACAAAACTGAACAGGATCATCCGAACATATTTGCTGAATCTGAATAAAAACAACACAATTATGGACAAAGTTTTTGTGTGCGGTGGGATCACATAATTTGGGGATTTTTCCTGCTGGTCACGGTGAATAAATCGGGTCAGTTCCACAGATCCCACAGTCAGTTCCCAAAACCAACCTCTTTCTGAGTGTCAAGTTGTAGATCATAATAAAACAATATTATAATGCCAGGATGGGTTGTACATTTATATATTTCTTTAACTCTGTGTAATTACAACGTATTAGGAAAGTAAGAGATGGAGAGCTTGTTGGAGGGTGGGGGGGGGCAAGGGATGAAGACCTGTATTTGTGGGGAAGGTCTGGTTTTGGGGTTGGAGGTGTGTTTGCAAATGCACAATGTTGGATAAAAACGCTGTCTTGTTGAAGAGTACCGACGGATCAAATCAAGGGAAGTGCAAAGCGCCCCTCCTTTTATATGGAATGGTTTCTCTGAAGGCAACTTCAAGCAAACGAACAAATTAACACCAGATAAAATTGCTTTGGAATAGTTTGCTTTTCCATTTGAAAATTGCCACAGATTGACAAGAGGAGAGGAAGAGTGAGCTTGAGAGGAGGGCAAGTCAATGAGAAACGAGGGCACGGAGCAATTAACGTGAGTTAATGCAAACTTCATGGCCTGCGATGCAGACAAGGACAGAGAGTAAAATGCGATCAGACAATGCAACAGAGGTTGTGCGACAAAGAGGTTGAAGAAGGACCTTGTGAGAGATGCGGAACTCATGCATGGATGTTGAGAAGATAAGGGTGGAGCAAGGTGAGTGAGATCAGCCTTTGTTTTCACAACTGTATGTACTGTGTCTGTTTGGCAATGTGTGAGGAAGGGGCAATGCCATTGCTGCAGACATTCGTATCACGCAGAGCGTGCACATAGAAATGTTCGAAGTTGACATGGTATGTGATGACGACAATCATCGAGGTGAAGATAAGTGCATCTTTGACAAGGGGGGGTGGGAATTTTAAAAATAGCTGTCTTATTCTCCAACTGAATCATGGGAACTGAATGAACACAACAATTTCCATGTTGGCTGAGGTTGGTATCAAGAGAGGATAGTAAAGGCAAGTACAACAAGATAACCTTCCTGTATATATAATATACATCTTCCTCAGTCCTCCAGTATACTGAACATTTTTCATTTAAATTGCCCGTTAGATGGTCAGCCAAAGAGTCCTCTCGTATTTGAATACTGAGAACATAACCAGGACCGAATAGATTATATGAGGAAAGCAGGAGGTTGGGGATTGGGTGGGCCTTACCTCAAATTCCTCCATAGATACTTCATGAAGTTTATATGTGGATATTTCACACGCATGTATTTAGAGAGCTTCTAGCTAAAAGAGAGAGTGTACAATGGTCATGTGAGTTTGGAAGTTTGATCACAACTAGTGTCGGACAATTAAGAAATTGGAAGAAAGTTTTCGAAGGATAGCACAGTGATGTGAGGCACTACAATAAACTAAGAATTGTGAAGCATTCCATCATTGTTTGACCAATCTGCGAAAAATGTGCAAAATCCGCATGGTGAAGCCAGCAATGCAGCAAAGGAGAGCATACATTTTGTGTTATCTCAAATTGTACTTGTCCCTCACATCGAATACGAACACATCTCGAGAGAAAAGGGAACTTCGATTGGCATGAAGAAATTTAAATGACTAAAATAGCAGTGACATAACCACTTTGAGATAGACTGTGATGATTAGCAGCGCAAGCCAAGAGGTGAAAAAAATTTTAAGTTGGCACAATGCATTTTTCATATTCTACATCAAATATTCCGTGAAAAGTCGAGCAACCACACAAATGGAAGTGTATTGTGTCATCACCATCGCATCTATTTTGAAAGGACTGCAAGTTCTTGTACTGCAGTAGGAAAGAGGTTCATCCAATTTAACCTTAGGAGAATAAAACCCAGCACTCAATACCTGAAGCACCAAGAAAACTGCCTCCAGTGCCAAGGCTACCCAAACTTGTAAATGGTGAGAAACGTAATGGTTGTTGTATCAATATATCTGCTCAATGAGTGCTTTTCAGTAAATCATCAACTTTTCTCGTGCTATATTCAACAATTACCTGAAGTGTCATGGAAGCTGCATAACTCCAATCTATTGGTTTTGCAAAACTTTCTCCTCGAGCTCTTACAATTGCATCAAGCTAATTGCTTCCAAAGGAATCCAAGGGGGAAGTGGGGGGAATCAAACACAGGTATGTGTGTGCACTATGAATCCTTAGAATGGTTAGGAGTCTCTGTTTTTTAAATGGGGGAAATGAGATGATCTTCAAAAATCAATTAGGCACACAAATAATGCTCGATTTATGAGAAATGTCCAAAACAAAACACTCTTAAATCTGCACAACCGACATTATATCATTGGTATTGAGGTCATCGTGATGTTTGGATTTTGTCCAAGTGGAGTGAACAGACGGATGCTCAAGCCCTGAATCATTTTACATCTTTCTTGAAATCCAAAATGGAATTCCTGGATGTAATTTTATTTTTAAAAATATGCTGGATTCGAGAGGAAGCATTTGAATTACTTGTGTTCAATCGTTTGGTGACTTGTCGATCTTTTCAAGGTCGTATGATTATGCCGACGTTAAAAAAGCTCACCTCTGCTGTACAGAGTGAACTGTACTCAGGCAATGAGTGGTGAAAGCTATTTCTGATTTGCAGAGTGCTTTAAATGAAAAAAAAATACTCATCAGGGAGGTTTTATTGATCTCACCGCAGGAAGGAAGTCGTGGGATGAGTAAACGAGATGGTTATTGAGGTTGATGGGGTGGGGGGGGGAGGATGGAGGAGCTTGGAAAGTGAAACGAAACAGGGCTTGGTTTCTAATCGAACAGCCTTGGATCAGATGTCTTTTGGAGTCATGATGTCCTGAAATTTTCCAGTTTACACAAAGAGAAGGAAATCTTGGCTTTCATACATATAATAAGAGTGCAGATGTTAATGTACACTGCTTTGCGTTAACCGATGTACTTGGCATAGAAATCATTTTATTTTTTCACACTCATGGAAGGAATTGATAGTAGAGGTTGACAAGATTACATACAGAAGGGAATGGTGTCAATTGAATTTGCAAAAGCCTCTGATATATAAATATTAGCACAGATCTGATGCCTAATTGAAAAAAAAAGAATTCTGCATAGTCCACATACAAAAAAACTGTAGCTTGGACAAACATTCAACGATTCCCCACTACCGTCATGAAATCCTGAATGGATCCCAGCACTGAGGCAGTACTTTAACTAATTACCAGTTTCCAACAGTGTTATGAAGCTGAAAAAGAGCAGATCCTCGCATTGTTAAGTGAGCTCATCGATGACAATTAAAGAATGAATTGATAACTAGAGTAGTGTAAAAAAAAAAAAAAATCCAATCCAAGAAGAGATTCAAGATCAGCTTCAGCTGGAAAAGTAATGGTGACCATATATAGAACAGTCAAAATGTCAGAGCCTTCATGCACAATGCTTCAACAATTAACTCAGATCATTATATATCAAGTCACTTAATAAATTCAAGACATGCATGGAAAAGAATCTGCTCCAACACCAATATCACAACGTGGATCACCACAACACTAATTCGTTTCAAACACTGAAGGACGGTCTTCAAAACTTTGGGTTAGTTAAATATTTATATTGGCAAAGAAGGTAAGATATTGTATTGGAGCCCTTTTTGGATGCTACATCTAGGCTAATATTTGGATACTAAATATAAGAGGATGAAAGAGTGGGGGAAACAATCCCATAAGAGCAGCAGTATAAAATAGAGGCTGTCAACCTGCCTGTGCTGATAGAGAAACAGGTCCTGGGCCTCTTCTTTGTGGAAGATGGCAATGATGTTAAGAGCTTTTGGTTCCACAGCATCTAAGAGTGAGAGATGCATTCAGCAGGAGCACCGGCACATCGGAGAAAGTAGTTCTCTATTGAGTTATGGACAAAGACCTTGTGGGCTATCATATGTTCAAATTTACTCATGAAGGAATTGGTGCAACAGATGGTACCGAGTTTGCAGCTGGCTTTCATGGAGTGTACACTGTATGCATCACATATGGTATGTTTTGTATACGAGAGGTTGTGGCTGATGGTGAAGCCAAAAAAGTTTAAACATTGAACTTCTTCCAGTGGTTCATCAAAAAAAAGTAGATGGATGTGTTTGCTACATCACCTTTCTGGAGAAATAACATGTGAGTATATGATTTTTCCAGGATTGGATGATTATGTTTTCGGTGTTGGACCAGCATTTGCTTCTTTCCAGGTCTTTTTTGTATCCAAAGTCAAGGCTTGTGGAAGAGCTAGAACATGTGAACAGACCAGGACGCAACAGAACAAAAGGAACCATAGAAAGAGGGGGGGAGCACCAATAGAAGGGTTGAAATATAATGCAGAGGGAGACGGACAAATATGGGAAGTGGGGATGAAAGAGGGGTGGAGGAGGATGCATGGGGTTGACAAGATGGTCCCACAGAATTATATGAGGCAGGGCACCACCAGCCAGGACATGGTGCATCGTCGTCTTGTCAGGATCACATTCATCCAATGGGACAAAAATCACAAATATCCTTCGCTAACTTTGGTAACAGCAGGTAACAGAACATTCTTAGTTATGAATAATGGAGATGGGTAGCAACAAAGTTCGTGTTTGAAAGTGTCAGTGACATCACCAACATGAGGCGCAATCATAACAAGTCTCTGAAACAGAAGTTGGGGGTCAATCTGAACCTCGTCATTATCGATTCTGATCGAAGATCTTGATTGAAGTGTCACGGTTTGACTCCTCTTCCAAAATATGTATTGAAGTACACTCTGTCCATTCATGGAATGTGTGATCTTCTCTCCAACCACTTTGGCATGGTCTGGGTTAACATCTTTCTCCGCAACTATACCACTGGCAATACTATGCAATGTGGGCTTGCCACTGGACTGATCTCTTGCAGAAAGGGAGGACAAAATGTCCCTCACATAGGACAAGTCCTTCAACTGTCATGACCAGGATAGGTGCTTGTGCAGCTCACTTGTTTTGTGCATCACAGAGGTGAACTCTTGGACTGAACTATTCACTTCAGCACACATGGGCCTGGACAAAGCCCAGACAGAGCACCGTGCTTCTGACATGCCTCCTCCCATAGTCAGTCCACTTTCTATCTTCCAGCTTCTCATTAGAACTTGTTCTATGACTCGGTCAGCTGATAATCCAAAATACCTGTCCATTCTCCACACTACATGTAGGCCCTCTTCGAACTTTGAGTCGACATCAAGGTGTTCCACAAACAACTTGGTCATATGCTGAAGATATCGTGAAGTTATTTTGCATACATATTGTGTCCAAAGGTAGTTAGACAAGCCAGCATTTCATACCTGGTCTCTGCAGGTGTTCTTTCCAGTCACCAGTTCACTCAGCTTGCAGGAACATTTTCACAACGTCTATCATCGTCATATACTGCAACCAAAACTTGGCTGTTTGTAAATCCTGCATGGAATCTGTTTCCTTCCTCACTCTGTCCCATACATTGCTCAGAATTTGTGATGAGTTCATGTCAGACAGGGTTACCTTGCCTGACATCAGATTATCATAGATAATGGCTACAGGCTTCAATTCCTCATGATATTCATTTCCTCTAATGTCCATATCGACTGAGAGATCTACTCTCTTCTCTTCGGGAGCATGCTTAAATGTTATTGCTCCAGTTTCCTCGCCTCTCCAATCAGACTGAGGATTGATCGGTATCGAAGTATTGTACACTTTTGATGCAAGCATGATGTTGAGAGCCATGGTGATGAGAGGCGTGGGACGAGGGCATTATCAGAACGGGCAACGTGGGATGGCATCGTTGTTGGCACAGGCATCATTTGGTACAAGCATAACTGCTCGCAGTTAATTGCATCTGCCAATCGATGAAAGTATCAATACTTTCCTGATTATGATCACCACGCCAGCGATGAGATGAGCCGGGAACCAGAGCACGCCGGTGATGAGATGAGCGCTGAGAGCCAGACCACGCCAGCGACGAGGAGAGCCGGGAACCAGAGCATGCGCTCTTGAAGACGGGGCGCAGACTCTTTCCTACCCGCTCGAGCAGATTCACATGATTATTTGCTCTCCGTTCCTTTTTGTCACTCCCGGCATGGTCCGCTCATCGTGGCCCGCTCTCATTGGGTGGGACACGACGCATTCCCTTATTTGGCACGCAGCCAAGCAAACCGGTTTATGACCATATTTGGGAATGGAATTCCATCCCCGAACGAATTCCGAACACACCCGCATACCAGCGAGCGCGCGGAGAATGCCAGGAGCAGAGGGTTGTTGCTGTGAGAGTGAAGACGGCATTGTTGTTGTAGTTGTAGATGTAAAAATCCTAACTATCAAAATAACTTCGCAGCGCATGTACATTCAATTGCCCATTAAACAAGGGAAAGGGAGCAATCTATCCACATTTACTCATCGAAATAACTGAGCTGTAGGACCTGTATGTTGAGTGCTCATGGTTTCCAGATTCGTAACAGTATACAGTATTACGCCATGTACAGCAGTCCCACAATCGTCCTGCAATGGGGTGAACCAATCTGACTGACTCAGAAATGACACACACACACACACACACACACACACACACGAAAGTATCACATTATGAAATGAGCTATGGAAAAAATAAAATTCTTTGCATGGTGAATACCAGCTTACATGTGTTCTGCCACAATGCCCTTGTATATGATTTTAATGAGCTGAATTGATGCGGCACAGGCTCAAGACCCAGGAACGAAGAGTCAGAGAGTGAGCACTGCAAGTCCAAAGGAAGAAACACAAGCAGCACAGTGAACAAATCGGTGTAAATTCCTGGCACAAATAGGCAGCATTTCTTATGCTGCAAGGGCTGTCTTATGCAGTTCCATAAGGTGCCTTCTATATTCTTCAGTGGGAAATTAACAATAGAGCCATCTTAATCAAATCACATTTCCTAACATAGATTCCCTTTCCATCCATCCTGCTGCCTCGCAACGCATGAACATTTTAGAGCAAAGTGTCGGTTAATTGAAAACAATTAGTATGATTCTAGTTTGCAACCATTACAACAGCAGGAGAAACTGAGATAAAGTCAAATTTGCATCAAGCTTGACAATTTTGTCCTCCAATCCAAAAGGAGGGACCTGGCACGAGCACAAGTTACTCAACCGTGCAAAGCAAGAGCTTCAGAAAACATACTTCCAACAAACAGAAAATTAACATGTTTTAAAATTCGCTTTAAATGCACAATGGTTAGGCTTGCATTGTTTGTTCAACTCTGGGAATATGGTCACAAGTGTGCCAATAATATCAGACAACTCTTACAGCATACAGTAACACCAACGTTTTTTTTTTTTTAAATGAAAACACTACCAACGATCACAGCTGTCCTGCAAGTTCGTGGTGCTTTTATATGTGAATGTCGATCTTCCCAAATACTGTACAACCTGTTTTTTGTGTCTTCCCAAAGAGACATTCAGAAGCATCACTGGTGGATGGTACGGTCGTCAACCGTCACCGTCCCAGGAAGGTGGTAGTAGCAGGCAAGCAACCATTATAGATAGGTTTATAATGGAATTGGAAAGGTACCCCTCCATCCCCATTTGCCTCCAGGTAAGTAGATTAGAAGGTAAATTGTAATTGAATTGGGTGATCCGTGGGCATTGTGTGCAAGTTGTGCTGTCGAGATATCTTCAGATATTGATTAAGCCTCCCCCTATAGCATAGGGGACGAGGCTTATTGCTGTTGTAGGGTTTGTTTCTATAATTGGCACCCCCAATTATTAATGGTACTTCAGTGGACCTTAGTCCTACTGAAGTACTAAGGCATAATTTATAACAAAAAAACAAAACAAAACAGAAGGCCACCCTTCAACATCACAACATCACTAGATAAGCCTCCACCCACATTATTACATCATTATACATACTTCTACCAAGTTTGATTTCGATCCCTGAACCTGAATCCCTGAATCTTCAAAAAAAAATAATCATATGCCAAACCATGTGACCTATGATGTCATAGGTGTAGAACTTTTTGTTCCTCATGAATAGGCGATCATACCTGTAAAGTTTCACCTCAATCTGTTCAGATGTTTCGGACAAGAAGATTTTTGAAGGTTTGCATGTTAAAAACAATATTGCTGCCAAACCACATGAACGAAGACATCATAAATCCCCCCCCCCCTCCAATTTAGCCCGAAATGACCCTCAAAATTTTTCATGCTGATCAGATAAAGCATTCAATGTATGCAATTATGACGTCATAACAAAGCCACCTATGACATCATCAAAAAAAATCGCTTGTTTCCCATGGGGAGTACTTCAGATGTGCCAAGTTTCAATTTTTTTCCATGGAAAGGTTTTGGAGATACAGAGGTCCAAAGTTTTTCCTTTTTTCCAACATGGCTGCCACACCACATGACCTATTACATCATAATTATCATTAAACCATTCTGCATGGGTTGTCGCACCTAAGGTGAAAATTTCATGTCAATTAGATAAAGTGGTTTTAGAGAAAAAATAAAATTAGCATGGACAGATATACTGTACGTACATACGGACAGACGAACAACCCAAAAACATAATGCCACTGGCGACTTCGTCCGCAGAGGCATAATAAAAACACAATTATTTTCTTCCTGCACTCCCGACACTCCGAATTTCCAAACTGTATCAATATCTGAGCTGTATCTCAGAGTCCGCTGGGACTTTCGGAATGAGATTTTGCATCAACAATGGGAATACGTAGTATGTGCGGTTGACATAATTTTTTGGACCTTGACGAAATTAAGGTCATGATCCAATTATAGACATTTTCACATTTTTCACCAAAACTCGACCGAGCTTTGTCTGATCAGAACGAAATTTCCCTCTCGAGAAAGCATCGAGCAATCCGCATTTAAACTGAATTTACATCATACGCCTCCAGGTTAAAAGGTCAAGGTCTTACAATTCTTGGAGTACTAAACTACTGTTTAGGATTTTCTCCCTTTTTTATGCCAATGTGTGAGGATTTTCAGAATTAAATTTTGCATTGATAATGGGAATAAAAAAATATGCAGGGTGATCTTAATTTTTTGAACTTGACCTAATTTTAATGCCATAACCAAATTATAGACATTGAAACATTTTTTTCACCAAAACTCGACTGAGGTTTGTCCGATCGGAACTAAATTTCCCTCTCTGGACAGCCGAGATCAAAGCACATTTACACTTTCTTTACATCAAACACCTCCAGGTTAAAGGTCAAGGTCTCACACCCCTCAGAGTACTAAACCACTATTTAGGATTTTCTCCCTTTTTTCTGCCAATGTCCAAGCTGTATCTTGGAGCTGGCTGGGACTTTTGAAATTAAATTTTTCCATCAATAATGGGAATAATAAGTATGCCGGTTGATAGCTTTTTTGACCTTGACCTAATTTTTCAAGTCATGACCCATTTATCGACCTTTTCACCAAAACTCGACCAAGGTTTGTCTCATCAGAACTAAATTGCCATCTCGAGATAGCCATGAACAAGTTGCATTTATACTTAATTTACATCATTCCCCTACAAGTTAAATGTTACGGTCAAATGTTAGAGTTTTTGCCTCATAATTGTGGATCTGCCCTGAAGTTGTGCACGTGATATTTGATTTGTGTGCTTGACCTCCTTTTTTCGGATTGTGACCGAATTAACAAAAAACACATTTTTGATCATAACTTGAATAATTTTCCTCCAATTTTCCTGATGTAAGTTATGTCGATAGATTGTAGATGGGGACACATTTTCTAAAATTTACACTCTGGTTGAAGAGTGTACAACATCTCTAAATGTTTGAGGTCAAGGTCATACAGTATAGTGGTCCAAAAAAAAATATGGCCATCATTGGATTGTGAATCAAGGGTAAGTCGTGGGATGGAGGAGGCTTTTGTCGATCGCTTTGTGATCGCAGATATCTGGTGCTTTGTTGTGATTGGTGTGAAGAGTCAACATATCACCTGTGATCATGCCACCCTGAAGTAACTGCCAACACTACCTCCTCCTTTCTCCCCCATCACCACCTCCTCCACCCTTTCCCTCGAAATCCCCATATTTTGTAATTGTATGTTCTGTCTGTGATGTACCTTTTCACTCCCCCCGCTGTTTAACCTTCTCCTTCCAAATGAGTGTGAATGTGAGTATGGTTGGTGTTATGGAGGAAGCGCTTGGATTGGATGATTCAGTTGGGGTTGGGGGTTTTTGTTGTGGCACAGGCAAGATGGGCCAATTGGCACCCTCCTGTTTTTAGGTTCCTTATAACGTTAGTAGCTGTTGTCAATCAAATTTGGATTCTTCCAAGTACAGAATTTTCATGAGTGTGTGTGTGTGTGTGTGTGTGTGTGTGTGTGTGTGTGTGTGTGTGTGTGTGTGTGTGTGTTCATAAATACTGGAGTCGAAGACCCGTCGCTTTGCTGATAGGAATGTTTTCCATCAAAAACCTTCCCGGGAGTTCTCTGAATCCACTGTCGTTGGTTTCATTGAAATCCGTGAATCTGTTCTCAAGTTAAAGCACGACAGACAGACAGACAGACAGACAGACAAACAGACAGACGGCTCCCTTTATAATATAAATGTGTGCGTGAACTAAATAAATGCCCCCATAGATATTCGATTTCATGTTTGAATTTTTTTTCTATTTATTCTTACTCTTCTTCGTTAACGGCAACAATTATATTCCCACGTTATTGTGGAAGTTTTTACCCAAGTCATTCATGAACCACCTGGTCAGGCCTAATGCTCAACTAAGGAGTTCAGGCAGGAATATGGAATTTGGCTATGGTGCCTGAGATAGCTAATCCACTCTTCACTAAGTAGGTGAGCTATCTCCGTGGAATTTTTAACGTCCAGCAACTAATGCTGGCAGACGGGACACCCATTTTAACGTCCATCCGAGGGACGAAACACACATTGAATCACCCTGCCTTTGAAACACCGGGACGACAGTTTATTGCTGGAACGAGCCTCAAACGCAGGCTAGCCAGCTTAGAGGCGAGTATGCTTACCTCTAGGTCACTCTGCCAGCCCTTTTTTATTATTATACAGCACAAACTCGAGTCACACAAGACATGCACACTCCACCTGGTTTAGGAAAGGCCATCCCACCTGGTTTAGGAAAGGCCATCCCACCTGGTTTAGGAAAGGCCATCCCACCTGGTTTAGGAAAGGCCATCCCACCTGGTTTAGGACAGGCCATCCCACCTGGTTTAGGAAAGGCCATCCCACCTGGTTTAGGAAAGGCCATCCCACCTGGTTTAGGAAAGACCATCCCACCTGGTTTAGGAAAGGCCATCCCACCTGGTTTAGGAAAGGCCATCCCACCTGGTTTAGGAAAGGCCATCCCACCTGGTTTAGGAAAGGCCATCCCACCTGGTTTAGGAAAGGCCATCCCACCTGGTTTAGGAAAGGCCATCCCACCTGGTTTAGGAAAGGCCATCCCACCTGATTTAGGAAAGGCCATCCCACCTGATTTAGGAAAGGCCATCCCACCTGGTTTAGGAAAGGCCATCCCACCTGGTTTAGGAAAGGCCATCCCACCAGGAATGATATTTGGGCTTTTCACCTCGCACAGTGTGGGGCAGTCTTCCAATTGACACACCACTGCACAATTTATATCTCAGCATGATTTGTTGGCGCTTCACCTCATCTCTACCTCTCCTTACTCCTGACAAAAGTGCACACAAAACAACCTGCGAGCTCTCGGCATGATATTCATGTGGAATTGCGGTCACACACATTGATTTGCAATGTTGATCGGCCGTGTTTTCCTGAGAACCTTTCATAAATTTATACAGCGTATTTATGTGGATCGTTTTTTTCTTTTTGCCGTTGCCATTAATATAAGTATCTGTTTTACAACAATAAATTATATTATGCTACTTTTAACCCTTACCCACAAACAGTTTTGGCAGCATGAACACTCTGTGTACATTAAATCAAAGATATATAATTATATATACATATTTACCTCCGCCACCGAAGGTGGATGGAGGTTATGTTTTCACCCCTGTCTGTCTGTTTGTGAACAGAATATCTCAAAAAGTTGTGGTCGGATTTAGACGAAATTTGGTGGAGATATATGCATCCATACACAAATCATACATATTCAGTTCCTATAGAAAGTCTACACCGCCTTTTCAAAATTTTCACCTTTTATTCCTTTATGGCCTGTAATTAAATTGCATTAAATCAGACTTTTTTCCACCTATATTTACACATCGTAATCCACAACTTCTTAGTGAAAAAGGAATTCGACAAATTTCAGAAAACTAATGAAAAATACAAAACGAGAACATCTTGGTTGGATTAGTGTCAACCCCCCTTACAAGAGCAATTATAAACTCAGGTGTAACCAATCAACTTCAAAATTACATACCAAGTTAATTGGCCTCCACCTGTGTTAAATTGTAGTGATTCTGATTATTTCAGAATAAAATCAGCTGTTACACAGCAAAGACTCAACCATGAATTTCAAGGAGCTTTCAATAAAGTTGTGGAAAGGCAGAGATCAGGGGATGTGTATAAAAATATTTCAAAGGCTTTGAATGATCCTTGGAGCACAGTCAAGACAATCATTAAGAAGTGGAAGGTGTATGGTACCACCAAGACCCTGCCGAGATCAGACTGTCCCTCCAAACTGGATGACTAAGCGAGGAAGAGACTGATCAGAGAGGCCACCAAGAGGCCAATGGCAACTTTGAAAGAGCTGCAGGCCTTCATTGTAAGCATGTGACAACAATATCCCAAGCACTCAACAAGTCTGGCCTGTACGGTAGGGTGGCGGAAGAAAGCCATTACTCAAAAAAGCCCACCTCGAGTCCCATTTGAGGTATGCAAAAAACCACTCCAGAGATTCTGAAGCCATGTGGCCAAAAGGGTGGTGGTCTGAAGAAACCATCATGGAATATTTTCGCTAAATGCAAAATGTGAGTTTGGCACAAACCCAACACAGCACATCACCCAAAGAACACCATTCCTACTGTGAAGCATGGTGGTGGCAGCATCATCTTATGGCGATGTTTCTCATCAGCAGGGACTTGGGCAATTGTCAGTATAGAAAGGAAAATGTATAAAGCAAAATACCGAAAAAAAATATTGGAGGAAAACTTGCTGCCCTCTGCAAGAAAGCTGAAATTGGGATGGAAGCTTACCTTTCATGAGCATGACAACGACCCGAAGCACACAGCCAAAGCTACATGGGAGTGGCTAAGGAACAAAAATATAAATATCCATGAGTGGCCCAGTCAGGGCCCTAACCTAAATCCAATCGAAAATCTGTGGCATGACTTGAAGATTGCTGTCCATCAACGCTCCCCACGCAACTTGACTGAGCTTGAACAGGTTTGTACAGAAGAAAGGGCAAAATTGCCCAATCAAGGTGTGTAAAGTTTTTCGAGACCTATCCAAACAGACTCACGGCTGTAATTACTGTCAAAGATGCTTCCACCAAGTATTAACTCAGGGGCGGGGGGGGGGGGTGGATACTTATCCAACCAAGATATTCTAGATTTGTATTTTTAATAAATTTATCTGAAATTTGTAGAATTTGTTTTATATTTCAAAGTTGTGGTTATGATCTGCAAAATAAAGGTGGAAAAAGTCTGATTTAATAAAATTTAATTCCAGGTTTTAAGGGAACAAAAGTAGAAAATTTAAAAGGGGGATGTAGACTTTCTGTAGGCACTGTGTGAAAAATACACTTTGGTATCGTTAGGTAGGACATATCAGTGCTTTTTTTTAATAATGACACCAGAAAACTGCAAGTTCCTAAGTTAATATATACAAAATGCTCGTTAATAGGTGGTGTTATAATTGTCACATCAAAATTGGTGCCAAAAATGTTTCGATTTATGAACATGGGACACACTGCCATGCCCCCTGCGTTAATAACTTTGCCTATGTGCTGATGTGACCAGAATGCTTGATCGCGTTATCTTGGCATTAATTATAAGAAATCAGAGCGCTGAGAGATTTAATTAAAAAGCAGGTCCTCTGTGCGTCACCACATGCTGTTGCTATGATCTGTTGCAGACATAGTATTGTGCAGCACACTTGCACAGGCCACCTGCTGGTCTGTTTTCAATATTGAGCGATTGTGAAGTAAAAGGATCAGGGACAGTTAATGTAATTGAGAGGAGAGACTGATTACAATGGGAAGATATGGAGACAATAAATTGGGGGAGAAAGTGATTTTTTTTTTTTTTTTTAAAACAAGTTTTGTGGAAGCAGTAAAGGGAAAAGAATAGAAATGGAGAAATTGGATACAATTTGAACTCGTCTTGCTGATATATACATTGAGCATAAGATAATTCCGTTTGGACGTATGATAATAGCGCCTCCGCATAGAGATAGTGAGAAACGACTAATGAATACGTAATTCCTGGTGTCCTGCAATATCCCCAGAGCCTTGATTACAAATCCATCTTAGTTACGCTTGCTGCTGACAAGCCAGAAATGCGTTTACCTAACACCATCGGAGAAACGGGCTGGCCACACGTGATGGATGGATCGGTGCAGGATGAAGAAGATGAGGACTTGGGGTGGATGACGGGAGCATAACAGTACACACAATGCATCAAGGTTTTTCATCACGCGGTGGAAAGAGAGACATCTCCAAAGTCTGTTCCTCGACCAACAACCAAATGGGACAGGGATCCACATGGCAGAAATACCACTCTTGCACTTTGGTTTTGGACTTAAGTTCTCACCAACAAAATGAAAGGGCTAATGCAAACTAAGCGAGTGGTAGCTGTAAATTATAAGCATCATAAGATTAAAGAGAGCCAATCCGAAAAAAAAAACTTTTCCTGGGTGAGTATGGAGAGAAAGAGAGATGGAATAAGGAGTTTAACATGCAAGTAACACGGGGTTGCAATTATGCTGATCACGAAAATGAATTAAGAAAAAAGAATTTGATGAGAATGCATCGATGGATATTCCTCCACCCATGTTAGGCATGTACCCATTGTTAAATTTGGTCTTAGTTAAAGGTGACATTAAAGATTCGATGTGTGAGAGTGAGAGAGACACAGAGAGAGAGACAGAGACAGACAGAGACAGAGACAGAGAGACAGAGAGACAGAGACAGGAAGTGATGGCAGATGCCTCCAACTCAAATTATGGTTTGAAAAATGACATTTTGAACCCCAAATCGAATAAATTCATGTTTTTATTACAGTCCATACTTATGCCAAATTTTGTTGAAATCCCTGCAGTGGTTCACAAGTTATTACAGGAACAAAGTGTTTAAATTAAAGGTCACGTGACCTTTGACCTTTTGAACCCAAAATCGAATGAGTTCATATTTTTATTACAATTCATACTTGTACCAATTTGGGTTGAAATCCCTTTGGTGGTTCTCAAGTTGTCGTGCAAACAAAAAACCCGATAATAGACGGACACACGGACAACCAAAAACATCATGCCTCTGGCCTTCAGCTGCAGAGACATTAAAAAAGAGAACAAAATGAATTGCTTTTTGACCTGTCAGTCGTTCATCCTCTGATTGAATTAATTACTGAATGGAATGATGGCCGAGTTCAAATAGGAGTAGCTTCTCCCAAAACGAATCAGCTGGGAATATGCCCATTGGGATGAATGCCACAATGGGAAGCTGAAAGATTTTCCTTTTGCAGGACGGAAGGCGAGCTTCTATATCAAACACAGAGCATTCATGTTGAAACCAAGTCAGGTGTTTTCAAAAGTTCTTCTCACTCTGTTGTGATTTATTTCTTTAAAATCAGCTTCCAACTTTGTAAAGTTATTTGGCAAAGGGAGCAAAAAAAAAAAAAAAAAAAAAAAAAACAGCCCTGGGCTCACTGCAATTATTGACACATGCAATAAGTTTCCACATCCAATTCAATTGAGGATGAAATACTTATTGCTCACATATACCTGCAGGTGGAAAGTTGGAAATATTCCTCTTCATCGTCACGCAACTCTCCTGGACTATTTCAAATAAGGAATTACTTGCAAGAACTCATATATTGAACTTGCAACTTGTCTGGAAACAAAGATATTGGTGAAGTTTGAGACTGGATTTCCTTGACTAGCAGTGTAAGTCATGCGAGCATTAAAATGCACTGCGTTTGCTAATTCCAGCAAAAAAGGAGAAATCAACGTTGGTGGCGCAAGTGAATAAAAACGCAACAATACTGGAATGGCACTCGATGGAGCACATACCTCCATCAGGCTGAACACTTTACATTTTGTATCCCACTGATAGGCCGGATCTACATCTAGACATGAACCAAAATCTATTCGGCTTGTTCTTGTTACCGAACAAACTCATCCACCTCGTTTTGTCACAACTCATCCAAAACCTTTTCAGATATCATGCAATATTGTATATAGTTTTTGGCCCCATCCCTCAACGGTGAAAAATCGTTTAAAAAAAATGAAAAACTTCTCATATCTGGACTTGGATCTTCACCAAAATCGAATCGAGTCATCCTTGTCACACACCTAACCTGTCGACGAAGTTTCGTCTGAACCAGTCCACAACTTTTTGAGATATCCTGCTATATAATCATTGCTACCCCTAACTCTCCATGGTGAAGAATCTGTTAAAAATTCTCGTATCTGGATCCGGGTCTTCACCAAAATCTAATCAACTTGTCCATGTCACACACCCAAACTGTCCACCAAATTTCGGCCAAATCCGTTTCCAATGTTTTCAGATATCCTTCTCACAGACAAACAGACAGACAGGGGTGAACACATAACCTCCGTCCACCTTCGGTGGCAGAGGAAAAAAGATTAGCGATATCTGCCATAATGGATGACAACAAGGTGCATATATTTTGGGCTTTACCCTTCGTCGCAGCAAGCCTTTGCTCTGACGCAGGGTAAGGCCTGAAACACAAGCACCTTGTGATCTTTTAAGGTGGATAACTCTAACCATTTTATTCTCATGCTTGCATAATTTGATACATTTGCAAACCCTATTGAGTCAAGATTTGTCCAGTTACTCTTTATTGTGGAGCGCATTGCCCTGTAATATTAAAGGACCACAGAATCAGAACTAGAGGGGGAACACTCGGGAGAATGCAAAACCTCCGCCGCCAATACTGCTGGGTCACTCAAGTGAACCTTATATCTTATTCATTAAATATGATGTCAACAGTGCTGACAGTTATAGTTCTTTTCTCCAACATTTTTTTTTGGGGGGGGGGGGTTGGAAATCACTTAAAACATGTAGAAATGCAAAAAAAAAGAAATCGAAATTTTGTTGAAAAAAAAGTTGCAAATTTTTTTTTCTCTAACAATTTTTTTTTGGGGGGGGAGGTTGGAAATCACTTAAAACATGTACAAATGCAAAAAAAACGATTTTTCTCTAATTTTTTTGGGTGGGGGGTTGGAAATCACTTAAAACATGTAGAAATGCAAAAAAAAAAATTTTCTCTAACAATTTTTTTTTTGGGGGTGGGGGGGACAAAGTCCAAAATCTAATGGCATGATCCTTGGACCATACCTAACCCCCCCTCACCAAGTTTCGTCGAAATCCGTCCAGGAGTTTTTCCGTAATACTGTTCACAAACAAACAAACAAACAAACAGAAAGGGGTGGAAACAGTAACCTCCGATCTTCGATGGCGGAGGTTAAAAAAAATTGATTTGATTATATATTGATTTTTAAGTAACAAACAAAGAACTTAATGTGGTTATTATTTCTAATAATTTTTTGAGGTGTTACAGTGAAAAAAGCAAACCCGTCGGGTACCATCCCTAAAAATTCCAGATATACTGCCATGACGTAATCGAGGGAAAGATTGTCAGCACGCAATGGATAATGGCCGCACAACTCTCTTCAGACTCGTCATAAAGTGAATTTGATGAATAATTTTCTGATCAAGAATTCTCAGATTATGACAATAGTCAAAATCATGATGTAAAACGTGCTGCAAGATATGTATGAACCTGAGTTTGAGATGACGTGGAGGGTTACGTAATATATAATATGGTCGCCATATTTTGGGGGGACCGGTATGGAGCCAATCGAGCAGGAAAGGACATCAGAAAACATTAAAATCTTCGTTTCAAGAAATCTATTCAAGAAAAGAATGGTTAAGTCTTCAATGAAGAAGTATCTATTCGTTAAATCAAATATGATTTTCTGATTCTGTGGACCGATTGCAAAAGGCCGTTCTCCGAGCATGTGGGGGGTGTTGAGATAGTCCCATCTGTGTTTGTTTCTCGGCTCGTTAGCAGAATAACTAGACAACGAGGCTAATCAAGAAATCAAGAATCGTCAAATTTGGCACAGACATTCATATTGTGAATGTCTCAGACGAGTTCAGCTTTGAGCTCACAAGGAAAAATATAATATGATATTTAGTGCAGGACTGCATGTATTTATTCATGTTGCGGCCATCGGTCGGCACACAGGTATTGGGTAATCACGTCTGTTTGTGCAATATGAAGCGCTGTGCCAAACTTAGTGATTCGAGCTCCTCATATTATGAATATATTCTGCACATCATCATTCGTTTTGGCAGTTCACCAATTTTGATGTGCTAATTATTCTATTGATTGTCGATCAATGTTGCGAAGTGATTGTAAACCATTTGGGGGTCTCTAAAGGGTGCATTCATGGATAATGTGGTCGGTCGTCTGAGTTGCTCTACATTCGCACAGGAGGGAAGTAGCAAATCCCATTTTGTGCATGTTGGAGGCAAATCTCCCTGATGTTGAGCAAAGCCAGTTCAGGCAAACCCAAGACTTCCAGTTTATCTCGGGGTCTCTGCCGACTTTCTCAAAGCTAAGTTTCCGTTCGTTATTTGTCGTGTTTTAACTGTTTATTTTTGTACCTACATGTTTACTTTGTGTTCCTATTTTGGTTTTGTTTCAAGAATTGTGTGATTTTGTGAGTTTTCGTCGATCTTGGCTTCTCGGGTTTCTTTTGGGCCTACCCATCTTTCCCATCTAGGTATATGATAGTTTTCATTTGTATTTTCTCCCGATTACCATCAGTTCCTATTTTCCCCACTTTTCCCACCCTCTGTTCCCCCCCCCCAGTCTGTCCCTCTCAACTACACCCTCTGTTTCTTTTCTAAAAATTCAAAAAAATACAAAATCCCTTTCTCCCTCCATACCCACAAGTACCGATCTGTATTCCTCTTCTTCTTCCTCCTGCCCTCACACCATCTTCCTCCTATTTGAGCTGACCCACTCTCACCAACCTTCACGATTTCTTCCGACAACAATCTTACCCCATCTTCAAAAATCCATCAAAAAAAAATTAATAATTCCTTGCATCCTTTTTAACTATACACCTCCCGAAACCATGTGCGCGTCTCTCTCCACCACGTCCTCTTCCTGTTCATTTTCATCGTCCCATCAGTTTCACTCTGCATTTACCGATCTAAATTCACCATACACCTCCACGATTTTACTTCAACCTTTCTTTTCCAAATCTTATGCAATCCTTATTAAATAATAATGATAATAATAAAAAAAATTCACTTTTAACGATACACCTCCCGTAACCAGGTGTTTCTGTTGGAATGTTTTTCTACCCACTGCGTTTGCCGAACCAAATTCACAAATTAACAATAATAATAATAACAATAATAATAACGGTCTCTTATAATGTTTCATCTTCCTCTTTACACGTGTGGTTCTCATTACTGCATCATAATTCAGGACTCTTTTTCTATTTCAACAGACTGTTCTCAATTCGACCTTTCCATCATCTCTTGTCTAAAAAGTCCAATGTTGCAACGTTGCTTCTCTCCATTCCCTTAATTTGCCTTTATTGCATCCATCAAGTAATGCCTTTCGTCACATCTCTGAAATAAAAAAATAATTATACCCCAGTTTGCAATGTATGTTCGTTTTCCATCAATCATCCTTTTTTTTCCAACTTCAGTGCCAATTCACCCCTCTCACACCTCCCTCTCAAAGCAACCGTCACACTCTTCCACCTCCAAGCTTCCTTCTCACCTTTCTCAAAAATTCTCCACTCACCCTTCTCCCACCATTCTCCCCCCTCACTCACCCTTCTCAAAGTTGCCCCCCCTCTCATCCACAAAGCTGCCTCCTTCCCCTGTCCTCTCTCCTCCATCTCATCACTCCACCTCCACAAATCCTCAACTGCCTTCTGCCCCCTCTCTGATTACTCCCCACTGTAACTCAACTCAGCACTGCAGAGCCTTTTCTCATCTGGCCCTCTCACCTAGCTCTTCTGCAATCCCCCACACTCTTTCAACAACTCTCCTTATCTCCCCCTCCCCTCCTCCCTCGTCCTACCCTCCCCCTCCCTTCCCCTCCCCTGCACCCAAAGCGTCCTCCCCTCCCTCCTCCTTAACAGTGCGGTCCTCAAACATCCAGGGCCTTCACTCAAACCTGACCTGATCTTTCCACACAGGTTTCCACTGACAAATCAGACATAATCTGCCGAACAGAAACTTTCCTCCTTCAAGACGTCCCTGACTGCCTAGTATCACTCGGTGATTACTCCCTCCTCTGGTATGACAGACTTGAGCCTCGTCCTAGTGGAGGAGTTGCTCTCTTCATGAAAGACTATTTTCGTCACTCTCCATGCACTGCGCTCACTCCCCCACACCCCCAGGAATACCTCTGGCTATGGCTTCACCTCCACTCCCACCTCATGTTCTTATGTGTATTGTAACTACCACCAAACAGTGATGTCTCCATTTACACCTCACCCTTCAAAAACATGGACCAATTTCTATCCTCTCATCCAAACTCTCTCTTCCTCAAATGTGGAGACTTCAATTGTCAATGTGGAGTGGAGACCTGAAAATATCTGCTGTTCTTCCCTCGCTCCAATCGGTTCTTCTGATCACATGCTTGTCAAAGTAAACATCTCTCTGGCTGTTAATGGAGAACCACCTCATCACCGTCGAGTCTGGAATTTCACTCAAGCCCACTGGCAGGGACTTCAAGCAGCCATCAAACTTCTAGACTGGTCTCCCATCGCTACTTTCTTCAACATCAACTTGTCTTGGGAATTCTTCAAAAGAAACTTGCTCTCTCTCATGCACAGATTTATCCCCTCTCGTCTTCAGTTTTCCAACGCTTCCTCACGCCCTTGGTTCACTGGAGCTTGTGGCAAGGCAGTTGTCCTGAAGCAACTTGGCTTTGCCCTCATGGAAAGCAAATCCAACTGAGGGTAATCTCAGTTCCTTCCATAAAGCTCGGAACAAGTGTGTTTGAGTGTGTGTGTGTGTGTGTGTGTGTGTGTCTACCCCCAGCAGAGCCAGAAAACAACATCTTTCTAATCTCAAGTCTGAACTCTCAAACCTCTCTGCCTCCTACAAATCCTGGTGGCGATAAATCAAACCTGTTTCTGGTGTATGTTCCCCCTCCATCCCCTCCCTTACCTCAAATGGCCGCACTGCTGATACCGCACGTGAAAAGGCTGAATGCCTAAACTCGGTGTTTGCAGCTAAATCTTGTGTCCAAAACCCATCGCTTTCTGTACCCACTGAACCCAGTCACACCCAGCTGTCCCTGGACTCTATGTCCTCTTCTGACAAATGGGAGATCTTGCTGTCAAACCTCGACTCAGATTATGGAACTGGTCCAGACGGAATCAGCCCACTGTTCCTAAATACCTACTTCTCTACTCTTGCACACCCTCGCTCTGTTCTATTCACCCTCTAATTTGCTGCAGGTCATCTGCCATCTGCTCAGAAATCAGCAAACATGACTGCCCTTCATAAAAAAGGTGCACAAACAGATCCCTGCAACTGCAGAGCAATCAGCCGTCTCAAAATCATCAGCAAGGTTATGGAATCCATCATCGCTTCAGGCATTAAATCCTTCCTCTTCTCCAATGGCTTGATTTCCGATCATCTATCTGGTTTCAGACAAGATTAATCTACCCTGGATATGCTGCTTCTGCTCTCCCAACAATGGATGGAGGTACTCAATGCCAGACATGAAATCAGAGCCATATCCCTCGACATATCAAGTGCTTTTGACATAGTCTGACACCCTGCCCTGCTCAACAAACTATCTTCCCATGGTATCCAAGGCCATCTCCACTCATGGCTCGCAGACTTCCTCTCCTGTCGCAATCAACGTGTGGCCCGAAATGGAGTTCTCTCATCCTCTCTTCCTGTCCAGGCTGGAGTTTCTAAAGGTAGCGTTCTGGGCCCTGTTCTTTTTCTGGTTTTCATCAATGATCTCTCTAACTCTGGAAAATTCTCATTATCTCTTTGGTGATGACTCCACCCTCTGCCGTACCACCTGCCATCCCTCAGACTGGGAAGCAGCAGCTACTTCACTCTCTGCATATCTGGATAAAATCACAAACTGGTCCAACATGTGGAACATGTCTTTCAAGCCTGACAAATCTCACGATGTCTTTCCGAAAGGACTGTTTGGAACCCCCACCCCCCCCATCTACTTTCTCAATAATCCTTTCAAATGGGAAAGCCACATTTCCAAGCTGGCCTCCAAAGCCAGTTGCCGACTGAGCATCCTCTGTCATGCAAAGTCCTTCCTCGGCCCACCTGAGCTTCTGACCACATACAAAGCTTCCGTCCACAGCCTGATGGAGTACTGCTCTCTCGTCTGGGCTGGTTCTCCTGCCTCTCACCTTTCTCAGCTTCATGCTGTGGAAACCAAGGCATTTCGGGTCATTGTCATCTCCTGTGGTGAGGCTGAGTCTTTGGGCCTCTCACTCTCTCACTGCAGGCATGTCGGTGGTCTTTCTGTCTTTTACCATCTCCTTTCTGGTCTCGTCCCCCTGCTTTGTCTGCTATATGCCCCCCGCCCCCAATATTTCCACAGGATGCTCAAGGTCCGCCAACAACCCCTTTCTGGTGAAACTACCAAAATCACGAACCACTTCTCACTTTCACTCTTTTATTCCTCTTTTTCCCACCTTTGGAATAAACTCCCACACTCTGTTCAATCCCATTCTTCTCTCCAGGTCTTCAAAACAGCTGTTCCCCACCATGTCTTATCTTCCCCCATTCAAACAACAATCTTTTCTACCCCCGTTAATCCACCCCAAACCTACCTCTTTCGAATTCCATGCCTTCCTTCCTGAAAGTTCCCTGTCATGTAAGGTCCTGTTAGTCCCTGTGGTGTCCATCTCGTATACCCCGTGTTTCCCGCCCCCATCCCTCTCCTTTCCACAGATCTCCCAATGTCTCTGTTCACCACTGTTTTGTCCTTCCCTCTCCCGCCCCTCTTGTCTCCTGCCTCCCTTGTTGTGTGTTAACTCTCATACGAGCCTCGACAATGTATACAACAACAACAAGAAAGACAATCGTGTTAAGTTGAAGCCCAGTAGCCAAACTGTGGGTTTATTGATAAAGTTTGCAAGGCGAGATTGTTCTGTGACAAATCATTTGGTCTTCAGACTGCTGATCGCTGCAAAGACTGTGCTTGCAGCACTCAGGAGTAAAAAAAAAATAATAATATGGAATCCATCTGAGGTTGTGTTACAAGACTGGCAGTGGCTGACAAGACTAACGACACATAGGTGGTTGCCTCTCGTGAATTTAATTATGTAAAGGATGAGAGTCAGCTGATCTTTGTACAATGTTGAACACATGGCCTAGGTGACAGATGTCAGGCAGTTCTACACCAGATAGCACTGGTAGGTAAGATGTTGGGGTAGCTTTTATGCAGCCTGATACAATTTGCATGAACTCGTTCAGCACAACATCCACTTTCGAGGTGTGTGTACTTCTCCAAGTGACTGGGCAGTATTCAATGGAGCATAAACAAGGGCTCGCACAGAAGTGTGTAAAACACCAAGAGATGTACCCCATTTCGTTCCTGCCAACTTATGTATGAGACCATTTCTGGAGTTGACTTTCTTGCGAAGCTTAGTCAGGTGCAGCTTGAAGGTTAAGCTCCTGTCATGGCATAGTCTTTGGTAGGTGGGACTGGTTTCAAATTTAAACATTTCAACATTATTAGATACGGCTAGTTTGTGCTTGGCATCGCGATTTGTTAAGTGAAAAACAGAACTCACCGTCTTGCCAATGCTGAGCTTTATGCACTAGGTTTCAAGGTAGTTCATCATCATTTGAATGTCATTCGTCAGCAAGTTCTCAACTTGCTCGAAAGAAGACCCCAGAGCTGCCAGCATGATATCAGCATGCATGTAGCAATTCACATTCGTTGAGGGATATTGTAAGTGTCTACATTGTAGAGAATCGGCGCAAGCACAGACCCATGGGCAACGCCATTTTTCAAACAGTATGGTCGGCTGATCTGCCCATCAGTAGTTTTCAAAACAAATGAGCGACTATGTAGAAGTTCCATGATGAAATTAGCCATCACACAATCTGGTAAGGCACACAGCAGGTAAATGGTAAATTAAAAGATAATTCAGATGGCTTTCGTTGGTAAAAGGATAGGTCAGATGGCCATCAACAGATGGTTCGTGCAATTTCTCATGGAAAGACTGCAGAGCGTGCGTTAGGACTTCTTATCAGAGACAGAGCAATTGCCGTTGTTCACAAGCTGCTTGGCAATTCTGTTTTCTTCAGTCTGGCACTGTCTATTAGTTGCTGCTAGACTGGTGAGGCGGTTCACAATTCCCCAACCTTTCCGTGAAGATTGTACAAAATCAATGTTCTCAACAGACTCGATCCACCTTTCTTGGTTTTTCCGGTTAAGGTGGTTCATCAAAGCATCAGCAGAAGCTGCCGAGGACTGGGGATTGGCTGCATTGATAAAGTCATCATGGAGCAGAGTACACTCCTAAAATATATCCTGCTGACAAACAAACACATTGATGTGTTGATCACAATACTCATGCAAAGCAAAGATAGGAAGCACATCAAAAGATTAAGCAGGCACAAACAGCTCAAAAGAATGCAGTTGAGAGGGAGAAGTAACTTTCACAGGTCAGGTGTCTATTCAGATCAACAGCAGCAGTGACTAAGGATAGCTGACACTAAACAAGGATATAAAGTCAAAGTCAGAAGCCAGAGTAAATGAGATGACTTGGAGCAAAAAGTAATACAAATAAACTTTAAAAAAAGGCATCAGCAAAGCTATACAATTATTTATATACACTCTAAATTCGGTGTCATCTCCCCATCCTTGGGGTGGGGAGTGAGGGGAAGCAGGGTGCGGGCAGGGCCCAAATATATTTTGCACTGATGACCTGCCCATGGGTACCCTGAGCCCGTTTGAAAAATTTGAGACCATTCATGGTGAAATCAAGCATTAATCATGTGAAAATATAAAAGTTGGTGTCTGTCTGTCTGTCTGACTGTCTGAATGTCCTTTTGACTGTGATACATTTGGTCGTTACAAATCCAATCTCAACCAAACTTCACAGAAGAACTAAGGGTCATATGATGGAAATTGTGGCGACTTCATTTGCCCTCCTCACCAAGGGGTGTTCTGCCTTGGATGAAGTCTATGTTAAGATGTATATTCATGTTAAGACAGCTAATGGTGGCGTTTTTCCAAGGCTGCTTCTAATAACAAAAGTAACTAGAGGGGGAGCACTCGGTCGAGTCCAAAACCTCTGCCGCCAATACTGCTGGGTCACTTAAGTGAACCTGATATCCTCCTATTCATTGTAGGTCAAAACGGATCAGATTCTACTGAACCACGATTGAATAAACTAAACTAGATCAACGCGCATGTAGAAATGGCAAAAAAAAATCGAATTTTTTTTGAAAAAAAGGTGCAAAATTTGTTTTTTTTTACTCTAACAAATTTTTTTTTGGAGGGGGGGGTCGGAAATCACTTAAAACATGTAGAAATGCAAAAAAAATTCAAATATTTTTCAAATAAAATCGAATTTTTTTGAAAAAAAGTTGCAAAGTTTTTTTTTTTTTTCTCTAACAAATTTTTTTGGGGGGGTTGGAAATCACTTAAAACATGTAGAAATGCAAAAACAAAAATTCAAATATTTTTTCAAAATGGCCGCCATATTGGACTTTGGACCAGGTCCAAAATCTAATGGCATGATCCTTGGACCATAACTAATCCCCCCACCAAGTTTCGTCGAAATCCATCCAAGAGTTTTTCCGTAATACTGTTCACAAACAAACAAACAAACAGACAAACACACAGGGGTGAAAACAGTAACCTCCATCCATCTTCGATGGCGGAGGTTAATAACAACTCCAATGATAATAGCATAATACTAATGTTATTACAGAACAATATTAATACGAATAATATCCCCTCTCCAAGGAGTTTTTCCTCCTTGGACAAATGTTGTGTTAATATGTATAAATAAGTTATGGTGGCATTTTTTGGGGCATCCCAATCGGAAGTAAAAATATAATAAACCACAAACACGTATGATTCCATTTTTAAACAGTCGCTACTGCTGTTTAACACTAAACTAAAAAGAAATTTGGAAGAATCCCGACATTCTTCACTTGTATGCTTTTCGCATCCCCCACAGACAGACGGACCTGAGCCTAGATATACTGTAATCCATATACCCCAGAGGACAATAACATGACCATTCTTGCTGCTCCCATCGGGAGTGGGTGTACTTGTACCAAAAACAACAAATTATAATGGTGAATTAGAAACGAAAACTGCAAGTTATAATGAGAGAAAGAACAGAATGGAAGAAATTTACCATCTTACATACTCGGATCGTGCATGCAGAGAGTTATTTAACTTCAAAAATGTTTGTTATAGTCCATTAAATCACAAAACATGAATTCTTGGAAGTGACACACAAAGGTGTGAGTCAGCACCTCCCTCGAGTGCATTCTAATACTGTAGCTCTTTATTGCATTGATATTTTTTTCTGTTGGCAAATAATCATTTTATCCAGGCGTTGAGGCTTATGGAAGAGCAGATTGGTTAGGGCAGGGAATGAACAACGAACACAAAGCGGGGTGAAAGGGAAGCAAGAGAGAAGAACGCATGGATGCACCAGAGTGCAGGAATTCAGGCATTGCAAGTGAAAGGGGACAGTGTCTCATTGGATGGCAGTGCTGTCCTTTTCATACACATCAATCACAAATGGTCATGATTCATTCATGAGCATGATGCATCAGCGGAAAATGGGAGGGAACGAGGTAAAGCAGGCAAGCCACCCCTCCCTGAAGACCATTAGTGAGTTATCTGGGGTTTTATCAACAATTCAATAGGAACATGATATTTCTTCTGATAAATCGCTTGGATTATAGATCTGAGAATGAATATCCCTAATGCTGCTGACTTGATCTGGATTTGAACCTACAACCTCTTATCATATCTACTGTACCCAGCGAAACAACATACACTTCGACTTCATCTGGTTTATGATGAAAACACTAGTGTGAATTTTGAATTGGGAATGGTTCAAATGAGATGCATTGCTGCATATGCAACATCAATGTTTTCACATCGATTGTCTTCTTAAATTATACACGAGTTGTACTGCACTTCAAATGATGTATCAGAGTATTTGAATCCCATAGATTAAACGACACCACAACACTGGTAGAATGTCACATTTTACCCCAGGCACAGAGCGAAAAACCCCGTGCATGATGAAGTGAAAAGAGGGGTTAAGCAATTGGATCACTTTGTCTGTCTGCAGACCTGGGTCTTTGATCGGGGAACTACTTAATTTTAATTGAACGTGATATTTTGAACACTGTGGAACACGAATTGGAACACGAACCTGCTCCAAATTTGGCTTTGGCTCCGAATTTGGTAAATTGTACAGAATCTCATCCTGAGCACGCTTGCACACAGAAGGGTAAGGTAATTTTTTTGGTCTGTCTGGCAGTCAAACAAAATTGAAAATCATTCCAAAGAGGAAATTTACTGTTTTTAGGGACCACATAAAGGACACAAACAGCAGGCATGAAGAACGAATGGAACATGTTAAGTAAGGTGGTGTAAAAGACGGTGCATCAACGTCGGTAAACCTCTAAAAAAAAAAAGTATTTTTTTTTTCTACAGCCTTTAAAATCTTTGCTTTATTTCAATTGAATTATATACTTGAACACTGTTGAACACAAATCGCCTTGTTGGCAATTCCAAAAACTTCCAGTTTAGCAGTACCTGGACAAAATATAACGCCATCTCGAGCAATAAAATTTTCCGCTCGCGTTCTCAGCATTGGGGAATATTGAGACTCAGATAAAATGGCGGCTCATAGGAAATATAGATTGTGCTCAGAAACACAAAGCAAGGGTTGGAAAGGCCCTTCCCATGTTTTTCTCAAGACTGCATGGCGGTAAGGTGTTCCAAGAACTCTCGAGTATGACTCATATAACATGCCATGCATCAAAAACAATACAATTGGATGAATTTTCAATTTTAATGAATACATTTTTTAACTTTGTCAGTTTCTCCCACCTCCTGTATGAATTTCACAAAACACCAGAGACCATCTCTTGCATGAATGTAACCTTCCACATCATGTGTGCTTCCATGACTATTTTTTTTTAACATCCAAATTTCACTCCCACTAGGATCCAACACACTATCTGCCACCTGTTGCCAGATTCCCTGCAGGTCTGATGCCTTTCTCAAATCCATTCAACACTTTCATCCTATGTTGGTTATTACAAGTCCAGTCTGGGTCATGAAATAAAACAGGCATTTGTGACAGCTCCGAGAAACAGTGCGAGCAGGAGGGGAGTGTGTGCTTGCCTTTCCCATGAGGCTTCAAACAAAACAAGTCTACCTGCCCTCTTTCAATATAAAACATCCTGGGCTGATTATGACATGTCATTATGTCATTCCCACATCTCTTCATGTCTCGTGAATTCATGACCTTCTTGTTTCATTCCAGCTTCACAATGCCAACAATAATCTGATGATAATATTGAAAAAGCAACGTCACATCATCATGAATGTTGTTTCATCGACGCATCAAAGTTTCAATTATAAAATCGATTTCATTTCCATCCTTCTGACAGCTGTTGCACTGTTCCAGTGGTAAAATGGATTGCAATAGCCAGACGATGCATAACAATCACTTGTGAATACATTATATGGTGGTTGCTTAGTACAAAGTAATCGCAGAATTAGAAAAGAATGAAGATTGCATCTGAAAACAAAGGCTCAGTAGGTCTGACATTTTTACTGTGGAGAACTCGGTTATTGCTAAATCAAGAGTTCATAGAACATGTTACCCAGCGGCAGCGTTTAAATATATACTTTAACGGAAATAAAATAATTCTGAAAGTTTAGCGCTATTGAAGCAGTATTATATATTGTTACGTTTGAGTGGGGGTATGCATTAAAAGGGTAATTAGGATGTTTAATTAGGTATGCCATGCTGTTCGAGTGTACCAGGATCTCAATGTAATAAGTAGCAATTCAGTGGTGATAAGTTGTCAAGTAAATGTTCATTTCTTCAAGGGGGAAATGATAATTGACACGTAATTAGATAGGGATACGGGATAGGGTAAGTGTGTATGTGTAAACCCCTTTTAGTATTCCCTGGAGGCTCGCCGTGACGTCACAGGACAGTGCTGCGGATGGCTCCGCCCCGTGATCACGATTGGCGGAAGGCGACGGCGCAGGGCCAATAAAACGGCTCGATTGGAAGTGACGAGGACGGGAGGATAAAAAGGTTCTGTTCGGGGTCGAAAAGAAAGAGGAAGAAGATCGGGACAGAAAGACTGTTCTGGTAGGGGTTGTTGTGCTGGGAGCGTGCTTTTTGTTGGGCTGTTTTTCGATCCTGGTTTCATCATGTCTTGTAGCCTTGCTGAGCCTCGTGCCTCACCTCGGTTGGCTCTGGGGTTCTGCTGGCTCGGAGTACGGGGTCGAACAGCGGGCGGACCTGCCTCCCTCTCCTGCTCGCAATTTGGCGCCAGAACTGGTTCCCTGGCGGCTGTGAGCGGACTTGGGCCAAGACCAGGAGGTCGACAGCACCACGGTTTCTCCTGCCCCCCTGACGAGAGCAAGGCCAGCTCGTCCAATGCCAATCCAGGGACTGTTGCGTCCACACCACGGGCCAGCCTGACCACTAGGACCAGCTACGTTGTGTGTGTGTGTGTGTGTGTGTGTGTGTGTGTGTGTGTGTGTGTGTGTGTGTGTGTGTGTGTGTGTGTGTGTGTGTGTGTGTGTGTGTGTGTGTGTGTGTGTGTGTGTGTGTGTGTGTGTGTGTGTACCTGGCGCCTTAGAGGGTTTGAGATTTGTATATTCATTGGAATTGTCTGTGTTTTCCCCACGCCCGAACCCACACCACCATCCCGTCGAATCGCCCCGGATCCCTCTTCTTGCCGAGTCTTGTTATTTATGGTTAGAGAAATAAACATTATCAACTCAGTGAAAAGCGACTCGTGCCACCTTCCTCGTCCCGTTTGCGGTAGAGCGATTAGAACTGCCATCTTTGGGTTACAAATAAATAAACCGCCTCCATCGTTTCGGCTCATTCTACGTTGGCGGGACTGTTCAAGTCCCGTGGACGTCACAATATGCACCCAATGATACACCACATTATTTAACATGTCCAAGTACAGCAGAACTAAATGTTCTTGTCAGTGATAAGAAGACGATTTGTGTTTTACAGTGTTCAAGTATATAATTAAATGTAAATAAAATAAGGATTACAAAGGTCATATAAAAATTAATTCTGGAAGTTTACCATCATTCCCATAGTGGCTGCTACACCACTTGATTTAACTTTATAACATCCTTAAAAACAGCAAGCTTCCTGTTTGGAATGACTTTCAATTTTTTTTTTAATGCCAGGCAGACAGACAGCATAGAAATATTACCTCATTCCTCTCGACATTTGTGCAATCAGGACAAATTCAGAGACAGAATACTGTAAAATGGCTGGTTTGTTTTCCGATTTGTGTTCAAAATATGACAATCAATTTAATAAGTTGTTCCGTGATCATGAACTGACGTTTGTGGACAGACGGACAGAGAGACGGACAGACATGAACCAATTGCTTAACGCCGCTTTTCGCTTCACGTGTATGGGGTAGAAAATTAATTGGTGCGAATCACTCAACCTTTGGCTTCCAGATTTTAAACCCTAAAATATAAACACACTGAGCAAACACTAAGGCATGGAAAAAGATGTCTGTAAAATAGAGCCAAGAATATAGAGGAAAGGAACCAAAAAGGCAATGACAACAGATATTTAGAAAAGTGATGGAGATATATATATATATATATATATATATATATATATATATATATATATATATATATATATATATATATATATATATATATATATATATATATATATATACCCCGGTTAGAATAGGTGTACCATATCCCTGTGTGTCATAAGAGGCGACCAGGGTTGCGTCAGGAAGGGCATCTGGCGTAAAAACCTGTGCCAAATCATTATGCGGACAACAAAACAAATTTCCATCCCAGATCGGTCGAGGCCCAGGTTACCAATGACCTCCACCGGTACCGGTGGTCAGCAGGGTACCAGTGGAAATTGCGCTACTGCTGGGCAAAGGAGGTGAAGGAGACGGGGAAGCTGAGTCCGGAGGCAGTGGGAGAGTGGGAAGGGTAGAAGTGTGGAGGTGAGAGTTGGAACTCTGAATGTTGGGACGATGACTGGCAAAGGGCGAGAGTTGGCTGATATGATGGAGAGAAGAAAGGTGGACATACTGTGTGTACAAGAGACCAAGTGGATGGGGAGTAAGGCGAGGAGCATTGGAGGTGGTTGCAAACTGTTCTACCATGGTGTGGATGGGAGGAGAAATGGTGTCGGGGTTATCCTGAAGGAGGATTATGTCAAGAGGGTATTGGAGGTGAGGAGAGTGTCTGATCGAGTGAGGAGTGTGAAGTTGGAAATTGAGGGGGTGATGATGAATGTCATCAGTGCATATGCCCCACATATGGGGTGTGATATGGAATATAAAGAAGATTTCTGGAGTGAGTTAGATGAAGTGGTGGAGAGTGTATCCAAGGATGAAAGAGTGGTGATTGGAGCAGATTTCAATGGACATGTTGGGGAAGGGAATAAAGAGGATGAGGAGGTGATGGGGAGGTACGGTCTCAACAAGAGAAATGTGGAAGGGCAAATGGTGGTAGAGTTTGCAAAAAGAATGGAAATGGCAGTGGTAAATACGTATTTCAAGAAGAAGGAGGAACACAGGGTGACGTACAAGAGTGGAGGAAAGTGCACACAGGTGGATTACATCTGAAGCAGGAGATGCAACCTAAAAGAGATTAGAGACTGAAAGGTGGTGGCAGGGGAGAGTGTAGCTCGACAGCATCGATTGGTGGGCTGTAGGATGATTTTCGAGGTGAGCTTGAGGAAGAGAGTGAGGGGTGAACCAAGGACCAGATGGTGAAAGCTGAAGGAGGAAGACTGTTGCGTGGAATTTAGGAAGGAGGCGAGACAGGCGTTGGATGGTGGTAAAGATGGGTGGGATGATTGGGCAACGACAGCAGAAGTGGTGAGGGAGATAGCTCGGAAGGTACTTGGTGTGACATCTGGACAGAGGAAGGAAGATAAGGAGACTTGGTTGTGGAACGAGGAAGTATAGGAAAGTATAAAGAAGAAGGGGTTGGCGAAAAAGAAGTGGGATAGCCAGAGAGATGAAGAAAGTAGGCAGGAGTACAAGGAGTGGTGGCGAAAGGCAAAGAGAGAGGTGGCAAAGGCTAAGAAAAAGGCATATGACGAGCTGTATGAGAAGTTGGATACAAAAGAAGGGGAAAAGGATTTATACCGATTGGCAAGACAGAGGGACCGAGCTGGGAAGGATGTGCTGCAGGTTCGGGTGATAAAGGACGTAAATGGGAATGTGCTGAAGAGCGAGGAGAGTGTGTTGAGAAGGTGGATGGAGTACTTTGAGGAGCTGATGAATGAAGAAAATGAGAGAGGGAAGGTTGGAAGAGGTGGAGATAGTGAATCTGGAAGTGGGGTGGATCAGTAAGGATGAAGTGAGGACTGCTATGAAGAAGATGAAAAGTGGAAAGGCGGTTGGCCCAGATGACATACCAGTGGAGGCCTGGAAGTGCTTCGGAGAGATGGCAGTGGGGTTGTTAACCAGATTGTTTTATAAAATCTTTGAAAGTGAGAGGATGCCGGAGGAGTAGAGATTAAGTGTACTGGTTCCGATTTTCAAGAATAAGGGTGATGTGCAGAGCTGTGGAAATTACAGAGGGATAAAGTTGTTCAGCCACACCATGAAGTTGTGGGAAAGAGTAGTGAAAGTGAGGTTGAGAGGAGAGGTGATGATTTGTGAGCAGCAATATGGGTTTATGCCAGGAAAGAGCACCACTGATGCGATGTTTGCTTTGAGGATGTTGATGGAGAAGTATAGGGAAGGCCAGAAAGAGTTACATTGTGTGTTTGTGGATTTAGAGAAAGCTTATGATAGGGTGCCAAGAGAGGAGTTGTGGCATTGTATGAGGAAGTCGGGAGTGGTGGAGAAGTATGTGAGTATCGTGCAGGATATGTATGAGGACAGTGTGACAGCGGTGAGGTGTGCGGTAGGAATGACGGACCGGTTTAAGGTAAAAGTGGGATTGCACCAAGGATCGACTCTGAGCCCTTTCCTGTTTGCAATGGTGATGGACAGGTTGACGGACGAGATCAGATTGGAGTCTCCATGGACTATGATGTTCACGGATGACATCATGATCTGTAAGAAGAGTAGGAAGCAGGCTGAGGCGAGCCTTGAGAGGTGGAGGTACGCACTGGAGAGAAGGGGAATGATGGTCAGAAGGAGTTAAACGGAGTACATGTGTGTAAATGAGAGGGAGGGTGGTGGTATGGTGCGGTTGCAAGGAGTTGAGGTGGGGAAGGTGGATGGGTTTAAATACGTGGGATCAACTGTCCAAAGTAACGAAGAGTGTGGTAGAGAAGTGAAAAAGAGAGTGCAGGCAGGATGGAGTGGGTGGAGAAGAGTTACAGGAGTGATTTGTGACAGAAGGGTAGCTGCAAGAGTTAAGGGGAAAGTGTACAAGACGGTAGTGAGACCAGCTATGATGTATGGTTTGGAGGTGGTGGCACGAACAAAAAGACAGGAAGCAGAGCTGGAGGTGGCAGAGTTAAAGATGCTGTGATTCTCGTAGGAGTGACGAGTATGGACAGGATAAGGAATGAGTATATTAGAGGGACTGCGCAGGTAGGACGGTTTGGAGACAAAGTGAGAGAGGCGAGATTGAGATGGTTTGGACATGTGCTCAGAAGGGAAGTGGAGTATATCGGTAGAAGGATGCTGAAGATGGAGCCGCCAGCAGGAGGAGAAGAGGAAGGCCAAAGAAGAGGTTCATGGATGTGGTGATGGCGGACATGCGGGTGGTTGGAGTGTCAATGGAAGATGTGGAGGATAGAGCGAAATGGAGACGTTTGATCTGCTGTGGCGACCCCTAACGGGAGCAGCCGAAAGAAGGAGATGTATATATATATATATATATATATATATATATATATATATATATATATATATATATATATATATATATATATATATATATATATATATATATATATATATATATATATATATATATATATATATATACACGAGGTGTGTTCAAAAAGTATCCAACCTTAATTTTTCGTGCGTACACAAATGAAGCTCGGGAGGCGTGGTTTGGTGCACGTATGTAGGCGATCCTAATCCGTATGCGTGAATATTTTCGCACCTGCAGAGGCTGTCAGTCGCCGACAGACCGCCGATGAGTGAGGAAGTGTAAGTGAGCGCCGTCGGATTTTCGTTTTTGACAAAATGACGGAAAAACTTGAACAATGCTACTGCATCAAATTTTGTGTAAAGCTTGGCGATTCCCAAGTGGAAACGATCCGCAAGATTCAACAGGCCTTCGGGAATGAAGCAATGGGCATCACACGGATAAAAGAGTGGTGCAAGCGCTTCAAAGATGGTCACACTTCAGTGGAAAGTGAAGCACGTTCTGGTTGGCCCTCAACATCCAGAAATGAGATCGTCATTGACCAAGTGAGGACCTTGCTGATGCAGGATCGTCAAATCACGATCAGAGAACTTGCAGATGAGGCGGGCGTCAGCATTGGATCCGTTCATTCCATTGTGACTGAGGATTTGGGCTTAAGGAGAATCTCAGCGAAGTTCGTGCCAAAGCTGCTAACGATCGAGCAGAAGCAACTCCGTTTGGAGATCGCACACGACATGCTTGAGACTGTGAACAGCGATCCTAACTTCTTCAACACAGTGATCACTGGTGATGAGACCTGGGTTTATGGGTATGACCCAGAAACCAAGTTCCAGTCATCACAATGGAAGCATCCAACATCCCCGAGGCCAAAAAAAGCAAGGAAGGTCCACAGCAATGTCAAAGTCATGCTGATCGTCTTCTTTGACTCCAGTGGCGTGGTTCATCACGAGTACGCACCACACGGCACAACCATCACCAAACAGTACTACCAAGAGGTACTGCGTCTCCTTCGTGATGCTGTGCGCCGCAAACGGCCGGACCTGTGGGCAGCGGTCAATTGGCAGCTCCATCACGATAACGCACCCGCCCATTCTTCACATTTGAGACAGAGTTTCCTGGCCAAACACAACACACCTGTGCTTCGTCAGGCTCCCGACTCTCCCGACATGGCTCCGTCTGACTTCTGGCTTTTCCCCAAGCTGAAAATGCCCCTGAAAGGGACCAGATTTCAGTCCAGAGAAGACGTCATGCAGAATGCAACGGACCAGCTGCACACCATCCCAAAAGAGGCGTTCCAGCGCTGCTTCCGACAGTGGCAGAACCGTTGGGAGAAGTGTGTGGCAGCCCAAGGGGACTACTTTGAAGGAGATTAGTGCAAGTTTGTTGTATCTGGATATGAGTATTTTTTTATGAACAAAGGTCGGATACTTTTTGAACACACCTATATATGATTCACAAAATTATCATGGCCAGGTTTCATTTTTGTGTTTGGCAAAGTGGTTTTTCATTGCTATTTGATCAAGAACTTTACTGGATAACATTTACCAGTTTGATGTTTGATTATTGGCACATAATGCAGTGGACCATATGAAGGTCATTATCTTACATATCCACATGGCACATAATGCAGTGGACCATATGAAGGTACGTCATCTTGCTCAAGTTGTAATTCGGTATAAAATGAGTTCACCATTTCATTTCAAAAATCCGAATGTCAATGAATGGCCTGGGCACACCTCAATTCACCTCTGCCATGCAGATTTCAAGTCAGAGCCTCAATTGCAAAGGTTCTGGCCACAGTGTTTTGGGAAGTTCGGGGAATCATTGTAATGGACTATGTACAAGAATATACTTCTTTAAGTAGGAGATATTATTCTCAATCCTTTGGAATATTGAAGGAAAGTAATAAAGAGAAATGGTGTGGAAAGCTCATGCAAGAAATGCTGAAGCAACTGCTTTTTCTAAGGCAATACTTCAGTTCACAACTCTCATGTTGCAAATGCAAAAGCTTTTTCATCTGTGCCTTCCTGCTAGATTTGGCCACTTTTACCTATTCCTGTTTCCAAACTCTGAGGTCAAACATCATGGACTATGAGAAAATCATGCAATAGTGTATATGAACATGTATGTACATGTAATATATATATATATATATATATATACATATATATACATATATATATATATATATATACATATATATACATATATATATATATATATACATATATATACATATATATACATATATATATATACATATATATATATATATATATATATATATACATATATATACATATATATATATATATATATATATACATATATATATACATATATATATATATATATATATGTACATATATTGTTGTTTGTGAAGTGAAGTTAGTGTTGTTAGTGAAGCCACTATTGTGAATGTGCACTCATGACACATAGGTCCTACAGTGTAGTTATTTCTATAATACATGTGTAGAATAGTCCCTTACCTTTCGATGGGTCAGTGCCATCCAAACTGCGTTGGAATGGGAATATTAGGGTTCACCCCCTTATTTTAATTTGTAAATGGAAGGTTGTCAGCAAGGCGTTGGCCACCATTTGATGTCGGCATGTGCCGATCCCTTCCTTACATTCCCTTTATCATTAATTTCCCTCTCTCTTCTTTATCGTTAAGTCTGTCTGTCTGTCTGTCTGTCTGTCTGTCTGTCTCTCTGTCTCTCTCTCTCCCTCTCTCTCTCTCTCTCTCTCTCTCTCTCTCTCTCTCTCTCTCTCTCTCTCTCTCTCTCTCTCTCTCTCTCTCTCTCTCTCTCTCCCTCTCTCTCTCTCTCTCTCTCTCTCTCTCTCTCTCTCTCTCTCTCTCTCTCTCTCTCTCTCTCTCTCTCTCTCTCTCTCTCTCTCTCTCTCTCTCTCTCTCTCTCTCTCTCTCTCTCTCTCTCTCTCTCTCTCTCTCTCTCTCTCTCTCTCTCTCTCTCTCTCTCTCTCTCTCTCTCTCTCTCTCCCCCCCACACCGCCCATAAGTGCACGGACTTTTATTTAAGACAGCCTGTAATTTGCCACGATATCTTCCTCCATGCATGTAAGGCAATCGAGACATTAAGTACAGTTACATAACCTCAAAACTCCCCTGCTCTAAAGGAGATCCCTCATCCCACAACCCTCAACCTCAATGGAAGCCTTTGTGATGGCTATCACGTGTCCCGGCGATGTTTGATCAGCATTGACCTGAGAGGCATCGGCTCCATTCCTTTCCCCTATAATCGTTCTTGCACGCCTTTGGCACTATGTGCCTCAAACCAGCCGAATGCTGGCTCACCTTAAGCAGTGGCAAGCAAGGTCTGAGTATTACGACAGCTGGAAGTCCCAACTAAGAGGACTCACTGCAGAAACTCAATTAAAGCGGAGCTAGGGAGGTGGAACGCCAATCCATGCACAGGCCCTGCCCAATGACATGCATATTCTCGAAGCTTCCAGGCCAGCCTTATAAAAGAGCGAACCCCAGAGCGTTTGCTCTCCTCTCTTTCAATGGGTGCTGGACACTCTGTTCCCTGAAACACGACGTTGTTTGCTCTGTTCTCTTTCGACGGGCACTGGACATCCTCTCTTTTTTAGGGGTCGGACACGCTCGCTCTCTCCTCTCATTGGACCACTGCATCGCTCGCTCTGCGGACATCGGTCATGCTGCTGGTTCTTTTAACTTTTTCCTCTTTTGTTTTTACCTCACGAACTGTCAACAAGAGCGAGGAGCCGAGGATGCGAGGAGACGGATGGAGCCAAGCCGATTAATCGGACCGAAACCAAGCCACACTACAGACACACCTGAGAGGATCTCACACTTAGGCTATCAGTCTCCTCACACATCTTTTCTCTTGCACCTTTCTCAGTTTCCCTTTTCACATACACTCACAACACAACAACAACAACCACACACACACACACGTCACTCTTCTCCATGCACCCTGGACACCTCGCAGTCTTTCTTCCCACTTCTCTCCCTCAGTGTTAAATAGCGAGGGCACCTCTGCCCCGCCTGGTAGGCTGAGGCCACAATTCCTCACTCCCTCTCTCCCACCTTTTCCCCTCGGTTGTGAATACTTGGGCCCATGTACCACTGTCTTAGTGGTCGGTAAAGCGCTTGCTAAATTTGCTCTGTGTCTTTTCTCTTTCTCTGATGTCATTGCTGTACAAATTGCTTAACCCTCATTTCTTTCCATGCCATTAAAATCCTTACATCCCCCCCCCCCCAAACCCTTTTTCCTGCTCCCCCACTTGTGTAAATGAACCTGTTCTTGTTGAATCTATTTCCAATCTGTCCGTGTCCATCTTTTACACCATTGGTCGATCACTGTCCGCACATAGATAGTTTGGGAGGTTGAGATTCCCGACGGTTTAGTTTGCAGGGTCGAGTGTGTGCTCGCGGTACAGCTGGCCGCATTCAAGATCATCAGATAAGATAAGTAGCGCATTTCCCGAGTGTCCGTTCCCCGGTTGGGGGGGCCACGATACCCACAGTTAAATGGTTGTTAGACGGACGGAAACCGGATTTGTGCTCACTCGATTGGTGTTTGGAGTTGTGTTGTTGGCATCGTAATTGCATCGCAACCCACCGTGGGGAGAAGTTATTTGCTCCCGGTGGCCTCAGGTCCGGATGAGTATGAGAGAAACCAGGAATTTCCCCCTCCTATTCGGCTTGAGCCCCAAGACTGCAACAATATATATATATATATATATATATATATATATATATATATATATATATATATATATATATATATATATATATTGGTATGGCCTTCGAGGTTTGCCACGAGGGGAAGCACTTGAGTTCCTCCCAAACGCTCAGTCCTGAGGCCACCAGCCATTGATCGCTCTGCGGCTCGGCAGATTGCTAATCAACCACGGATGCCGATTGGTATCACCAATCCTGGCAGGGTTATCACTCATTCAGGGGCTACCTTTCAACAGCATCAAAAGGGGGCTTGTGCCCTCGATATGTACTTGCTTTATCTTTCCTTGATTGTCTTCAAATATACCTTTTCCAAATTTTTATTGGTCCTCTTTTTGTCGGAGGAGTTGTCACATTTTGTTTCTGTTTCCCTAGTTCTCAGTATAACTTTTTCGGGTTGTTTTAAAACTTTATTTTGATTTATTTTGTTGTTGGTTTCATCAGTTTTTTTTCCCCCTGCTATATGTTGTATCTCCAGTTTATTATGGTCAACTAATGGGTCTAGTCCATTGTTTTCTGTGTTGTATTTCTTTTTTATTTGTCTGATTCTTTTCATGAGCTTTGGGCTTCTGTTTCCCCTCTGAGATTGTTCTATTTGCCACTTTTCCACCCTCAGTCGGTCTCTCTGCCTGTGAAGTCTCTGCTTCAATGGTGGTGTTTTGTTTCTGGTCAGATTATCAGATCTATATTTTTTGTGTCGTTGTTTACCTCTTATTTTCTCTTGGACATACAGTGCTGCTGCCAAACTCACATAATTAATTTCTCTTGAATAGGTGATTTTGGGAGCATTTTAGTGATTGCTTGATTTATTCTCCTTACTTGTATCTTTTGTCCACTTACTCTTCCTCTTCTTTGTTCAGTTGTCCATTATTTTCCTCCTCATTGTAATCTATCCTTGTTGCTATTATTTGTTTTGTTTGCAAAGGTGCTATTTGATCTGAGTTAGTAACTTCAAGTTGATCTTTCTCTAGAGGTGTTGCTGCAGCATTTCGTTTTGTCATTCTCTGGTCCTTTTGTGGAGTTTTCAGTTTTGTTTCTTGATTCAATTCGATAATCTGTTTCCCAATTTATGTTTCTGTTATTGTGATTAAAATTGAAATCTCATCTGTTTTTCTCTTTTGTTATATTTTTTGTGTAACCCCAGTAAGTTCTGTTGGTTGCTCCTTTTCTTTGGGAGTTTGTACTCTGGGAATATCATCCCAAATGTATGTATATCCTGTTATTCCATTGTGGCATTGGTGGGAGGTCGCCATCAGTAGGTGACCAGTCATTTTTTATATATATATATATATATATATATATATATATATATATATATATATATATATATATATATATATACATATATATATATATATATATATATATATATATATATATATATATATATATATATATATATATATATATATATATATATATATATATATATATATATATATATATATATATATATATATATATATATATATATATATATATATATATATATATATACATATATATATATATATATATATATATATATACATATATATATATATATATATATATATATATATATATATATATATATATATATATATATATATATATATATATATATATATATATATATATATATATATATATACATATATATATACATATATATATATATATATATATATATATATACATATATATACATATATATATATATATATATATATATATATATATATATATATATATATATATATATATATATATATATATATATATATATATATATATATATATATATATATATATATATATATATATATATATATATATATATATATATATATATATATATATATATATATATATATATATATATACATATATATATATATATATATATATATATATATATATATATATATATATATATATATATATATATATATATATATATATATATATATATATATATATATATATATATATATATATATATATATATATATATATATATATATATATATATATATATATATATATATATATATATATATATATATATATATATATATATATATATATATATATATATATATATATATATATATATATATATATATACATACATATATATATATATATATATATATATATATATATATATATATATATATATATATATATATATATATATATATATATATATATATATATATATACATACATATACATATATATACATACATACATACATACATACATACATACATACATACATACATACATACATACATACATACATACATATATATATATATATATATATATATATATATATATATATATATATACATATATATATATATATACATATATATATATATACATACATACATACATACATACATATATTGCCTCCTCTGTGAATATTTTCTGTTTGAGGATATTGTTGTGGACCCAGGGTTGGGGAAAGACCATGAGGGGTGGACTACCTCGGGTTCTCACCGGACTCACTGGAATCTCAGGCTGTCGCACACAAATAACTCCATGTTGTGGCTGGTTGCTAATCGACCAAGAATGCCAATAACTCAATCACATGACTTAGGGTCCTCAGTCTAAGACCGTTTACCAAATGGTCACGTGATCTCATAAACGGGGAACGTGCCCTCGGTACGTACTTGCTTAAACCAGATCACCTACCAGATTAGATGCAGCCGAGCAGAACTGCCAAACACATACTGGCTATAAAACAGATTGTTGGGGAATAACGTCCCAGCTAAACTAGGGTGTGGGCCATGCTGGGCCAATGAAAGAAAACACGAAAACAAGCTGGGAACATTTCTATACAATATATTTATTTCATACAAAAGTGAGGAAAGGTATGTGGCACAGTGAATGGGGTTTTATTGTTTGTACAGGAGGGGATAGCAAGGAATTCTGGGGTGTGGCAAAAGACAACAACCTTACAAAAGCGGACACAGAGCAGGGTTATTCTGACTACCTTCCATACTCTTACTTCTGCAAAGACAGTGTCATCTCACGCGCACACACACACACACACACACACACACACACACACACACACACACACACACACACACACACACACACACACACACGGAAAATTAGATAGCCAAGAAAGAGAAAAAGGTGAGGATAAGTGCCCTTGAAATACCTGGCGTGGTTGGCTGGCAAACTCTGCCTGGGATGCTCTCTCTCCCTATCGAGTGCAGCCTGTGGCTGCTGGTTGCATCATTGGTTGGGACGCAGCTATGCCGCTGATGCAGTGTCCCCCTTTCCAGTACACTGGTACTCATTTTGCTGATCTCGGAAGGTTGACAGGCTGAGTCAACCTCCTGGTGTATATTAATTCAGCGGCCAACGGGGCTTGAATTCAGGACTCCAGGATCCCAAGCCATCACCCTAACCACTAAGCCAACACCAGGCTGCCCAGGATGCTAAGAGGAAGGTTGGTGGGAAAGATACTGGTGTCTAAAATCTGGGAGTGGGAGGTGTGATGTATGCAACGTGAGGGGTGCGGTGTCATGCAAGAGGTAAATGAGATTGAATATCAGTATTTTGTTCCTCTTTGTCCCAGCGTGCCATGAACAACAGGGCTGTTGCAGCCACAGTAGATGGGATAGAGGGACATATAGAGCGATGGTAGAATACATGTGTGAGGAGAAAAGTCCCGAGCCTAACTATGTAAAACATGTACCTCCGTGGGATGCTCCACCTGAGAGTTCCTACCTTGTGACACAGCACGTTATCTCCTCTTCCTCGTTTGATCACTTGGACTCGTGGCACCATGCACTCCGCACTGATCCACCATAAGCGGATGGTTGGCGACGCCATCTGGCTCTACGATCTAGTTGTGGCACGATGATGGCAAGGCAGTGAGACCCACTTGCACACTCTCGTACAGGCTGGGGCAAAGTCGAATGAAGGGAGTAAAGAAGGACAGCTGCACACGCTCAGTGCTCAACCTCGATGCTCTCAACAGCTCTGCTCTGCTCCTTTTTATAAGCCCTGGGCGCAGGATGGGGCGAGGACCGGATAGCGAAACGTTGGGGCCAAAATTGCACTCCTCTATTGGGCCACAGTGGCCCAAGCCACGTCCTGCCAGGCTCCAGGACCAGAAACTGGCCCAGACACTTGCCAACCATGGCACGGCTCGAAGCTCCTCACTTGACATGGGAAGTGTGTGCCCCGAGCACGCACCCCGGCTCCGAATGTGCGCTGAATGTTGTTTGGACGTAGAATGGTAGTGGACTTTTTTGGCTCCCCACAAGCTCCTCCATGAGCCACAATGCACATTCGGGACCCAAATCAAGTCCCTGGATCACCCTTCCCGTGACCCCTCCTCATCCCTTACAGTCTTGCCGTCGTTTGATGACTGGATGAGGGCAGCTGTAAAAATGATCGACCAGAACACTCACCTGGGACATTCCCGGTGAAATGCAGTGGTAAATGTGGTGGCTGTAGTGTGGTCGAGTGCCACAAGGTGACAAGAGCAATGGCCGGCGCCATTTGGCACTCGAAATAGAATGGCGAATTTTAGCAAGGTAGAAGTGTAAAAGGTTGCGAGAGTATTTTTCCCATGTGTGGGAGGCGTCTGTGGTAGAAATGGTGAGGCTCGTGGAGCAAGGTAAGGATTGAAGTGAGGTGCCAGTTGAGAATTGGCGTGCATATTTGTCTGGAAAAATGGCATGCAAACTCTCGAGGAAGGATGTCTTGTTGGCAATGAAGCAGGTGATCCGAGCCACAGGAGGCACTCACAGCATGCACCCGCCAGAGATGCTGGCAACCAATCAAGCTGGAGGCACTCGTAGCATTCCTGCTAAATTGTTTGTTGAGTGACGTATTTGCTTGTATGCATGTTGTGTATAATGGCTAAAAGGAAAGGGTTAAAGTGAAGGTCAGAGTGAGGATTGAAGAGATAGATATTCGACCTAACTACGAGCCCCAAGCAATGCAATTTGTCCCATTTACCCGCTAGACATGAGGAAAGGATGAACTACACGAATACTAATGAAATAACTGCCTGGGGATCACTGTATGTTGGATGCCATTGCCTTAGAGGCATGCAGTTTGCAGAACCACAACAATATTATTTTTCTTTGAGTTTAGTGCTACCCTTTAAAATTACCTTTATCACGACATAGTCTTTGGATTATCTGTTCCCAGGTGTTAGCACTTTCTTTTTCCATGACCTTTAATATGGCATATTCCAATGCCCAGAGCAACGTCCATTTTTCCTTCTTTGTCAAAATTTTCTTTTTGACACTGATTCGCTCTTTGGGAATCATCCAATATATGTCTTCAATTGCTTACTGTCTGACTTTGTCAGTTATTTCCTATATTCTTTCCTGGATCAAGTATCAAGGGATCATTGAAGCTACTGCAGTGATTTTTTTGGTGGAACTCTTTCAGCCTTGGCTGCCAGCTTTGTTTGTTTCAATTGGTTCATGAATCTTTCTCCTTCACTGCTATAGTGCCCCATGCTTCATGCATTGAATACTCTTTGCAATGGAGAGTGATTTCCTTCTCCTCGAAGCTACAGCTCTGGTCATTTAATCTTCTATGATTCGTATACAACTCGTAGCTGTTGGTTGTTGAACAGGCAACACCATTTTCGCTTTTAGCTTTGGTGTAGATCGCTGTCCTGTATTGAGGTGGGATCCCATTCCTCACTGGAGAAGGTGCAGACATTATGCTTTTCAGCACACATTCCGGCTGCTCGAAGTGGCTGCACAGATGTATGCGTCTGCGTAGGAGGGGTCTATGTTCCTCGAGTCATTTTCTGTGAATGATTTTGTGTTTGGAATATATTTGTTGCAGCCAGCCATATTGCTTTCCCTGAGAGGGCTTCACCTGCTTGACAGGGGTCACCGATGGCACTCAGAAGAGTCGTGCCAAATAGGTATATGTCAGGGTTGTGTGTCTGCCTGCTCACTTTCTCCTCACTGGTTTGCTTAAGTAGCTTGCTGTCACTCGGAATCACTCACAGGAGAGGTATCCACACCCAAACACCTGGACTTAATTATGGATCATCATTATATATATATATATATATATATATATATATATATATATATATATATATATATATATATATACATATATATATATATATATATATCTATATATACATATATCTATATATACATATATCTATATATACATATATCTATATATACATATATCTATAGATACATATATACATCAACAATGATGCCGGAGAAATTAACATGTTCGTGTTCTCATCTGAACTCTGGCTCAAGAACCCAAGTTAAAATCCCATGAACCCTATGTGTTTGCCATTTTTTTGATAAATGTACTTGAAATTTACATAAAAGTACATGAATGTCATTGTGCTGAATGTGATGTATTGCAAAACTCCTCCATTGGCCTTAGATCAGTGGAAAAACAAAATGTTTGAGGAAGTATGTTTTCCTCAAGGGAGATTATCATGAAGATAATATTCAATACCAACCTTGTGTCATCATTTTCCTGTTCAGGCTCAAAACTTTGTTTCCATCAATAATAAATGGCACTTCACCACCACCTTATGAAGAGCGCTGTTTCGCTTATCAGACACATGGATCGAGGTGCTGGGTCCCAAGTTAATCAAAGCATGGATAATTGTCGACAGAACCATGCCACTGCCTCACTGGCTATTCCCTCATGTTTATTCACAAGTAACTGTCACAGTCGTTTTAGTCACTGAACTATTAATGAGCCGTGACTCAAAAATTGCCATTTTTTTTTTTGCTGTTTATAGCTGTTTTTTCTTCCGTGCACTTGCCATATCCGGTTATTATTTTTATTGCTTCCAGGAGGAGAGTTTGCAGCCAGTGTCAACCCAGCGTTGCATAAAATTTAATTAGTTGATTTAATATGCAACTTGGAATAAACTGCAATGCGAGCCTGAAAGTTGTGTTTGTTAATTAATGTGCCTTATTATACTGGAAACAGACAACATTATAAATTGAATGAAAGTTATGGTCACCTACTGCTGAAGTGGCATGCTAACGTTGTAATTTTTTTATGGCGGTTATTCACCTGCATGCAAATAACATAATCTCAGACAAATTTATTTCATGAGTATTAGCAGCAAAATTGCATGAAATACCAAAAAGCATTTATTCTGTACTCGTCTCGTAATTTTTTTTTTTAAATAAAAAGGGATACAAAGATGATTAATTCTATCCCTCCTCCAACCGCCCCCCACCCCCCACCCCCACCCCCACATGTGTCCCTGACATACATATAAATATCTATTGGCATGACACAGCGATAGTGTGCAGTACTTTATTTTGAGCTGATTAGGTTGGATTCGCAATTCAACTCTAGCTTCAAAGCGCCGTCCATGTTAAACTGGGGGTTAACAATGTTAAACAATAAGCCTCACTCCTATAAAAAACAAACAATATATATATATATATATATATATATATATATATATATATATATATATATATATATATATATATATATATATATATATATATATATATATTGTTTGTTTTTTATAGGAGTGAGGCTTATTATATATATATATATATATATATATATATATATATATATATATATATATATATATATATACACATATATACATATATACATATATACACATATACACATATACACATACACATATACACACACACACATATCTTTCAATATAAGATCTCTTGCCTTGAAGCTGTCGTGCCTGGGTTTGAATCTCAACCCAGCTACAAGCTGCCATCCTGGTGTTTCACAGGCAGGATGATTCATCCATGTGTGCACCGTCCATGTTAAAATGGGGGTCACATCGGCCGGCATTAGTTGGTGGATGTTAAAGATCCCATGGTGTCCGTCGTGAAGAGTTGGTGAGTTATCACCAGCAAAATTCCAAATTCCTGCCATAACTACCACTGAGAAGGCCATGGCAAACTACGCAGTATAACCCTTGCCCAGAAACTGCTTCAGCAGCACCGACACTCTGTAACATAAACTCTCTGTAAAGCACGCTGTACATCATAATCATAATATATTGTTAGGGATCTGGAAACCATTTGCATTCAACATACAGGTCCAAAAAGTCAGTTATCCCGTTAAGTACATGTGTAGTCAGATTCCCTTCCTTTTGTCTAGTGGGAGAATCAAAAACGTGCGTTGCGACTTCTTTTAGTTTGGTTATTAAATATTTACATCCAACGAACCCTCCAACGAACAACCAACAATCATTCCATTCCCCATCACTACCCACCCACTGTCTACAAACACTCTGACTTGCCAAGGCAGGGTCTTGCAGCCGTTCCTTGCTGCTTCCTCCAGCATCCAAATTCAATCTGGTGGTGGGTCCTTTTTAGCGAGTCTGCAGTCGAGTGAACGGGTTTTTCCGGCCTGGCCGAAATCCCCCCCAGAAAGGGCGGACCCATGGAAGTCCCGTCCAATCGGGGTGGACAGTGACGTCAGTTTCACCAAGGCCCCTCCCACTGAGGGAAGTCCATAAAAGTTACGACGCCATCCTCAGAGTGGAGTTCTGTAGAGAGGAGTGTCGAGAGTTCTGAGGGGGTTCGGTTGTGTTTTTTGGGGTTGGCTGGAGTTCTTGAGTGGTTACGAGCAGTGGTTACGAGGGGCTGTCACGAAAGGGTATTTGTTGTCACGAGGGTTGAGCAGATGGTCATCGGGGTGGCGAACGCATCTCTGCTGGGCCTCCAGAAGGAAGGGCAGAGCGACCCCGACCTCCCTCCGTGGACCCCGACTATTCACGACCCGAGCCTCGCCATGAACCACAAGTCCCCCATGTGCGACTGGGACCAGGCCGACGACCATTGGCAGGTGCCACAGCACAGAGTACCGCCTTTTGTCCGACGGCCAGGTACCCATCTGGACTCTGACCCCCAGCTCGTCTCTCTCTCATCGGCTGGAGGGTCCAATGAAGAACTGGGTTTCTTATTTTTGTGTGTGTGTGTGTCTGCGTGTGGGCCCGTCGTTAAGTAGAACTGTACAAGTGCTTGAATCCTTATAAATATTCCTTGCATATTCACATTAAGTCCTGCCTTTGTCTTTTAATTGTTAATAATTTTATTAGAAATGTTCCCAGTCCGTTTCTCTCCCTTCTTGCATTGGTCTAGCATAGTCCGGGTCTGAGTATAAGTGGGGTTTCATCCCCGGTAATCAGTCTATCATAGCCAGGACGTCCTGGGCAGGCCCCGCTAGACTGCAATGAGCCGGAAAGGTAGGTGGCAAAGCGGTAGTCGGTAGTGTGAATTTTCCGCTGCCGGTAGAGTAAATCCGCTATGACCAGGCGTTCTGAGGGTGTGGTTTCCCCGGTAGTCGCAATCGCGTAGTTACTTTGGTAAATTGGTTTTAGACAAACAGACCCTACGCTACGCGGTTGAGATATTGGCATCCACAGTCGGTTCAGCGACCCACCAGCTCACGGAATTATCCGGAGCGACGGCCTACAATTCCGGGGAGTCTGGTGGGAGACGGCGTAACCTCCCCCACCTTGCGGTCGTTCTCGCCACCGACCCCCAACAATATATTGTTTCAGTGTCGGCTATAGGAGCTAAAAGGAGGAAGATAGAATATATATTTCATTCATAAAATTGTAACATAAGTGTTTATTTCTGTATGAAATGATAGGTCTTGTGGCGAAGAGTGTTGGAGAAAAAATCCAGTCACCCCGTCATTAGGTATTTGTCCAAACTCAAACCATTCCTGCTCCTGAATTCTCTAAATCGTTCCCCTTTGGAATCTTCTATATGTGGATTAACCTTCTCACCCTCTGGAGCATGGACCAGTACAAACGACGAGCCCTAAGGGCTTGTGAAGGGATGTGGTGAAAGTCACCTACCCAAGAACTCGAAAGAGCTCGAAGCATCACGAGGTCATACCAGCCAGCTTGCGTCGATAAAAGGTGGAACGCAACTGTGTGTGGAGAACCAGGCTCGGTCATGAGACAAGTTAGATGTGTGAGTACCGAGTCGTGAAACGAGGCCTCAGTGCTTCGAGAGCGAATCCAGACTGGAGTGAGGCAAAAAGTCCAGACCAGCTCTGTGTCCAGCTGAGATGGCAAATTGGGACATGCAGCATGACCCGACAAAAGCCAAATTAATCTGGTTAATTTTTCCACATTCCTAAATGTTTTGTTCACTCAATATGATTCTCCAAACGGTAGAAAAAGGAAAGTTTAATGCTATAGAAATTTCACATTTTCTTGTGTGCATATGGAGAAGCACGGAATATAGCCTTGCTTGTTTAAAGTAAATAGGTATATTGGCTGAGTTATAGCACTCGTTATTTCTTTAAATTATCAGATTTTACTCAACATTTCCAGAATTATTTAATTCGGACAATATCCAATCCTCAAAACCGAAATAATATTTCAATGATATACTTTAATTCATCCGTGAGAGTAGATCATGGAAAATTGCATCATATTGTTGTGGTTACCAGATTCGCAAACCACCATTCAGGTCCCTTAGGTGAGGTATCTCGGTAAGTGCATGTGTAGTTAGGCCCAAACCCGTTGTCTAGTGGGAATACATGTCATTTATGCGAGCTGCGACTCTTCAGGATAGCCGTTTTTCTTTTACTATCTTTATTTTGGACCAATCGCCACCATCACAACCACAACAACAACCACCAACCACAACGCCGCTTCACCACAACCGCCATGACCTTTACCGTCGCAACTCGCCACCATCGCATCACCGTCATCTCGCGCCACTCATGGGCACCGATGCTGGACTCGTGTAGGGCGCACGTTGAACAGCGTGTACAAAATCACGGATTTTCTGCTTCAAAACGGATCCAAACGACACACGCCCACTTTTTGCCGTCCAATCGGTGAGCGAGGGGCGAATTGGCCCCGCCCCCAGGGCGATCGATATATGCAAATTTGTGGATCAAAAAGCCTTCACGCCCACTTTTTCTCGGGCCAATGGGGAGCGAGTTGAAAGGTCAAAGGGAGGGGGTCAAAGGCGAAGTTACGGGGGGATAAAAGGACGGTGTTCGTCAGTCAAAGGAGTCGTAAAAGTCGGAGCGAAAGAGTCAGCAGAACGGAGGCGAAGGAGTCGGAACGAGGCGAAGGAGTCGGAACAGAGAGTCAAGACTTCGCGGGCGGTGGAGCTGCTCGTCGTGTGCGTTGAAGTCGGAACGGAGGGGACGAGCTGTGGAGAGGCGGCGACGCCGGCCGAGGGGTGCTCGTCGTGCAGGGAGCTGCACCCTGGGAGGCCGGCAGCGCGACCTGGCCGAGGTGGAGACGCTCGTCGCACATAATAAAGATCCTCATACCCCGAGCATCAGCAACCCCTCCTGTTTCCCCGCGCTGAGATAGTGCGACCAAGGGGGCCCCGTTCCCACCCCCTGCCAGGCACTGTCCACGAGGCCCGCGGGTTGCGGGGCCATCGCCGCTCCGCGTCTCATCACCAGACGGGTAGGCCCGACCAGGTCTCGGCCCCAGGCCTACCTCATTCTTGAGGGTATTTTCTTTCCTTGGTTTTGGGTATGTGTTGTCGGCGCCGTCTGTGAAGTAGAATTGTATAAGTGTTGCCGTGTGCTCGGTAGTCGGTATTAGCTCTGCACTGTGTTTTCACTTTTATGTTTGCTTTTTGTGTAAATGGAATTGTGTTTTCTTTTTTGTGTGCATTTGGTGGAATTGTATTTGTGTGCTTTCCGTTCGTCGCGAATAAATGTGCTTTATTGTTGAACTGTTCTCCCGCTTCGCTTCGTCTTTTCCTCCATTGAATCCCCATCTTGCTTCACGTAAAGGGTTGGTAGTGGGCTGAATACGCCCGATAATTAATCGAACCGTCGAGGTCGACGATAACACCGCTCGGTTATTCTGATAGTACGGAACGGGTCGCTAAGTGGCCCGTGTCCGAAGTCGACCTGCGGCGAGGTGCGATCGCCCGGTCTACCCTCCGCGTGGGTACTTAGGTAGTTCCGAATTTGGCGAGCAACCCTGTCCCACGCGGGGGCTGATTGGCTCGATCGCGGTGAGATCGAAAGGTCCACCCGTGACTGGTTCCCCGGCGTTAGTCCGAGAGGGTCACGACTGGATTGTCCGTCCGGTGGGCGACGTGCCGCGATTCGGAGTTACGTGGCCGTTCGCACGCCGGCGGGCGCGAAGACCGCAACACTGGTGTCAGGAGTGGGATACAAATACATCGCCTCCTCGCGGCACTGGTACCGGAGAACAGGAAACGGGCTCTCCTGTCTCCGGCCAAATTCACGGGAATCGGTCCAGGGTGAGAGAAGCGACCCCGATTCCCTCCAAATTACGAGCGAGCAAATTAACCCTTCACGAGAAGCAAGATGGCGTCTCAAGGCGAGCGGGAGCCGGGGGTATTAGAAATGTATATGTGTAGTAATGTAGAATCCATGGTCCAGGATGGAATCCCCGAGCAGGAAATGTTGATTGTGCAGGAACACGGACTCGCCCAACTAAACCCAGAGCCCGAAATGGGTGCGGCAGCGGCCGCAGTGTATGACACCTCCCCCCTCTCCACCAAAACCCTTGCTGAAACGGCTCAGCTGAGTGCACCCGACGGGGTCTAGCCATAGCCATGCTGGCGGCAATGAAAAATGAAATAAAAAACGAAATGAAAGGCATGAACGAAAAGATGGATGCGAATACACAGCAAATAAACGGAATGGAAGCAAACATGAAGGAAGAAATGAAAAAGCTGCGGGGTGAGACGCAGAACATGGGCCGAAGCCTGCAGGCGGGCATGAAGGCCGTGACCGGGGAGATAAAAATGGCGACTCCACGTGTGGGATCAAACGAGCTGGGTGGGGGTGCAATGGCTGACAGGCCCGCGGTGGAGGCGGGTGAAAAAATAATTCGTGGAACGTGTTGGGCGAGGGTCGCGACGGTGACCAAGAGGGAAAAATTAAATGGGGAGACCAAAACGTGTGAGACGAGACACGAGGTGACGACAACAGAAATAATAGTTGAGACAAGGGAGGTAAAGGGTGAAGAGTTGGCAGAGACACGGGAGATGGGAACGATAGAGGGAAGACTACACGATGAAGACGGGGTAAGTGACGCGCACGCACACACGGAGGTAGTGGAGGACAATGGGGTTGGAGCTCGCGGAGCGTGCAGGGACCCGGTGCGAGCAGCGGGATGGCCTCCCTCCAGGAACGAGGGGAGGGAGTATGCCCCCTTGAGGCGAGTCACGACCAGGTGAGTTCGGTCGTGCTTTGCGAGGCTGAGGGGACGCAGTGCTGTGGACGGGCACGGAGAGCTTGGGGGGTATAGAGGCCCCGGAGACCCTTGTGGGGACTCGAATCCCCAGTGTGGTTGTCCCTGTGTGTGTGGTGCAAGGCGTGAGTGCGTCCCCGTGTGTGGAAGCGACCCCGTGTGTGAGTGGTGTGGTGGCGATGGTGCCAGAGTGCGTGCTTCCCAGCACGCCGGGTGTGGATGGGGCACCGTGTGTGAGTGAGGCCGTGTGTGTGAGTGAAACGGCCAGTATGAGTGAGGCACCACGTGTGAGTGGTGTGGGTGGCGATGGTGCCGGAGTACGTGCTTTCCCAGCACGCCGTGTGTGGATGAGGCACGGAGGTGAGTGAGGTACCGCGGGTGAGTTCCCCGCGTGTATGAGTGAGGCACGGTGTGTGGATGAGGCACAGCGGTTGAGTGCCTCGCGTGTGTGGGTGGAGGCACCGCGGGTGAGTGCCCCGCGCGAGTGAATGGAGCACCACGTGTGAGTGGTATGGGTTATGCAAGGGAGACCGTGTGTGTGAGAGAGGGGTATGAGAGGGAGATGTCGGTTGGCATGCGGGAGCACGCAGACGCGTCTCCCGGTGTGAGTTTAATGGTGTGGGCTGTGTGCCGTGGACACGAGGTGTGCGTGCTGAATGGAGACGACGACGGCGACAGAGGAGAGAAAGCCGAGTAGCGGCTGTAGTTGTTTCGAGGACCGTGCCGGGTTCACCCAGCAGTGAGCACGCGGTTCGTGCTGTGCAACGCACGAGACCGCCACGTGCTCGCCATAGAGTCAAGTCCCGGTCCGGAAACGCACGCGGTGGATTTGCCGATTCCGCGGACGGACAAAGTTTAGGCAGGTAAATGGATTTGGACCGGACGGGTTCTCCACGCGATCGTGTGTGTTCAGCTCCAACGGGCAGGGCACATGTGTTCGCGTGGGGAACCCCTCGAGACGTGGGGCTTGTGTTTTTTTTATATGCGCACGGTGACGCCATGGCTGCACGTGTGGGTTGGAATCCGGCAGGAGGGGTATCTCTGCCGGATGGTCCCGTCCAAGGAGGGACGAGGAACACGTGCAGCTGCATGACGTCACGGGCAGGTGCAAAGTGCGCGAGCTCTGAGTTGCCGCGCAGGTGCTGCGCATGGAAAAAAAAAAAAAAAAAGCAAGCCTCACTTTCGGGTGTACAGGATTCCTGGGCAAGGGGTGGAAGACCCCCTTACCTGGGCACAGGATGAAAACTAGTTAGGGGGAAGGGTTAGCTTAGTTAGACCGACTCCATGGGGCAGGGGTAAGTCCTCATGGAGTCCGTGGAATGGATTAGGTAGAGGGATTTAGTGAGCTTTAGGTTGGGAAATAAAATGATTTATTTTGGAGACAGAGACAGACTTTGGATGTGTAGAGTTGACGTAGCTTAGCTACGTAGTGTTAAAAGGAACGTGCTGTAGTTTAAGGGACGACGTGGGAGCACGAGTTAGTTAGGGGATGTAGTTAGAAGGATGGCAGAGTTCAGCGGTGTGTGTGTTGGTGAGTTGTGAGGTGAGTACGTGTACATGTTGAGTGAGTGAGGCCAGCGGGTCTGTGTGAATGGAGTGAATGGGGAATGCATGGTGCGATGAGTGATTGGGGGGAGGAGTGACTCCCGCCCAAGGGACCCCGGGGTCAGAGTAAAGTGAGTTAGGGGGTTAGTCAAATTGAAAAATGGAGGTCGTTTTGCTGTTGGTGGGAATGTAGGCTCGAGACCCATTTGGAGGGGTGCAGGAGCCCTGTTGACGGGCTTGGGAGCGTGGCTGCGAAAGGTGAGTATCGCTGAGTGGGTACCCCGGGCACCAGGCTAGTCGGCCGCGGTAGGCCATGGGCCCATGGGGGGCCGGGATAGAGTAGTGGGCACGGGTGCGCCTGCTTGGTGCGGGGGCCCGGGCGCCATTAGCCGCGTGGGCAGTGTTGTGGGCACGGGTGACCTCGGAAAGGGGCCCGGAGGCCGGCCTGCCACGTGTGCGTTTCAGGGGAGGTGCCATGGGGGGGCACTCCCCGGTGTTAGGGAGCTGGTAGGCTCGGAGGCAGTGTAGTGCCCGGGGTGCCATAGCGGGAGATTCGGCAGAGGGTCGTGCCTGCCAAAGGGAGCCACGTGTCCCAGCCAGGAGACCGTGTGAGGGCACGGAGAGAAAATTGGGGGCGAGGCCCGAAAATGTGAGGACACCAACACAGGCGACGGGAATCTGGGTTGATAGAACCAATAGTTTAAGCAAGAGGCGCTGTTGAAAGCCCCGGGGTAGTTTAACAGTTAAATGGTTAGGGTAGATTAGGAGATGTACCCTCCGCACCATCCATCCCTCGCTGTCGTTGTGGGCCGCTGGACCCACTTGGTGTTAAGATCGCCGAACTCTGGGGAGGCCATTCTGAGGCTTCGTTGGGCCTCGACACAGGACGTTAGCTCTCCCTTGTTCCTCCGGGAAGGGAACGTAGGGGTTGGGAGTAGGCTAGGTGACAGGATAGGTTAGCCGAACAAGGACGATAAAGGGGGTTAGGGGACGATTTATAGTGGGGGAGTAAAAATAAAAACAACAAAAAAATAAGTTGGGGCTAAATTTGGGTTTGACAAATTAAGGGAGTGGGTATGTACAGTGACAGGCAAAGGCGATAGGTGGGAGGGAGACAGGTAGGTAGGTCCGAGCCCGCCTTCCAAGTGGCCAGCACCACCGCACTCCCTCCACCAACTTCCACTGACGGCAAAAGCTGGCCAGCTTCATCTGCTGGCTGTGTTACTGCAAGGCCTGTGCCGGCCAGTTCATCTGCTGGCTGTTTTTCTTCGAGGCCTGTGCCGGCCTGGTTCTGCCGGCTGAGTTTGCCTGCAGCGGCCTTCTTCTGCGGGCTGTGTTTGCCTGCTCACCTTTGCCATGCCATGCCCACTGCCCACGTTCACCAGCCCCGTTCAATTTTTGCTTTGCCCCCCCCTGTTCATTTCCATGTGCGCCAGGGTCAAGGCAACAGTTTGCAAGCTGCGAGAACTGCCCTGTTGGCAGCTACAACACGGGCCTGCAGTGGCGGCCCGTGCACCGTGTTTGTGTCCATGCATCCATTCGTTGTGCTCATTGCGTGTGCCACTTGAGCTGGCACGGAGACTGCGTTTGTGCAGCCCATGCACCGTTGTGGTTCACTGCGTTCAGTTCAAAAGGGAAGGCCTTGGACTGCGTGTGAGCAGCCAGCCACGTTCCCTGTCACCTGCATTGTTTTGAGCCAGAGACTGCATGTGGGCAGCCTGGCTCCCTGCTAACTGCTTTCTTTTTGCAGAGTCAATGATCCTGGGCCATGGTTTAGTGTAAGATTTGTAAGTTAAGGTAAGATGTACTGTACATATGAGTGCGCCCCCGGCATGTTTGTCTTAGCGCCGGCAATTTTATTTAAGTCGTCCGTGTGAGTGAGTTTGTTTAGGTAGTTACGCAGCCCTCAGGTTATTTATTTTGGGGACACGAATACCATGAATGTCGCACTCAGGGATCCGTAGGTAAAATGTACTAGGGGAAAACTACACATGATGGCACACGAAAATTTGCCGCCTCGGGACGAGTCTGTAACAAGGGAAGGGGTAGTGTTGTGGTTACCAGATTCGCAAACCACCATTCAGGTCCCTTAGGTGAGGTATCTCGGTAAGTGCATGTGTAGTTAGGCCCAAACCCGTTGTCTAGTGGGAATACATGTCATTTATACGTGCTGGGACTCTTCAGGATAGCCGTTTTTCTTTTACTATCTTTATTTTGGACCAATCGCCACCATCACAACCACAACAACAACCACCAACCACAACGCCGCTTCACCACAACCGCCATGACCTTTTACCGTCGCAACTCGCCACCATCGCATCACCGGGCATCTCGCGCCACTCATGGGCACCGATGCTGGACTCGTGTAGGGCGCACGTTGAACAGCGTGTACAAAATCACGGATTTTCTGCTTCAAAAACGGATCCAAAACGACACACGCCCACTTTTTGCCGTCCAATCGGTGAGCGAGGGGCGAATTGGCCCCGCCCCCAGGGCGATCGATATATGCAAATTTGTGGATCAAAAAGCCTTCACGCCCACTTTTTCTCGGGCCAATGGGGAGCGAGTTGAAAGGTCAAAGGGAGGGGGTCAAAGGCGAAGTTACGGGGGGGGATAAAAGGACGGTGTTCGTCAGTCAAAGGAGTCGTAAAAGTCGGAGCGAAAGAGTCAGCAGAACGGAGGCGAAGGAGTCGGAACGAGGCGAAGGAGTCGGAACAGAGAGTCAAGACTTCGCGGGCGGTGGAGCTGCTCGTCGTGTGCGTTGAAGTCGGAACGGAGGGGACGAGCTGTGGAGAGGCGGCGACACCGGACGAGGGGGTGCTCGCGTCGTGCAGGGAGCTGCACCCCTGGGAGGCCGGCAGCGCGACCTGGCCGAGGTGGAGACGCTCGTCGCACATAATAAAGATCCTCTATACCCCGAGCATCAGCAACCCCCCTCCTGTTTCCCCCCGCGCTGAGATAGTGCGACCAAGGGGGCCCCGTTCCCACCCCCCTGCCAGGCACTGTCCACGAGGCCCGCGGGTTGCGGGGCCATCGCCGCTCCGCGTCTCATCACCAGACGGGTAGGCCCGACCAGGTCTCGGCCCCAGGCCTACCTCATTCTTGCGGTGCTTCTTTTCCTTGGTTTTGGGTATGTGTTGTCGGCGCTGTCTGTGAAGTAGAATTGTATAAGTGTTGCCGTGTGCTCGGTAGTCGGTATTAGCTCTGCACTGTGTTTTCACTTTTATGTTTGCTTTTTGTGTAAATGGAATTGTGTTTTCTTTTTTGTGTGCATTTGGTGGAATTGTATTTGTGTGCTTTCCGTTCGTCGCGAATAAATGTGCTTTATTGTTGAACTGTTCTCCCGCTTCGCTTCGTCTTTTCCTCCATTGAATCCCCATCTTGCTTCACGTAAAGGGTTGGTAGTGGGCTGAATACGCACGATAATTAATCGAACCGTCGAGGTCGACGATAACACCGCTCGGTTATTCTGATAGTACGGAACGGGTCGCTTAAGTGGCCCGTGTCCGAAGTCGACCTGCGGCGAGGTGCGATCGCCCGGTCTACCCTCCGCGTGGGTACTTAGGTAGTTCGAATTTGGCGAGCAACCCTATCCCACGCGGGGGCTGATTGGCTCGATCGCGGTGAGACCGAAAGGTCCACCCGTGACTGGTTCCCGGCGTTAGTCCGAGAGGGTCACGACTGGATTGTCCGTCCGGTGGGCGACGTGCCGCGATTCGAGTTACGTGGCCGTTCGCACGCCGGCGGGCGCGAAGACCGCAACAATATAATGCATGAAATCGCTCCAAGCTCCTAATTTGCAAACAATAGCACTTACAAAACTGATGCATATAGCGATTCACAGCTATGATGAACAAGCATTCGATCATATGAGTGAAGAAAGTGAGAAAAAAACAACTATCGTTCAGAAATCGTTGCGGCCTGTTCCAGGTGAAGGCATGGTTGAGCAGACCAAAAAACATGGTGGATTCAGACCCTCGGTCTCGGATACCTCGGATACCTTCAGAGGTCACCTCGGATACGCCTCAAGACCCCATAGAGAGCAGTGACCGAGGATGCGCTTGATAGAGGATATATTTAAATAAGCCTGTTAATCGTCTTCAAAAGGGGTGTTTTAATTAACCCAAACACCCAATTTTCAGTCGTGCACTTACTTGGAGTTTTCTTAGTATGCATACAAAGATTCATGCTGCTAGGTTACATGGTTTTGGAGTTATGGAGGAGACACACTGACACTTTTGGTACAGCTTTATATACACTGCTGGTCAAAAGTTTTAGAACACCCCCATTTTCCAGTTTTTACTGAAATTTAATCATTTCAAGTCCAGTGAATAACGTGCAATGGTACAAAGCTAAGCGGTAAACTGCCAGA
>NC_140970.1:20427299-20434799 GCF_056783735.1 Eptatretus burgeri
GCGTGAGGAGAGAAAAGCATGAGGAGAGAAAAGCATGAGGAGAGAAAAGCGTGAGGAGAGAAAAGCGAAAGGAGAGAAAAGCGGGAGAGAGAAAAGCGGGAGAGAGAAAAGCGTGAGGAGAGAAAAGCGTGAGGAGAGAAAAGCGTGAGGAGAGAAAAGCGTGAGGAGAGAAAAGCGTGAGGAGAGAAGAGTGTGAGGAGAGAAAAGCGGGAGAGAGAAAAGCGGGAGAGAGAAAAGCTTGAGGAGAGAAAAGCGTCAGGAGAGAAAAGCGGGAGAGAGAGAAGCATGAGGAGAGAAAAGCGTGAGGAGAAAAAGGAAAGGAGAGAAAAGCGGGAGAGAGATAAGCGTGAGGAGAAAAGCATGAGAAAAGCATGAGGAGAAAAGCATGAGGAGAGAAAAGTGGGAGAGAAAAGCATGAGGAGAGAAAAGTGTGAGGAGAGAAAAACAAGAGGAAAAAGGGAAAGGAAAGATGAAAAAGCAAAGGATGAGAGAAGCGAGCAAGAAGCGGGTGTCTGACCAGCACCGAGACAATTCGTCCTTCCCAGTGCTTTGGCAAGCGAGCATGTGGTGCGTGTGTGGGTGTGAGCAGTGCTGCCAACAAGTGAGACATGGGTCGGTCACTAACAACACTAGGGTCTAAACCCACGACGGATGATCTCGGTGCCCTCCAGACTTCGACTAGCATTCAAGGCTGCCCCGCGAGAGGGTGCACGGCAAAGCTGGGTGCTGGCGACGGACGTTACACACGCGCACGCATTTCAGGACGTTTTTGCTTCACGGACGACTTTCTGGTGAACGAGACGATTCTTCCCCCCCCCCCTTTCCCCCTGAATGATCTGTTGGGTACCCTTGTCTGTGTTTAGCTGTAAGTAAGTAAACCCCCGATAAGCATCTGCTCTTTTTCTCTTTCCTGGCATTTTGATTGATTTTGCTTTGAAATTCATTCTTTATTTACCTCAGCAAATAAAAGTTCTTTTTATTTATTTATTTTGTTGTTAATAAATTATTTTTCGATTTCCAACCCCTCCGTGTTTGTCTTTTCCTTCCATTGGTCTAGCATTGTCCGAACCAAGATAGACTGGGAGGTAATTACCACAGATTTGACCAAAAATCGTCGGCACGCACCAGTGGTTAAAATGCTCAGCCGCCATAATTTAAATCTAATCGAGATAACATTGGTGCTTTGCCGAGGGTGCGCTCCCCACTCAGGTAACCACGTGACCTCAAGTTAAACGGAATAATTAAATGGTGGACACTGGAACTCGTGGTTGACAGGGTGGCGTTCATGGTTCTAAAACAACCCAACATACCGTAACGTTAATTGTGAGCGGTAGCCCCAGGTCCGGCTCCACCGAGGACAACGGGAGATTAATCCCCCAGAGTGACAAGCTGGTGTCTCGGTACCTGTGGTCGCAACAATATATATATATATATATATATATATATATATATATATATATATATATATATATATATATATATATATATATATATACAGTATACATATAAATATATATATATACACATTAATTATCATACATATGTGATAATTAATATCGTTCTCTGACGTGAGATGAATGCCTTAACCTCAACAGGTCAGGTCAGAAATAGGAGCATGTGCCGGTGCAGCGCGTCATTGTGTCCACTTTCCACCGGTACTCCAGTGGCCTCCGGCTGGCCATCCCCCAGGCAGATGCCTGGCCCATCCCCATCTCCTGGAGATGCTGATCAACCTGCTGCAACCATGAGGCACGTGGTCAGCCTGTTGGCCTCCTCCACTCATGAGGCTCCCTCGCTGAGAGAATCTGGTAAGAAGGATCAGCATCGGGAAAACGAGCCACATGTCCAGACAGCCGTAGCTGATGCTCACAGACTATGCAGGTCAGAAATCTCATTTGAGTCTCTCAGCAACCACTCATTGGATACAAAGTCCGACCAGCGATAGCCAAGGATTCTCTGAAGTGACTTGGTGCCAAAGGAATTGTCACCAGCTCAGATCCCTGGACAGAGTCCAAGTCTCACATCCGTAGAGCAAGACTGGAAGCACCAAGGACCTGAAGACTCGGACTTTCGACCTCCCGTACATATACCGGCAGTGTCACACCTCATGATCCAGTGATTCCATGACTCCACAGGCCCAACCCAGACATATATTGACCTCTAGCTCACAGCCAGCAGAGACATGGATATCACTGCAAGTCCTGTCTGCGGCTCCTGGAAGAGCTATCTCGCAGTGCTAATTGTGCAGATGAAATTTCAGATAGTCACAAGTGCATGGACAAGTGCAGATACCGACCAGTTTCTCTCTTATTAGGGCTTCATCAGGGTAACATAGCAAGCCTCCATTCACTTATGATTCTGAAAAGCTTTCGAGTAAACTTACACTGAATACTGTGCAACCCAAAACGAGTTACATACATATATATTGTTATATTTGTGTGGTAGATAGAGGAATTTCAGTGGAAAGAGAGGATCATATGGAGTTGCTTGGCCTGTGGAGACACCTCTATGTAGACTAAGTCGGGAAACAGTGAGCTTAAGTGTTACTTGTCACCACACGGGGGAGCGGGCAGGGGAGGGGGAGTGGTGCGGTGCTAATTTGGGAGGTATTAAGGATCATTCCCCCAGTATGTAATCACCCCCCTATAACTTTTCCCTATGTTTTTGTATTGCAAACCAGCAATGATAGAATTCTGCTTTTGTAATGGCAACGGCCATTACAACCAAACTGCATCACCAAGTAGGAAGTAGCCCCGCCTCCAAGGGTGACGGCAAGCAAAGTCATGCACCCGAGCCTGATTGATGGATGTGACGTGAGCAAGAAGAAGAAGAAGAAGAAGTAGTGAAAGAGGCGACGTTAGTCAGAGGACGGGGAAGCAGCTCGTAGCAAGAAGCGAACGCACAAGTGAAATTTGGTGTGAGGGAGGCGATCAGATAAACCAGAGCGCACCTCTGCAAGAGAACAGAGAGGCTGGATCAGCGGTCGAAAGACCAGGGCATTACGGCCGGCTTTCCTTCGACGCATAAAGAAGAGCGAGGTTGCAGTTGTAGTCGTAAGAGGGACGTGACTAGGACAGAGGATCTCGCTTCACTCTCTTCTCGGCACGGCGAAATAGCTGTGATCCTCGTATTCGTACTGAGGAAAATTGGCCGCATGCTGAGCAAGATGCTGGCCATAAACTCTTGGTTGGCCATGAGAGACGGACCTCAAAGCCTCATGTATATCACCAAGGGGAGTGGCACCATTCTGCAGAGTGGGATTGGCGGGCACGATCAAATAAGAAGCTACACCACGATTTGGAAGCCCCGTCATCAAATACTCCTTCACAAATTGCTCGGCACCATTTTTTGGGGCGCGGTTACCCACATGCTGAAGATGCGATTCGATCGTCAAGTCCTAAAAGATCACCTGGACGCAGCTAAGCGAAGGAACGAAAAGGAATTTCATGTTTTCTTTATTTTATATGACCCCTTGTCTAGAGTGTGTCTGAGTGTGGAAGCGCCTCAAAATTATATTTAGATTTAGATTACCTCACGTTTGTCTTTCATTGTTATAATTTTAATTATTGTCATTGTACATATTTGATTACTGTCATTAATTTATCCATTTAATTTAATTTAATCTGCTTGTGACCATGTATCTGTTGTGGGTCGAGTACAAAACATGTGTCTCCTTCCTTTACCGCCATTTCTTTCGCGCGCGTCATTAGTCTCTGAGAATCTCGGCTGTAGGCCCCCAAGGGAGAACTGTTTGGCCATCCGTCCAGGTAGTGGTAAACCCTCTGGATGTGACAATAAATATATATATATATATATATATATATATATATATATATATATATATATATATATATATATATATATATATATATATATATATGATTGGGGTGGTTGGTATTACACATTTTTAAAGAAGAAGAAGGCGCTTCCAACCCAAAGTAAAAAAAACTAGATCGACTCCACTAATTTGAGCAAAAAAGCGAGCAAGCCCGGTCTCAGGCAACGTTTCACCAGCTTCACAGCCGTCTTCATCAGGCACATTAGGCACACAGGTTATACTCCACCCACAACAGAGACATGAAAACAAGCAAACTAAATTAAATTAAATGGATAATATGACAGTAATCAAGTATGTACAATGACAATAGTTCAAATGATAATCATATTGTGAAGCCGGCTGTGAAGCCGGCGAAACGTTTGCCTGAGACTAGGTCTGCTTTCACTCTTTTGCTCAAATTAGCAGAGTCGATCTCGATTTTTACTTTTGGTTGGACACATCTTGTTCATCTTTTACAATGTATATATATATATATATATATATATATATATATATATATATATATATATATATATATATATATATATATATATATATATATATATATATATATATATATATATACATATATGTATACTAGGTGAATGCACCCGGCGTTGCCCGGATTCTTTTTGAATGAATTTAATCTTCTATACATGTCTGACGCGAGCACAGTATCAGTTCCCTATTGGGCCTTGGCAGTCATCGGCCAAGGGGGTTGGTGAGGGGGAAACACCCCCCCCCCCGGCCGAGGGGCCTTGCCACATAGCCTATAACCTTCCCGGGGCCCATCCCAACATTTTTTGTTTCAGTGGTTAGCTCCTATCTTTCACCTTTCAGGAGATTAGCACGTGCAGACAAACAAACAAACAGACAAACAAAAACTTAAAATCATATGTTAGATATATTGTATATGGCGTTGGCCCCATGTCAATCGGCTGAACTTGAAAAATTAATGTTACGAAATCAAGTGATGACTTCATAATTCGGAAACCGGAAGTCGGAAGTACAATTCTTTTACATCGGGACACTCCCAGGTACATGTCCTGTCAGCATGTGAAGTTTGGTGAGGATCAGTCCAGTACTTTTCGCGTGCATAGGTCACAGAGAAACACACACACAGACACACAGACAGACACACTTTCAACTTTATATATATATATATAGATATATACATACACACACATACATACTGCCAGACTGATGTTTCACAGGCAGGGAGCTGCATCAATGTGTGCACCGTCCCTCGAATGGATTTTAATCTGGGGACCAGCCTAATACACCTTGTAGGTCTCACCGTGTGGTTTGATGAAGATCAAGGCGAATTATCAATGGAACCCTGGCCAACATCCCAATTCCTGCCATAAACAGCTCCAATGAAACATCAGGCCTGGTCAACTGGTTCATGATAATTTAAACAATCAAAAATGCTTTCTGAGCCCCTGTCCCCAAGCTATTGGTACAGAAAGACGAAGATACACCTCATGTATCAAACAACTTTTGAAATTCAGATTTTTCACAGATCCATCAAATACGAACATTAAGGACCATCATCAAATTACATACACAAAAAAGGGACAAGTCTTAACGCGTTCTGCAACCCTATAACTCTTCCACGTACTTTCCCTTAATCTTCCCCACCTCCCTATCCTCTCTTCCCTTCTCTTTTTATATCCCCCACCTCCCAACCGCATTTTCCCCTTTTCTCACTCTTCCTCTGCAACCTTCTTCTTAACCCTTCCTATTTCACCCTGTCTTTCCATGCATTATTTTCTCATTTTACACCACACTCCCTTCCACAATCATTTGAGGATGGTACCTCGTGCCTTGCCTCCTCTTGCACAATGCCTCATGAAGGAGCTACATTTTCACTTAATGCTGCTGACCAGAAATGAAACCAAGCCACAGATACGGTCCAATTCTCTTGAAGCTTCGCCCGAAAAACATCAACCATCATGTGGTTACATGTAATTGAAAATACGTCACACACCCTTATACCATCCCTCGAATGGATGTGAAGCTGGAAATATATTAATCCATTAAGAACGTGAATACATTCATTTGTTAACAGAAAATTATGTTGTCTACCTCCCAGTTATTTTTGTTCAGAGGACGTGCAGATATTACATAACACATTTTCTGGTTATTTTAGACCTCTTCACCCATTCCTCCACTCAACCCGTATAAAGGTCGACTGTAACACTTGTCTAATCATTCACCCACCCCCTGTGCATTATGTAATGTAAGGATAGCCTCAAGAATAGACACTGAGCTTGAATGCAGCTCATCCTTGTTCTCACATAAAGCATTCATTTGCTGTCAACAGCATGCAAGGCTAAAGTATAGTTTCACCAGCTAGACTATTAAGGTGAACACACTGTGCTTTAATCAAGTATGCCTGTAACTTAATTAACTGCTACCCGAGGATGAGTTTCATCATTAGTATGGTGGTAAAAGAAATCAAGTCTATTTATGCATACTATTACGAGAATCATCAACGTCGACATCATGCAGGCAGATGTTCTGCTAAGGACAGACAGCAGTCCATCAATGCTTCCAATGATCATACAGGATTTATTACAAGCTTAAGCAGCAGGCTCAGAGAAAAACGATCTCAATATCAGAAGAAAACTATTGCAAGATCGATTTCTACAATGTCAAAAGTCATGCAAGTTAAACGACGTCATGAGGTGGACGTTTATAAGGACATCAGGATCCACCGTATTGTTTCGTTTCTGCAACATGCAAGGTAATAAGGTGGAGATATATGAAAAAGTTTGGCATCAAAAATTTTTGGCTAGAGACGAATGAATCGTTGCAGACCGTGTTGGATGGCCATTTTCACAAGCCTCCTGAATGCGTTTGAGGGGTTTTAATGTCACAGGTGTAACCATCTTTCTGTCTCTTTGTCGGGTGAGTGAACATATTAGAACCTGGAAGCTGAATGGGCATGGTATAGCAGCCGCTGAGGCTCACATGCAGAGTGGCACAGGTTATTAAATAGAGCAAACTCACTGCGAGATTTACTCGAACTTGACACTGCCCACAAGCTGCTATGCTGTAAGGGCAATTTAGATTCAAACTTCTCTTATACTGCATCGTTTATTTTTTCCTTCTTGTTCCTTTCACTTTATCCTGCCTCACTTTGGGTTATCCAAATGCAGTATTGGGCATCCTACATGTTAAGTGGATGCCATGAGAGCTCTGCACTGTCATCTAAATTAGTGTTGCTGATACCTAAATGCAGAGATACTGGTCCAATACTGATGATATTCAGTGTTTCTGAGCATGATGCGCACTTATACCTTGACATTGTTGCCTTTGGAGGTGTTCGTGTAAAATATATATATATATATATATATATATATATATGTATATATGTTGTTGTTCGTCTTTCGGCTGCTCCCGTTTGGGGTCGCCACAGCGGATCATCCGTTGTGATCCGCATAGTGATTTTGGGCACAGGTTTTACGCCGGATGCCCTTCCTGACGCAACCCTGGTCGCCTCTTACGACACAGGGATAAGGATTCGGTTTCGCCATGATTCCGGGCTGCTCTACACCCGGTAAAAGGCGCATGCCAATACGCTCGGTTAAAAAAATATATATATATATATATATATATATATATATACATATACATATATATATATATATATATATATATATATATATATATATATA
>NC_140970.1:20439799-20442299 GCF_056783735.1 Eptatretus burgeri
ATCAGGAAGGACTCAACGACAATAATCCTCGAGTTTATGATTGAATACCCATTGGTGCGAGATTATTCGACTTTGAGGCTCAGTACTGCAGCACCAATTGCATTGGTACCAATCATTTGCACATTTAAAAGATGTCCTGATAGTCATCTCAGGAATACAAATGCAAAAACAAGCACAATATTGTTTCAATTTGAAGCAACTTAAGCAGGATAGTTTCAGGAAACTCCTGATTTTTATATATTTTTCCAATTATCTTTGGCTCATGGGGGAGTGTGTACACAAATATCATGCAAGACACAGATATGACATGTGTGTGCTTTCACCTTAATTGGAGACATTCGTTGTCAATGGATAAATCACATAACGTATAGAAGTTGAAACTAGGTCCAGAGCATCATGAATTATTGGTTCAGATTGTAACACCAAACGAGTCAATCAAATATTACCGTCATGACCTGGAATGAAAATATGGATCCATAATTTTAATCCATTGAAGAAATTCCAGTGTTCTCTGGATGCAAGTGCACCGTTAATCCCGATGGAATTTCAGTCATTGTCTCAGCAGGAAATGCCAAGCCCACGTCCATTTTTAGGGATGCAGAAAAAAGTTAAAAATGGTGGGCTACCATAATCATGACAGGATAATTCCAAAAAAAATTATACTGTCAACTCTTACAAATCCTAAACAAAGCAGAAGAGTCAAAATAAGATGCATCATTCACAGAGGGATGTTGTTATCGTCGCCTTTATTTGCACATCCAGTGCACGTCTCAAAAAACTTCACCGAGGACTGGTAATTTATGAGAACTGGAATCAACTCCAATATAGGTTTAAACAGGTGTGAGGCAGTCAGGTAAATGCAGCCAATAAAAAATAATTCAGCAATTCTCCATTATTTCACAACATCCTGAGTGATGGCAGTGCAAAAACCGTAGTTTCACGACTTACCAGTTTCCCTTATTACTGTTTTATGAGGCTGAAAAGAGCAGATCCTCACATTATTACACATGTGGATTGATGAACTTGAAACGAGGCATTGATCAAGAGAGACATAACGATATCAATAAATGGCAGTGTCAGTGTCTCCTCCACAACTCCAAAACCATGAAACCTAGCAGCCTGAAACTTAGCATGCATAGTAAGGGAACTCCAAGGAAGTGCATGAGTGAGAATTGTGTGTTTCGGTTCATTAAAACACCCCCTTTTTGTATAGTTTCGAGGCTCATGGAGGAGCTGGAACAAAGATTGGATCAGGATGTAACCGTAGAAAGAGCGTGGGACGGACACACCAACAGCACGGCTGAAGGACAAATTGAGGGAGACTTGGAGAAATTAGGGATGTGGTGAAGAATGAGGTGAAGGAAAGGACGTATGGGGTGAATAAGATGGAGACAGCTGCAAACACTCAATCACAGCAGTGCAAAGAAAAAGAATTTTGAAGATAATTAACGGCTTTATTTAATTATATATTTTATCAGGCACAGCCTCGGCCACCTCACTCTCTATGGGGTCTTAAGGAATATCCTGGGTTATCTTGCTGAGGTCTGAAGCAGCCATGTTTTTTGGCCTGCTCAACCATGCCTCGACTTGGAACAGGCCGCAACGATTTCTTAACGACGAAGTTGTTTACTTTACTTTACTTTAGTTGTTTACTTTGTTTACTTACACTCTCCTCACTGATATTATCGATACCTACAAATCGTTGGATTCATTGCAATGCTTATAAATACCCGGAGATGCCAGCGTTCATGGCTTATTTCATTTCTACACATGCCATAACCTCAAGAATCTCTTCAACTCAGCCAAATTACAAATTTTAAGCTCCTTAATTGAACTTCGCAGCAGTTACGACTGCTAAAAAAAGTGTACATTTGTTCAATTCCAACATTTGACATTTTAGCGTCTCCAGGAGGTGTGTGTTTAATATGATGGATAGCAATGCCAAGCCAGCTGATCATTATCAACCATTTCATTGGAGTGCTTGCTTGAGTACTTAAGCTACTTGGTGAGTGTTCTCCAAGCTGCTTAGTTGTTTGTTTCGGTAAAAGTACCCGTGCTTTCAATCTCACATTGATTAGACGTATCTTCAACCTCCGCCATCAAAGATGGATGGAGGTTACTGTTTTCACCCCTGTCTGTTTGTTTGTGAACAGTATTACGGAAAAACTTTTGGATGGATTTTGACGAAACTTGGTGGGGGGGTTAGGTATGGTCCAAGGATCATGCCATTAGATTTTGGACTTGGTCCAAAAAAAAAACTTTAAAAATTTTGCAACTTTTTTACAAAAAAATTTCGATTTTATTTTTTGGCATTTCTACATGCGCGTCAATCTAGTTTAGTTTATTCAATCGTGGTTCAGTCGACTCTGATCCGTTTTGACCTACAATGAATAGGATATCAGGTTCACTTAAGTGACCCAGCAGTATTGGCGGCGGAGGTTTTGCACTCCACCGAATGCTCCCCCTCTAGTTTCACCTGTTTTGGGCCCAGCGGTGCCAT
>NC_140970.1:20447299-20589799 GCF_056783735.1 Eptatretus burgeri
GGGGGAAATTGTTGGCTTGGTTGAAGACCTTGAGTGGGATGACTTTAGTGTTCCTTGGAACTCTCTGTCTTCTATGGAACTAAACCTTCAAGTTGATGAACTGGATTCAAACCTCTTATCTATTGAGGTAAGATTTTTTATTTTCCTATTTTCAAACTTTGATTGAAGCATACTCATTTAATAATTAAATAACTTAATTAATACATTATTATTTTCTCTCACAGGAAATTGTGTCTGAAATACGAAATGAAAATACTGCTTTTGCTACAACTTGGGGCGAAATTGTTGGCTTGGTTGAAGACCTTATGAGCGACCAAGACCCACAGAACGAGTTCGTCCTTGATGACCCAACCAAAGAGTTATACCTTGGAGACCAGCAAAATCCTGAAAAAGAGTTTTACAGCAATAGTACTCATTGTGAGTTATCAAGACAATACCCACTGAACAAGTTATACCTTGATGAGCCAGAATACAAGTTTTACCTTGGAGACTCACAAATTTTGAAAAAATCAGTAAATGAGTTCTGCCTTGATGGTTTAAATAACTACCTTGGAGACTCAGGAAAAGGGTTCTGCCAAGATGGTTCTAAATATGGGGCCTACCTTGGAGACTCACAAATTTTGAAAAAATCAGTAAATGAGTTCTGCCTTGATGGTTTAAATAACTACCTTGGAGACTCAGGAAAAGGGTTCTGCCAAGATGGTTCTAAATATGGGGCCTACCTTGGAGACTCACAAATTTTGAAAAAATCAGTATATGAGTTCTGCCTTGATGGTTTAAATAACTACCTTGGAGACTCAGGAAAAGGGTTCTGCCAAGATGGTTCTAAATATGGGGCCTACCTTGGAGACTCACAAATTTTGAAAAAATCAGTAAATGAGTTATCCTTAAGAGACTTTGTAAGTTGGTTTTACTTTGAATACTTGAAATGTGGGTTCTGGATTGATAACTCACAATGTGATACATATCTTGGAAACTCAACGGGAATGTGGTTATACCTTGAAGACTTGGAAAGTTGGGTTTATGTTGGACACTTGAAACTTTTTTGGGGGCTTTTATTTAATTATTTATTTATTTATTATTATTATTATTTTATTTATTTATATTTTGGAGACTTTTGGAGTTGCTATCACTCTTTGGGATCTAAACCTATCGATGTAGTTCTTTGTCGGATGGTGCTTGATGGGAGCAAGATCAAGAAAGTTCTGGGAAGAAAGTGCAGGCTTACTCCCCCTTTCTACGTCATCAAACCTGAAAGCCTTAAAAGACAGAATTGGAAGAAGAAAAAAAACGTAAAAATATATATATATATAGGTGGAAATCTCATTTTGAAAAAGACATTGTGTTGGGCGAGGATTGAGTTGGGGTTGAGATTTTGAATGTGAGGGTTGGGGTTGAGATTTTGAATGTGAGGGTTGGGACACACACACACATACACATCAACAAACAAAAGTTAAGCCTTGACTATTCAGTTGAGGATTCTGTGTTTGGGGTTCACAGATCTAAGAACGTCCCCCTTGACACACATTATATACTGTTATACACCTCGGACTTGGCCCTCGAGTGTCCACAAAGGTGTATTATCTGCTTAGTTTTGTCTTTTGTAATTCCTGTGAATAAAATGAACCTAAAATCTCTTCCCCTTCCAAATCATATATTTTATAAGTCCAAGGAACTGTATCTATTACATCAACAATTTTAAAAAGTTCTTTCGTCCATCGTTCAGTAAAACCCTTTTCAAAATGAGATTTCCACCTATATATTCTTACGATATCACCAACTTTGAACTTAGGTTTTCTGACATTAATCTCTTTTTCATATTTTAATTTTGTAAATGTTTCTGATGGCTTCATATTCGTTGACGTGTGAATCGTGTCATTATACTTATCCACAATATCCTGAATAAAAGATGACCATTGTTGTGAACCGAGTTGTGTGAATTTTTTATATAGTCTCTCTTTAAGGTACGATTAAAACGTTCAACAACAACTGCCTTCCCTTCATTAAAGGTACTGTATAATGTAATACTGTTATTTTTTAGAAAATTCATAAATGTCTTGTTATAAAACTCTCTACCCTCATCAGTCCACAATTTCTTAGGTTTTCTCTTACTTTTATTAAATATCTGTTGAAAAGCTAACATAAGAGTATTACCTGTTTTGTTTTTTAAAGGGACAACCCACGCATATCTACTCCTCAAATCAATAACGGTTAAAGCATACTTGTACCCCTTATCATTATTGAGTTCAATCAAATCAGCAGACCAGATATAATCAACTTCCTTGGAATAAACTTTCCTTCTCTGAAACTTTGTGAATATTGGTTTATGTAATTCATCAGCTAATTGCTCTTCAGTCTTAATGGCATCATTAGAGCCTATAAGTTTTTGAATTTCCAAGTCCAAGTTTCAATTTAGCACTAATCATCTTCTTCACGATGAACCTATCAACTTTTTCTCTCAAGGTTGGATTTTGTATCAGAGACAAATTATATAACATTTCTCTATCGGCTTCATGCTTTTCTTCCAACGTTGTGGTATTCCCATAATCAATATCGTGTCTCATGCACACTTCATCAACTCTATTGATTGGTTTACTCCAGGATTTAGGATTGTCTGCCTCATCTAATCTTTTATCCAAGTTTGTGCCTGGACCACAGAAAGAATACCCTGGAAGATGTAATTCCCCTGGTATTCCAGTAGTTGTAAATTTACTTCCTGATAAAAACTTTTGTATATCTCCTCCGAGTTTGTGTTTGGAGATAAATTGATTTTTTTTTGAACCACACACCGAACATATACCTTTTGTATAACCCTGTTATTTTTACTTTTAATATATGAAATATTTTTAGTATTAGTTTTCTTTTACATTTGAGACAATAACTCATTTATTTATGAGAAAAATTTCTGCAGAGTGCAAAAACCTTTTTAGTTTCCAACATGCACATTTGAATCTTAATTTTTAAAACATAAAGAATCCTTAGAAATGCCTTCACTCTCTCCTCCATTTATTTAAGAAAAAACTTGAATTAAAATACATGTCTTCTCGATGTCGATAGTCTTGTCGAAAGTATTGCAAATAGACTTTTTAATTCTTTGTATTCCTCCCTGGTGAGATAAGTTAATTTCTTTAATACCTCTATTCCTTTTTGAATCTCACTGGTTTCCATATTTTGATATTTATTCATTCTCTCTCTTTCCTCCCTCTCTCTTCTCTCTTTCCTCCTTCTCTCTCTCCTCCTCCTCCTTTTCCTCCTCTTCCCTCTCTTCTTCAACTCCTTCCTCATCCCTTACTATACTTGAATCGTTTACACCCCATAGAATATTATACATATATTCATCAGGATTTCTTGTTATTCCTGTATCCAAAATAATTTTTTTACAACAGGATACCAATAAAATTTCTTTTGAATTTCTAAAAGAGCCTTACCTTTTCTTAACCTTATAATTTTTTCATTATTTAACATTCTAATTAAATCTAAAGTTGTTGGTTTATCAACATCAGCATAATGCCAATCTTTTATTGAAAATACCTCATTCTTATGTTGTAGAACATATTTATTAAAATACCGAATACCCTTTTCTTGAAGGTATGCTTGAACACAGAAATGATAATTTTCTTGAAGCCTTCTTGCTGTCATTTATGTATTAGAAATATATGTTAGAATAATATTATGGCACGAAACACCTCCCCATCTTCCCATAGTTAAATCATTTTGTATTTCCTTACTTATTATATATAATCCTGTTTTTCTGTTTTCATGAGATAAACAAGGGCAAAACCATTATTATATTTACCCTTATTAAATTCTTTTATTTGTTGTTTACTAATCGTGGCTCCACAAAACTCATTCTCGATACCAAGTGGATAATATTCTTCCTTACGAGACTGATTTAATTGTTCCAGGTCTTCGAGGTTAATTTTAAATGACCAATTATACCCTAAATCATTCATATCATACCCCCATTGTTCTATTCTCATACAAACGATACGCCCTTCTTTATAAAAATTTATTTTAATTCGAACTGTGAATTCTGTATGACCTGGAGATAATATCAACACTTCTGTATCTTTAGAATACACAGCCGTTTTATTTAAGTATATATATATTGTGATAAATCGCTTAATCTCACCAAGTCATTCGCGTCAGTCGGGCTTGGATAATTTTTTAATTTATAAGCATTTTTCATGTTAATATTTTTGTTTATATTATATTTATATCGTTCAGCCTGTGCCTTTGTGTAATAATTTGATAAATCAATATCCAGTTCTTGAGATACACCAAAGATAGAACCATCTTTACCAACATAAGTCATTTATATTAGATTAAAAATAATATCATAAAATTTTTTATTTTTGTTGAGTTGAAATAACACATATAGACATAATTGACCACAACACTTGGAATTTAATTCTTGGACTTGAAATGTTTGATAAACACCATTCTGTAAGAATTTTATGACTTCAACAGGTGGTGGAAGACCAAAACTATCAAAATAATATTTGTCTTGACTATTAAAAATACAAACCCAATGAGAACCGTTCCCATCATTATCTTCTAAGTTCATAATAATATTCTTTGTATGTTTCGACACATTTGTTAATTCATCTCTCATACAAATAACCACATTATGAATTTTTAATTTCTTACAATATTTGGCAAGTTGTAAATTTGATGTTGTATTCTTTCCAAATTCTTTCAACCACTCATCAATGCTCATTTATTTATTAGAAAGATATAATCCATTACCTCTTTTCGTTAATTTTACACCTGCTTGTGCTATAGAAGAAAGCATATCTCCAACTAACAATCTCGCTTTATCAGGCAGACCTTCAAGTTTTTCAGCAAAATCTACAATTACACCACTTCCACTAATTTGTTTCTCCAACTCTTTGTTATGTCTTTCCAATTCTTTTTGAGCCTGGAGTTGAGCCTTCCTTTCGTTGGCAGTTTTGACCGCTGTTGAAATACCACCCGTCAATGCTCCAACCGCACTTAAACCAGCAAATAAAGGAATTAGAAATGGGAGAAATCCTCCACTCGTCTCTCTTATTGAATATTTTTTCAACATTGGTTTTGTCATTTTAATTTTAAGTGAGCCAGTGTCATTCAAGATTTTAACCTGTTCTCTTGTGAGCAAAACATCAATTCTTACTGCTCCTTTTCTCTGAATTGTATTAACGTTAATCGTACAAGGCTTTTGATTTTGAACACAAGATGATAGTTTATGAAGATTGATTTGATTAACATATACCCCAGTTGGTACTTTGCCACTCATTTATTTAACAAAAAATTATGTGAGACTAATCATCACACCATTATCTGTATTAATCTGCAATTCTGTTTCTTCCAAAAGCAAACAATATGTATCAACTTCTTCACTCTCTCCTCTTTCAATGTATAGGGAAGTATCCACTCGATTAGACTTTATAGTTTCTTTTTGAGCGCTCAGGTCAAACGTATAGATTGTATACAAACTTTTAAATGCTGTCATATCCAAAATAGGTTCTTTATTTCCATTACTTTCACACACCTTTTGGTAAGACTTGTATGCTTCAGCAAAATCATTTTTTTCCCAATTAATTTCCAATCTATCTCGTGGATAAAATGTTCCATCTAGAGAAATGCGAAGTTGTTTCACCTTAGCATTATCACTCAATGCATTATTCTTATCAGTCGCAGTATCACCATCTGGCTTTTTAAAAATCATCCACAGATATCGTGGCTTTCCTTCCAGAACACCCAAATTCCACGTGTAAGTAGTTTGATTGAGTTTAACGTGTTGACATCTTCTTTTGAGGTATGATACACTGAGTGGTTTTATTGAGTTAAGTCTTCGATTCAACATCTCTTCTGTTTTAAGATTAGGAGTATATTCACTGATATACCAACTCATCTCCTCAATTACAAATTTATTCTGATCACCAAAAGCATTACCAACACCAAAAAGCAATCTATTTTCATTATCATTCCTTTGTAGTTGAAATCTAATTTTAAGACCATACAGAACTTTATCATAATCACAAAATCCAAATATACCTTTAAGAGGAACTGCCACAGTAAAACTATTTTCTGCTTTTGTATCATCATTATACATTCCTTTCCTTTGAATATATCCAGGGTCTGTGTTTGTTCCCGTTGACATATCAGGAATAAAACCTTCGACAGACCCCTTTCCCATTCTATCACTGAATGTATAGAGTGTAAATTTCATCATTTCAGATACAGCAGAGACATAATCAACCGCTTCAACTTCTTGTGTTCCAATATACAATCGCACACTATCAAACATTTTCCAGAAGAAATCATTTACAAGTGTAGCGTTTGTGTTATTCCCAGCCTTAGTGAATTTAAATTTACACAACAAGAAACTTTCGGAGAGATTCAAATAGGTTTGTTGATTATTTATTTCAAAACTTTTTGTACCATTTGTATTCCAGTCTGTTCCAGTTATTGCATTTACCTTGAAGTAATCTTCTTTTTTAGTGGAGTTTGAGATAATAATAGTATCATCCAAATCATAGATACTATCAATTGCTTCCATACTTGTATTTATTTAGGAAAAAAGATGTTAAAACTTTTGAAACCCTGATCCAAGTATTTGAATTATTTTCTGTCGTTCTTGGGGGACAACTGAGTTTTACCTTTCTTAATTTCTTTTATTGCTTGTAATTTATGAGATTCTTTCTGAGCATCTTTTATACTCTTTACAGCACCTGCTACATTTCCCACAGCAGAAGCAGTTGAACCAATTAGGTCTTTATGTTTAAGAATAGTTGAACCAATACCCATGAGAGTATCAATTATCCCATCTCCTCTAAATTGATGTCCAACACCCCTTTGTCTCTTAGGTTTATAGTATCCTCTACCAAGATACATACCTTCACCCTTGTAGTACGGGGAAAGGAACATCCCATCCCCTGTAATTATTTTATATTTTCCCAACTCGTGCTTCCTCACAATAACCATCGTATTTATTTATTGAAAAACTTCACGTAGGTGAATTCTGATGGATATAACTTCTCCATTAAAAGAGATCACACGATTATCTTGGTCGGTTATCCTAAAATTTACTCTGTGTATGGTTTTTCCTGACACAGGTAGATAAACCAAATTTTTAGGCTCCATATTGAATTTATAACCAATTGGGGTTGAGTATGCGCTGAATGAAAATATTGTATTTGTTTTTAATCCATCATTATAAGCACCATCAATCAAATCACAGTGAATTAACACCGAATTTATTCCTGAGGATATTTGAATGACATTATCACTGTAAAACGTCCCATTAGTTTCAATCTTTTTTGAGGAGAAACCTAATAACTCTCTAAATGAATTATCAATTGTGAAATCAACCTTGTAGTTATTTTTAACTTTAATCGTTGATTTTGAAGTATGTTTTTGAATGTTTATAACAATATTTTTTGGTTCATCACCCTGTTCTTTCATAAGACGAGCAATTTCGGAAGATATTTGAGAAATCTCGTATGCTCCGGGTGAGACTGTTATCGTTTTGTATCCACTTCCCGGATTATAACTAAACTTGTCATTTTTCTCGGTTATATTAAATAAGGTATTATAAGTCTCCATGGACAATAAAGATGCCTCATATTCTTTTGTTGTGTCAAGTTGTAGTGGGTATGGGAATGAAGATGTGTGGTCGCTTGTTGTGAAATTAAAACTCAGGATTGTGCTTCTCATCTTATTTAATATGAGTTAAAATGTCTTTATATTGAGATTTATTAATTATTTTCATGTTCATCAACTGGTCTAAAATGGCTGATGCTTCATTAAAACAATTGTTATTTCCAGCCTTCTTACTGCCGAACAACAATAACAGTCTATTAACTAATTGCGATGGGTCATTTGGAAGAAAACTAATACCTGAACCAAGGATACTTAAAGCCTGAATAATGTGTTTCTCCTTCTCATTCTTCCTACTTTTACCAGAAAGAATAACCTTATAATTTAGAGTGTTCAGCAAATCAATATATACTCTATCATCATTATTTTCCATATCCAATGGTTTATCAATATACTTTGATTCATCCCTCACAGTTGAACCTTGTCTTCCATCTTTTGTGAGAAGAAACATTAATCTCGGAGTTAGTTTAACAGGGGGTTGAGCAGAACTTAAGAACCTTAATTCATCATTAAATATCAATACCTTTTCTTGAACAAGATGAAATATTGCTGGTTGTTCTGTTGGAATGAGTCCTGCTTTGGTTTTTGAATCCGCTGAATATTCATTGTTTTGAACAGCATTCACAATATAATCAGGGGTTGATTAATCTCTTCCAGTTGTTGAAATAAACCTTCATCATCATATTCTAATTCTCCTAAATGCTCTAATTCTTCCTCCGTCATTTGACTGAAATCTTTTAACATTTGAAGCTTTCTAGGAGTATATTCTACTGTGGGAACTGTGGAAACATCTTTCATTTTTTCTTGGGAAGTTTTTAAAAGTGGTTTAAAAAATTTCTCTTGTTTTTTCAAATGCTTCTTCGCCCGTTAGTTTCTGTCTGCGTTTCTTCTTTATGTCTTCCTGTTGTTTTACAACTTTTGAAACCAACTCTTGATGTTCCTTAAATCTTCTTGCTCTTTCTTTTGTATCCATTTATTTATTGTAAAATATCATTTAATGAATTGTAAAGATCAACAGGGAAATTTTCCTTTTCTTCATCATTCAAGTAGATGTGTTCAAATAAATCCTTTTCTTTAAATATTTCATCAAATTCTTTATTAACATTAATGCGAGTTGTAATTTCTTCTTCACTAATCCTTGCATCTCTGCTTTTCATACGTTTGTGTTGAGTTTCTTCATCAACATCAAAACCGAATGATAAAATCTTCACTCCGCTCAGATATTTAATAATTTGTCTCGTTCCTTCTGGATTAGTTTCTAATATCCCAACACCACCAGATTTTAGTTTCTTTAACTCACTCTTACAATGTGAATATTTTGTTGTACCAAGAGAAACCTCCTCAAATATTTGTCCTTCATTCCTCAATCGCATATGTTCCTCCACTGAAATATAGTGATAATCTTCACCTTTTACTTCTCCAGGTCTTATTGCTCTAGTTGTTGTTGATACAATGCGTATCACGGGGTGTTTTTTAAGTAAATTTACAATATTCTCATTTGTACTACACAAGAACCTTGATTTATGAAAGTTTTTTCCAGAAGCAGATTTACCCACAAGATTTATAATAATAGTTGTCATTTATATATGTAATTGTTTATAAAACAAAAAATATATCCCTTAATATCTCATCTTGTTTCACAACAATATATTTATATTTTTCAGTCGTGTGCTTCATATAATCCTCAAATTTCTTTTTACTACATAATGTAGAACAATTATCTCTCCAAAAATTATTGATATCTATTGAATTTAACTTGAATAAAATAAAAGTATTAGCATTGTTTCTGATGGAACGACGAGGAAGTTGAAAGTACGATTGACTAAGATAAATACAATTACAAGAAGAATGTCTCCCTCTTGTGTAGTAGCTGTCCATTACCGTTTGGTTTCTCTCATTAACACAATCATCAAAGATAACGAGGTTCTTTTTGATTTATCCAAATCTTGGGGAGACGGTATATCATCCGTATTATCACTAAGAATACAAGTTATAAGATTTGATTTCTTTTTACATCTCTGTGTATCACAAAATAGTTGAATTATATCTTCAATGTTATAATCATTTAGGTTTTTTTGACGTTTAAATAAACCTATTATATCTTCTTTTTGAAGACCAGCATTAAAACCTTGTGAGAGTAGTTGATACTCTGGTTGAAAACTCGACTTTGTGAAAATTATTAAATTATCATAATCTAAAAAGTTGGGAGTGAGGAGCATTTTTAAAAGTAAGCAGGTTTTTCCACATCCACTTGAACCAACTATGAGACATCTTAATGAATTTGGGAGATTTTTATGGTTGTTAAATTTTATCTTATTTTCCCAAATAGGTAAAAAATCATTCATTTATATATTTGAAAAACAGGTTATTTAATTTATTATTGGCTTTTTTAGAAACTCTATATTTTATCCTAAGTTCAGGTTTAATTTCAAGATAATCCATTATTTTATTTATACAATATCTTGTGTTGATATTTCCTGAAAATTACATCCATGAATAATATACAACAACAATCCTTTGAACATTTCTCTTATACGTTCAGTTTCTTCCCTTGTAAGGAAAGGTGTGTTATCATCCTCATACTTTACATTCATTTCTCTAATCAATCTTGTAAAGTAATTCATTTTTGGTGTAAATCTAAAAGAATTATTTTCCTTTTTATATTTTTTATTATCATTAATTAGAAGATAATCACAGAATATACATTGTTTATAGGCTTTTGACTCTGTGTTTAATCCCTGTCTTTCACACGCAGGACAATTCTCAAATTTGTCATATGGAGAATCAGGAAAGTCTAGCATATTTATAAAGTAAAACTTTACTTAAACTGAAATTCATCTATACTTTCAGTTGTATATTACCATCGATATCGATATACTTTTTTTCATTATCAGATTCAACGACAACATTTTTTATATTAAAGGTAATTTTAAAATTATCGTTAACTACTATTGAACGAAATGTCATTTCACCTGATATATTAACATCCTTTATTTCATCAAGATTTACATCTTTAGGGTTGTTGAAAAAAATACAAATTTCTCCTTGCATATTACAGATGGTCTTATCTTTTCTTTCTAAAGCTTCATCCATAAGGTTTTTGTTCTTTGATACTTTTTCTTGTTTCATTGCTTTTTCTAGTTTTGAATATATTACTAGAAGGAGAGGAGAAACTTTTGTTAGAGATACTTTAATTGATGTTCTACCAGGTATACTAAAAGCCCTTCCACTGAAGGAAATTGAAGAACTCATATTATTTACCATAATAGTTTTTATCCAATAGTTGTTATATTTATCTTTGTTCAATTTTACATCCTTGACATATTTCTCAGTATCTTTAACAGATGAAGAGATTGATTGAAACTTGTCTTTTGTGTCTTGAAACATTGTATTTATTAAGTGAAAAAGTTGGAGGATAAAATGTTTTTAAGCACAGATTCACCTATAAATTAAACGAAATTTTCATCAAGAAAATTTTAGTTTAAGCAAAGTTTTATTCTATAAATATGGTGAATACAACGTACTGCGATGTTTGTAATCACGAATATAAACATTATAGAAAACACCTCCGAACCAACAAACACACATTTAATCTATTTCATCAAATATCTCCTCTTGAGTTGGAAAGAAAACATTGTGATATCTGTTCAAAGGATGTTTTGAAGAGTAGTTATAATCAACATCTTCAATCACAAAAACACAAGAAAAATGAGTTTAAAGTAAAGGGAGACTATTATATTAAAAACACTGATGAGGCATTTAAAGGGCATATAAAAATAAGGATTTTTCAATTTGGAGAACCCAGTCCATCATCAATAGCTGAATCAATTGAAATAGTGAAACCCGATGTTGAAAAATTTATTAAAAAGACATTAAAAGAAATAAAAACTTTAAAGTTTTATATGGGAGTGAAAATGAATATGAAAAGACAAGATGAAGAACAAACTCCTTATATGAGAACAGATCTTCATTTTATAACATCATTTCAAGATTTTTTGAATAGTGGGGTTTATGAAGAACTATCAAGACAAGAGGAGGATGTTGATAATACAGTGGTAGGAAGTGGATTCAATATTAAAAAATCATCTTTTAGATATACACATTCTAAAATCAAACCCTCTTAAAGCTTCTTCTTATATTGAATTACCAAAAGAAATAAAACTAAAGAAGGCAGTTGTTAATATTAAGAACAATGATAATAAATGTTTTCTCTGGTCTGTTCTTGCTCACTTACATCCACCAAAATGTAATTCAGAAAGAGTAAAACAATATATGAAATATGAGAATACCTTGGACATTAAAGATTTTAAATTCCCAATGCCATTAACAGATATTCCTAAATTTGAGAAAAAGAATAATCTTTCTATTAATGTATATGGATTAACGGATACAAACAAAATTCATATATTAAAAATTTCAAACAACTATAAAAATGAAGAAACACACATTGACCTTTTATATTTTAGTGTTGGAAAGAATTCACATTACACATACATCAATAATTTATCAAGATTAATCTCTTCTCAGGTATTCAGAACAGCAAACAAAATATATCCTTGTAAGCGATGTCTTAATTCATTTCATACAAAAGAACGATTAGAACAACATTCAAAATATTGTAGTAATCATAAATCAGCTGTAATTACAATGCCTAAACCTGGTGAAAAGATTTATTTTGAAGATTATAATAAATCTATCATGCACCCATTTGTGATATATGCTGATTTTGAATGTATCCTTAAAAAGATAAATACTGCTTCTCCTAATCCAAAAGAACCATATACAAATAAATATCAAAAACATATTCCTTGTGGTTTTTGTTATTATATCAAATCATCTGTTGGAGAAAAGTATAACAAACTTGAACATTATCGTGGAAAAAATGCTTCACAAGAGTTTGTAAAACGATTAGAAAAGGATTGTATAAGACTCACTAAATTAATGAAAGAAACAAATGAACCGATGAAATTAACCAAAGAAGAAAAATTAGAATTTAGAATGAACAATATCTGTCATATTTGTGAGGGGAAAATTAAGGAGTCTAAAGTTAGAGACCATTGTCATCTTACTGGTAAATATAGAGGTCCCGCTCATTCCTGTTGTAATCTTAATTATAAATTACCTTCTTTTATTCCAGTCTTTCTTCACAACAGCGCCAACTATGATACACATCTATTTATAAATGAACTTTCAAAAACACCAGGGAATATTTCTGCTATAACAAACACAAGTCAAAAGTATATTTCATTTTCAAAAATGATATTCACAAAACCTTTAACTCGTATTAGGTTTTTAGATTCTTACAAGTTTATGGGAACACCACTAGCCTACCTCGCATCAAATCTAAGCTCCACAGACTCTTTTCCAAATCTTAATTCATTCTTTCCAAAAGAGGAAATTCTCACTAAAGAGGAAATTCAGATTAAAGATGAAATTCTGATTAAAGAAGGAATTCTTACGAGAGAGGAAATTCAAACAAGGAATGAAATTCAAAGTAAAGAGAAAATTCTTACAAGTAAGGGAATTTATCCTTATGATTATATGGATTCATTTATGAGATTTAAAGAAACACAACTTCCTTCAAAAGAAAGTTTCTATAATAACCTTTATGAAGAAGAGATAAGTGATAAGGAATATAAACACGCACAAGAAATATGGAAAATATTTAAGATAAAGAACCTTGGAGAATATCACGATTTATATCTAAAAACAGATGTTTTATTGTTAGCTGATGTGTTTGAAGCTTTTAGATCACTCTGTCATAATAAAAATTGTTATGGATTAGATCCTGCCCACTATTTCACAGCTCCTGGTTTAGCTTGGAGTGCAATGTTGAAAATGACAAAACAAGATATAGATTTAATCAGTGATGTGGATATGCTTTTGATGATTGAGAAGTCCAAGAGAGGTGGAATATCACAAGTATGTTCAATAAGATATGCTAAAGCAAATAATAAATATCTCCCAAATTATGATAGTGAAAAAGATAGTAATTATTTGATGTATTTTGATGCTAATAATTTGTATGGATGGGCAATGTCTCAATCTCTACCTTATGGTAAATTAGAGTGGGTGGAAGAAAAGAATTATGAAAAGGCTTTGATGAATATTGTTATTTCTTCTCAAGAGGAATTGAATGACGAAGAAGAAGGTTATTATTTTGAAGTTGATTTGAGGTACCCGAGTGATCTTCATAATAAGCATAAAGATCTTCCTTTTGCATGTGAGAAAGAAACTCCAAAGAAAGAATGGTTAAGTGATTATCATAAAAGTTTTAATATTAAAGGTAAATCAACAGAAAAGTTATTAACAACATTCTATGATAAAGAGGGATATGTTTTGCATCAGAGAAGCTTAAAACAGTTTTTGAGAGAAGGATTGAGAGTAGCTAAAATTCATAGAGTTTTAAAATTTAAACAAAGTCCTTGGGTGAAAAAGTATATTCAATTCAATACAGATATGAGAGCAAATACAAAAGTAAAATTTGAAGGGGACTTTTATAAATTAATGAATAATGCTGTATTTGGAAAGACTATGGAAAATGTTAGAAACAGGCAAAACATTAGATTCGCAACATCTTGGAAAGAAGCTTCGAGATTGATAAATAAACCAAGTTTTGAGAGAGAAGAGGTTTTTTCAGAGAACTTTTCTGCAATTCATATGAAAAAGGAAAGTATTGTAATGGATAAACCAATTTATATTGGAACAGCAGTTCTTGATTTATCAAAGATATTGATGTATGATTATTTGTATAATGACTTAAAGAAAGAGTATGGTGAAAATGTTTCATTGTTGTATATGGATACTGATAGTTTTATCCTAGATATAAAAACTGATGATGTTTATGAAGATATGAAGAAAAATATTGGAGTATATGATACAAGTAATTTCAGCAAGAAGAGTGAGTTATTTTCCAAAAAGAATGAAAAGGTTATTGGTAAGTTTAAGGATGAGTTGGGTGGAAAAGTAATGAGTGAGTTTATTGGATTGAGAGCAAAGGCATATGCTTATAAGTATGGTGAACAGATTGATAAGAGGTTAAAGGGAATAAAGAAATATGTAATAAAGAAATCAATAACTTTTAGAAATTATTATAATTGTTTGATGAATAAGAAAGAAGAATATAGGAAAATGAATACAATAAGAAGTTATAAACATAACATATATAGTGAAGAAGTAAATAAAAAGGCATTAGGAGCCTTTGATGATAAGAGATTTATTTTAGATAATGGAATAGATTGTGTTCCATATGGATATTGTATGATAGAGTGTATAAAATAGATTATGTTTTAACGATGGGAAGATGGGTTAGGGTTTTTAAGGGCTACCGCGGGGGTTTTTCACAATATATAAATGGTTAAACCAAGTATTAATCAAACTAAAGAGTGGAGAAAATCTCAGTCTTGGTATATAAATGGAAAACATAATGAATGTGAAAAATATCAAATAAGTCTTATTGAAAAAATAACTAAAACAAAGGTAAATAAAACAAATAAGCGAATTAATTTAAAAACTAGTAAGTTAGAGGATGTAAAGAAAAAAATGAATATCCTTGAATGGACTGAAAACTTTGATGGTTATCAATTGAACAATGAAAAAACAATTTACTATAATCTCAAAATGATATGTGGCTCAGGAGGTGGTCAAACAAGAGCATTAAGAGAAGTTTATCATTTCGTAATGGCACAAATGGGGTATCTTAAAAAATATAAAGATTCAAATGTTTTGTTTGTCAATATTTTAGATGGGGATTATTGTGCAAAGAAAATTAAACTATTGAAGGAATTTGAGAATGAACAAATCTTTATAAGTTCAATGAGTGAGCTGTTCAATTCAATGAGGTTCAACCTCCAAGTTAAAAGGGGAGACAAATAAATATACCTTGGGATAAAAAGGGGGTTTATTTTTAGGGAAAAAAAATATAAATCGCTGAAAATCCCCCATTCATTTACATGGGGAAAAGTGAGCCAGAATCAGTATTCTTACCCTACATATATATATATATATATATATATATATATATATATATATATATATATATATATATATATATATATATATGTCCACGGTAGCAACAAGGCACTTCTTTTTCATTGGAATTCAGTTGCAATCTCAGGAAATAAATTGGCCGGAGTCAATACTGTGTAGGTGATAATTTACTCGTCCTATCATCATACTGATATATTTCCTGCAGAAAGTTTATCATTAACTCATCCCAGCATCCCGCACAGAATTTATTACTCTGCCACCCTCATTCCCATTCCCATGTGCAACTGCCGATCACCCACGCAACAAAAATACTTCCCATTCCCAGGAGCTCTGGCTCAGCAGTCATTTGAGCATAAGGTCTACAATTCTTTACCGAGGAACTACTTACATAATAATCAACTGCTCAAAATAATCTGAAGATCAACAATTGGAGAAATTGAACTATCATCCCAATGCTAAAAATATTGTGTGATTTTTATTTTCATCGGAAAATAAGATTTTATAAGCGAAGCTATAGTTTTCCTTATCTCTCTCCTCAAGGCTGTGTCTTAGCTCAATGAAGTTTCCACAGCAGGGACTTTGCTAAATTAGGTTTCCTGCTGAAGTGCAAATTAAGTCGATTGGGTTCTAAAGGAATCTTGCCAGAATCATCTGCCCACTGAATCATGACATCCCTTCTGGTTGAATTGGCACATGACAGAGTTAAGTTAGCATGGGTTTCAGGTTGTTTCTTTGAGCTCTTGACCAATAAATACAAGTTATAAAGATTCTCACTGTATGTGAACATCCAGCATCTTGACACAAAGCAGAAATTTCCTTGAACTCCATCCTTCTCATCGGCCAGATAATAACAAAAGAAACAGATGCAGAGTAAAGAGAAGAGAGATCTGAATAATTATTTCAGCCTACTGACGGACTGATTCAATTACCATCCTGATCATCAGCTGGAAACTGTGCATCATTAGTCTTCCCCACGCAGTGGGAGACGGGGTATTGTAATTGTGTGTGTGTGTGTGTGTGTGTGTGTGTCCGCCTAGACCAGTGATTTTTAGTATTTTTTAAGAGGGGGGCCACTTTTGCGGATAAGATGTCAGTGCGAGAGCCGGCACACCACCTGCTGAACTCCGTAATGGCTGCTATTATGCCCCACCCCACATGCTCTTCTTCGTTGTGGTTAAAACTTCACTGTTAGCAGAATTGTTTGTAAACTGCCTTCTACTGATGCAGTTATGTTACTTTTATGCTTCGCATTGGAACACTCATTTGAAACTCATGCGTCAATTTGATAGCATTTATTGCGGAATATGATGGGGGTGTTTTCACATTTGTGTATTATCGGCCACACATCAGGGCCGCACTTTAGGCCACCAGTGGTTCATGGGCCGAGCAATAAAGAACAGAATTCAAGGTCACAACGATGTTTTTTTTTTACAATTTTAGCTTTTGTCATCAAATTTCCAACAAACCATTATTCAGACAATATGGAAAAAAACGATTCAATATTCAGTCAAAATGTGAAAATGCAAATTCATATTAACTATAAGCTACATTTACAGTGCCTTCAGAAAGTATTCACACCCATCAACTTTTGTCACATTTTGTTGTGTTTCAGCCTCGATTTAAAATGGATTAAATTTAAATTTGTTGTCGCCGATCTATACAAAATACCCCATAAAGATGACAAAGTGTATACATGTTTTTTGAAATTGTTACAAATTCATTAAAAATGAAAAGGTGAAATGTGTTCTGTCAATAAATATTCAACCCCTTTGCTATGACACTCCAAATTGAGCTCAGGTACATTCAATTTCCTTTGATCATCCCTGAGACATCTCAAGAACTTGAGTGGAGTCCACCTGTGGCCAAGTCATTTAATTGAACATGATTTAGAAAGAAACGCACCTTCTATATGAGGTCCCACATTTGACAGTGCATGTCAGAGCAGAAGCTCCATCAGGAAGTCCAAGGAACTGTCTGTAGAACTCGAAGATGGTATTGTGAGGAGTCATAGATCTGGCGAAGGGTATAAAACAATTTCTTAAGTGTTTAAAGTTCCCAAGAGCACAGTGAGCTCCATCATTAGGAAATGGAAAAAAATATGGAACAACCCAGACTCTTCCAAGAGCTGGCTGGCCATCCAATATGGGAGCAATTTTAGCCACAGTAGCTATAATTCAATACAAGCTGTTTATTTAGGAAAATACAAGACATTCCTGTGCACAGAAGGAAGGCCCCAGCCTGCTACATAGTTGCAAGTTGAAAACTTAAGACTACATGGAATATTGAGTATATATACAGTTTTACCACGGTATCAGATGGAACTTTGTGGACTTCAAATTTGCTACATAGAGGGGTTTTGGCTTGTTTTGGGGTGTGTTTATAGCCTCGCGAAGGGGTGTGGGTGGGGGAGATAGGAGAGAGTCATGTTTTGCCCTGCTGACTAGGATGGTCACAGGATAGATAAGGTTTTACAAGGTTGTTTATGACTAAATCAAATAAATGTGTGTATACTGCTCTTTACTAGCTTTCTCAGCATGTATATTTATTAAATTATTTGTCAAAATACTAAACTAAGTTAATCTTGCATTTTTACATGATTATAAATTTCATTAATAATTCAGTTTCCACACCAACCAAACTGAGCAATTGGTTAAGAAGGACCTTGGTCAGACAGATGACCAAGAACCCAATGACCAATCTGACAGAACTACAGAGTTCCTTGGCTGAGATGGGAGAACCCCAGAATTGCAGAGTTCATACAAGTCTCTGCAGCACTTCAAAAATCTAGGCTTTATGGGAGAGTGGCCAGACAGAAGCTACTCCTGAGAAAAAAAGCACACAAGAGCACACCGGGAGTTTGAAAAAAGGTGCATGAAAGACTCTGAGAGCATGAGGCAAAAGATTCTATGGTCTGATGAGACGAAAATTGAATTATTTGGCCTGAATACAAAGCGCTACATCTGGCAGAAACCAAGCACAGCTCATCACCAATCTAACATAGTACACCATCCCTACCATGATCCCCCAGTCAAGGGTGGTGGCAGCCATCATGCTATCGGGATGCTTTTCAGGGGCAGGGACTGTGAGACTTGTAAGGATAGAGGGAACAGCGAATGGAGCCAAATGCAGGCAAATCCTTGAGAAGAACCTGCTTCAGAGTGCAAAAGACCTGAGACTTCAGCAAAGATTTACATTCGAACAGGATAATGACCCCAAGCATGCAGCCAAAGCAGCACCGGAATGGTTTCAGAGCAATAATGTGAAAGTCCTTGAGTGGCCCAGCCAAATCACAGACTTGAATCCCATTGAGAATCTGTGGAAAGACTTGAAGATTGCTGTTCACCTACACTTCACATCCAACTTGACAAAGCTTGAGAAAATCCACAAGGAAGAATGGGAGAAAATCCCCAAATCCAGATGTGTAAAGCTGATGCAGATATACCCAAGAAGACTCAAAGCTGTAGTCGCTGCCAAAGGCACTTCTACCTAGTATTGACTCAGGGGGTTGAATACTTATTGACACAAGACATTTCAGCTCTTCATTTATAAATTTGCAAAAATTTGTGAAAACATGTTTTCACTTTGTCATTATGAGTGATTTTATGTAGATCAGTGACAAAAAATTTAAATTGAATCCATTTTAAATTCAAGCTGTAACACAAGAAAAAGTGACAAAAGTTAAGGGGTGTGTTTACTTTCTGAAGGCACTGTATTAACCTTAGCGCTTTCAGGCATGAGACTGTGGGGGGGGGGGGGTTCATGCTGGAGACGAGTTCCACGAATGTGGTTGCTGGCGAGAAGGAAAGCCAATTCCACCGACGCATCTCCCTGTGAACTGTTTAGTGGTTTCTCGGCAGGCAAAACTATTGGAAGTGTGCTGTGCTTTTTCAATAAATGCAGAGAACGGCAGACCATCACAGTGGTCACATCAATCCAGACCATGTAACAGAATACATCCGTAGTTTCAAGTGTGCAATCACAGGCGAGTTCTGGTGCCATCTTCTTCTTTAAAGCTCTTTGTCTTTCTCAGGAGTACTGAATTTGAAACCGTTGACAGTCATCCCTTTTTCAGTCTTTCGTGGATCTTCATGTTCAAGATTCTAAAAATTGATCGCATCTATAATTTAACCCAAAGGGGCCCAGGTTTTTTTAAAGACCATCTGATAGCTGGGTGGGAGGGGGGTTTGCCTGGAATTCCACCTCAGATCTCTGCAGGTGCGCCAAAATCATATTACATAAAACAAGACAATTCTCTGCATATATGTATGTATGCATGTATGTATGTATGCATACATGTGTTAATGTGTGTACATCTGAAAATCATACCAAAAAAACCCCCAAAAAACAAGGCAGGGCCATTCTCCACCAAACATGGCCTACATGCTGGCAGTGACGAATCCAGACCTTGACATCAAGATATTCTGCCAAATTATACATTATTACCCTTATTACCCTTATTTTTTATTACCCTTATATTACCCTTATTACCCTTATTTTTCTCAAACATGAATCCACTTAGGGTCGGCCAAAATTTAACCATTATACAATAAGAACATTAAATTTTGCTGACGATCTAAATTTTCTATGTCTGAACAATCTTAAGTTGTAGAATTATTGTAGGTTTTGGCGGAATAATCGATGACCCAGTTACAATCAATTCCCTTGAATAGAACTAGAAATGGAATCCCAAATTTTACGGAGTCGATTACCCGCCCGCATGTAGCGGTTCTAATCCAATCCTCCGGAGTCCGTTCATACTCGGCCTTATCTCTGAATTGTTCGTTGACATCGTTTATTATGCTTGCTGTACTCTAACACCAAGGACCCACATCAAACCTCCAGTCCAAATTCCATTTGTGGAAGACAAAAAAAGAAAAAACAAAAGAAAAAAAAAGAAGAATATTATTGCTTGATTTCACATTGTAGGTTCATGATTTCATGATCAAAGTAGAAAGGTACTAGATGGAACGCAAACCTCCGCCACGTAATGCCTGATTCACGAGAACATATCAGGCCCAATACATTTTTGAAATTTCATGCGATGCAGTACTATATCGTTTTTGGCCCGATCTCTCAATGGTGAAGAATCACTTTAAAAATTAAATAATTCTCGTATCCAGATCCGGATTTGGATCTTCAACAAAATCGAATCGATTCGTCCTTGCCACACACTCAACCTGTACACCAAGTTTCGTCTGAATCCGTTCACAACTTTTTGAAATACTGTGCTATATATCAGTTTAGCAAGATCTCTCAATGGTGAAGAATCACTTTAAAAATTATGAGATCTGGATCCAAATCTTCACCAAAATTGAATAAGTTCATCCTTGTCACACACTGAACCTGTCAACGAAATTTAATCCGGATCCATCCACAACTTTGAGATATCCTGCACACAAACAAACAAACAAACAAACAGAAAGGGGTGAAAACATAATCTCCATCACCTTAGGTGGTGGAGGTAATTATAAAGAAGGCCTGAATGGATATACTAGTACTTTAAACTGAATTGATAAATACCAGAGCAGGCAGGCCATTAACACATAATTAGGGGCAGAGAGAATGGAACATTAGAGGGATCCAACTCAGGAATATTTTAGCAGAGAGAGTGAGAGACTTGACTTTTGAAACCACTTTTATTGCAAAAGTAGATTAAAAGTAATGAAGAAACAAAGTAAATAATGACAAAACAGCGAATTCCTAAGAGAGTCAAGTTAAAACCATATTACAGTTCAGAAGAGACACCTTAAAAAAGTGCATTTCAAGTCGAGATTTTTGTGATTCACAAACTTGATCATTAAGGCAGCAGTTTATATACTTTTCTTGGGCATCAGGACTTAATATAAGAATTAAATTTGAATCTTAATCACACTGAAACAAGAGTAGTGAAATGTAAATAATCAAAACATAATAACTGTTTCACCATTGAAGCTTGCTTTCTGTGAAATATATATATATATATATATATATATATATATATATGTATATATATGTATATATATGTATATATATATATATATATGTATATATATATATATATATATATGTATATATATGTATATATATGTATATATATATATATATATATATATATATATATATATATATATATATATATATATATATATATATACACAGTAGACTAGGTGTAAGTCGGCAGCGTGTAACTCGTCACTTCGCCTAAGTCGGCAGCGTCAAAAAGTCCCGAATTTATCTCATGTTAAATCCCTTTGAATAAAGGGTCATCCCTCTGTAAGTCGTCATCTCTAAGTCGTCACTTCGTCTAAGTCGTCAGATGTTGTCCATTCCCACGTAATGGAAACTCAAGTAAATTACCACTCCAAACTCGTCACACGGAACTGCTGCCTCTTGAGAAGCCCGATTTCATGGAATCGTGATGCTCGCTCATTGGTGTACCCCGCCAGTGATAGCCTATTTATAACTGTGTATGTTGAGATCCAGGTGAGGTCCACAGCGATTAAGGTCAAGCTTTGTTCATCACCGATCTTGGGAGAGAAGGTTTTATTTCACATCAGACATATGCATATGGAGACAACAGGCTTTGAACACAATAGTCCACCCAGCCTAATCCTCTGGTGAGCTGTCTTTCGGCACTGCCTTATATTCAGTTTACTGCGACCTTTGAATGACTGTGTGTCAAAGAGGATTTATTACCGTCCATTAATTTATTGCATTCTCCTGTCAGTACTGCTGATAAGAGAGCACAGAAAGTGCAGAAACAACACCCTTGATTCCCTTAAAGAATTTTAAAAGGTAGCCTCCTACATGTTGTTGGGCCTTAACAGTTCAGGGCAGTAGTCCAACAGATTCCAGGTAGCTCAGCTGCCCGATTAGCAAGGTCATTCAAACGGTCGACAAGGCCAGCTGTGTTGTAACAATGTCAAAACAAGTTTCTTGACAGTGCACAGATAAACTAATGGGAAGATTTATCCTTTCCCTCTTTCCAATTGAAACTAAAGAGTTTTAACCAAACACTAGTAGACATGTTTGGTTGCTGTTAGAGTACATACAATCCCCGACATTTCCCTCCTCTTGTTTCTTTGAAACATTTGCAAAAGAAACTACAAATGAAGAAAAGGAGCATCCGCAGGCCGGCAGGTCAGAAGACAGCAACCCCCAGTGGGTGGCCATCCTTAGGTTTAGCTCCAGATGGACCAAAACGATCGGGAGTTCCACCTGCGCCCCCTAGCCCAAAAGGGGGTTCCTACCCACTTTCCAACCGGTCCACTAACACCCCAAGTCTTCAACAAGGGAAATCGGGAAATATCGCAACATTTAAACATAGAATATAAGGAAACCAAGCACTCCCAAAAGCTGCTCGTACAAGAATTGCTCATGGCTAAACAAGAATGAAGTTATACAGGAATATACGTTCCATTAAATATTTGATTATATATATTGCCGCTTAATGGACTTCATGAACAACAAGTAAGGCAGTGTTAAAGTATATAAATGTAATGTTCTTTATGAACAAAGCAAAATAATATTTGATAAACTACAAGCCAGAGTATAATGAAGGCACAACTTGCCAGCAATTACCAACAAGGCAAATCAAATGGTATTTCTACCTAGCCCTTCAATTGGTGCAAGCAACGAAAGACATTCGTCCAATGTGAGTTGAAGCAATTGTTCATCACTCGGAGGAAGCCAAAGTAATGGATCGGCGACTACTGCAAGGTTACAATATGTTTCATTGTTCATGGGTTGGGGTGACATGGGTGGGGTACATAGTATTGGAGTGGGGGGGGTAGGTGTAAGTGCAGGGAGGTTTGAGGATGGCAGCAGTCCAGCGGTGTTCACCGGGGCCATCTCCGTCTGTACTAGCTGGGTACTGGGCTTTGTTGTCCATCCTGAAAAACACTTTCCAATGGCCTTTTGGGCAATTACCTTGAAAACCATCAGTAATATAAGTCCACACAATATTAAAGGCACTACAAGTCTATACAATATTAACAGCAACATTATTATTTCGGCAATTATACTTGACACTAATTACAACAATAATATTTACAATATGCAAATGTATTAATGGGTGAGCAGCACTGTGAGCGCTCAAGGCATGGTGTAAGCTCCTTTCTCAACTTGCGCTAGAAGACAAAAGTCTCATGAGATGCATATTTACATATAAGGGTCATACAAGTATTTTCCATACATGCCTTCACTATCTGGTATTGTCCATTTTCCACGATTATGCATATGCTAGTCAAAACACTGCCACATCTATCATAAACCTCCATCAGCATTTTACTTGTAGATTTCCTTTCTTTCTTGTTACAACTTCCTGTATCTTCGTGTGTAGTGAGATGCATGAGTCCATGTTTGGCTTACCTTTTCACTTGAAAGTTCGTTGAGTAATCAGTAATACCTGGAAGAGTCTTCCCCAGGGCGCCCCTCCGCCAGAACACCTTGTTGGCTCCTCAGCTGGTGGGGGTCGGGTCTGGTTGTGGCCCCATACAGAGGTCCTCGGGGTCTTCCTCCCTGAGTTCGCTGTTAATTATTATGATGGCCTGGGTGAGGGGTGAGGCTTCACAGCATTTCTTTAGACAAATGGAAATGAGACGTTTGATCAGAAATACTCCAAAAATGATTCCCATGATGATTAGGATTGCTGCCCCTACCAGGCGCAGTAACCAGTCTCCCCAGTCATGAAATATAGATCTCCACCCTGCGTAACCCTCCTTGCGTTCCACTCGATCGCTAGTGAGAGCTTCAAGCCTTATAGGTGAAAACACCTATAAGTGAAATGTGTTCTTCTCTGGGAGGTTACTGTATTTTCACAAGATTTCACAACTATACTCCAAAAGGGTTCTTTAGGGGCCCATGGAACTAGAGATAGAGGGTAATTAGAGATGCGTGTTGACCCCATATGAATCCTATTTGTGCAAAGTGCCCCCGCTGGGTTTTGTCTTGCGTTTTGTTCTGCCAAGCCACTTCTGTCTTTTCTGCATTTTCTGACGTCCCCCTTTGCCACGGAGGTGTATACGGTTTCTTTGGCTTGAGTGTGTTAGTGTGTTGCCTAGTGATAGGTCCCTCCCCCCCCACAAAGGAGTAGTGTCAGTACCAGGAGTTGCATGTTGTGTCGTCAAAGGTTCTGTCACTGTCTCCGTTGCTACAAGGTTTACAGCATACCACTGCACTGAACACTGCAGTCAACTGCAACATAATGACAAGTATTTGTGCAAAAGATTATTTTTAAATGATACCTCCGTATGAGGCTCCCACCATGACTAGAGCTTGCAGGACTGGAAGTTGCTCTGGGTGCGTGGTGAGTGGATGTGAAGGCCGAAGACCTTACTGTACACTACTGTAGATTTTGATCAGGCAAGCATACCTTCCATCCATCTCCTTGTCTGACGGCCAGTAAAGTGTTCTGGTGTTCGTTGCCCCATCTTGTGGTTCTGGGGCGCATCTCAATCTGTTCACCATTCTTCCTAACTCCCCTGCACTCTGTCTGTTACTAACTGCCATTGAGATGTGCGGTGTTAGTCCTTCTCTGTGCTTCATTAGTTCGCGCTCTCTGGCGGCTTGTTTCACCTCCACTGCCGCTCCTTCCTTCCCGATCCATCAGTTGGTTTTCATCAGAGTGCATTTGACGGTGTAATCTCCATGTGCTTTGGCCACGTATTCATAATCCTGCCCTGTTTCATCGTAGTCGACAGTGAGTGCAGTGCAAAGCCAATTCCATTCCTCTACATCCCTTTAATTCCGCTTATGCTTCCCAAATCCAATGAATTTATCCTGACAGATAGAGGCTCATATAAAGACAACAGACATGCTTTTCTGTCCGCTTCCATATGAACAGCTCGACCCCTACAGGCAGAGAATCGAAATGCTCCCTCGTCAAGGCCCACGATGGCTGCGTGTTCAAACAGCACGAGCTCCGCCCGTAATTTTTCACAAAAACACCTCTATCCTGATAAGTGCGTAGCCTACCAAACGTCCTTGTCCTTGTTCTTGGATGTCTGACATGTAAACAAGGACAAATGTGTCCAAGAGCCACGTCCTAAAGGTTTTGTCTTCACCAGAAGAAGAAGAACAACGCGGAGCTCTCTTAGAGCTTGCGTTCACGACGCGAGACGCGGCTAAAAGATAAACCCACATTAAATAAAATCCCTTCCTTGTTCAAAGCATTTAAAATCCCCCTTTCCATCCATCCTAAATCCCTCAGTCCTGCGCCTCTTCCGCGTCTTTTTTTTTTTTTTTCTCCCGGTCACGAAGCCCAATCAACAACAACAACAACCGGAACAAACATATATATTACAGCCTTGTTTCAAAGCATTGTCGCTTCCATGTTTCGATAGCGCGTGCACTCGCCCCGAAACAAAAGATCAAGCGATGCTTTGAAACGTCAACGTTAATGTCCTTATTAATTAATTTTACCACAAAGCTATCTCTTTAAAATCTAGTTTGTCCACCATTTTCAAGATCAGCCGCCTCGAGAAATTCTCGTACATTGCTCGACACACAGGCACATTCACAGCAGGGTGTTAATTGCACTTTCAAGTTTGACAAAGCGCGCTGGGCCCATGCGTGATTACGTCATCACGCACTCACATGAGCAATACGTCTTCTCAGCGCGTTGGTTTTTACGATCAAACTCGCGTAACAAATATTTGACGACATCTCAAATACGTTCGTTTTAAATCAGAATTTTTACAGAATCCTATGAAGGGCGTCTCCAAACTTTGTAAAATGTGCTGATCCATCTCGTAAACCCTCACGATAAGCTGTCCTTCGACGGGACGATTTCGTGCTTTCGGCGCGCCTGTTAAATCCGACGGCACGTCACGTGACTCGCAAAACCCCATAAATAAGTTTGTTTTTTTTTCTCTTCAGATTTACGAAAATCAAGTATAAAACATGCTTAATGACCCCAACAATGAAACCAGAATTGAAACTGACGTTAAAACGAACCCGTAACGTCGATCAGCCTTACGAAACATACAAAGTGGAAACAGAACTGAATTTGAATTTGAAATCAAAATGATGCTCCGTGGAGACCATCCATTTATCACGTACGGTGTTCAAAGCCAAAACAGCATACAGAGTTTATCGGACCATGAGAAAACCCGAACGTTGGTCCATTTGACATCCCACAGCAAGAGTACTGTAGGGAATTCTCACACATAATCCCCAAACTGTCTGCTGAAGTGGTTTTAATTATTCAATTCCCTATCGAGTTCACACACACACACACACACACACACACACACACACACACACACACACTCACACGCACACATCACACACACGCACACAATACACACACACACAAGCACATACACACACACACACACACACACACACACACTCTCTCAAAATGACATTTGCCCATCACTGAATTAACAACACGTGCAGAATCAGTCATCATCGTCCTTCCTCCGGATTTGGTGTGCGCAATTCACCTCGTCCAAAGTCTTCACATTAACGATGACGACCAATCATTATCTCCACACAAACATACAAGTTGTTCCACACATACAAGTTCCAGGTTGGAACACTCAACTTACGTCTAACACAAAACTCAACCTTCCCCACCACATTGTATTCACAAATACATCCAAACAGGTAACTTCTACAAACAGCCCTTCTCCTGGCTCATTAACTTTGTGTTTTTCCCCGTTGGTTCAAGATTCCCTCTGAATCAAATCGCTTACGTCCTGTCTCTCTTTGTGACTCTGTTAGCCACGCTGCAAACGCTCTCCAGTGTTTTCCACTTTCACCGGTAACTTTAAGTGTTGTTCCTTTGGGTAACTCTATGTTCTTTGCAGAGTTATTCCCCATCTTATGTTCTTAACTTGTCACCAGCCTAAAGCTTTAGTCTTGTCTCCTTTTATCACGGGATCAAAATCCCCCTTTCTTGCATACCGCCTGATAGCTTTCTTTCCTCTCTTTAATGTGCAGGATCAAAGTCCCGCTCTACTCAATCGCCTTTAGCCTTCTCTCTTATGGACGGGCCTTTAACCCTCCCCTTTATGGTACAGGATTCCAACCTGTTCCCTCGTTTCTACAGGACTCGAACCTGTTTTTCGGCTTGATAGGTTATCTACGATTTCTGATCTTAGAGAACCCCATTTTGGGAATGGGTGTGGATCCCCTTTTGTCCACCTTTCCCACAATGCCAATTGAGTGCATGACTTAGGTCCATATTTTTCATACATTAATCCCGCAGCTGTATTCGGGGTGGGGCATCTTTATCCCCTATTGATTTTGACGTCTTATTTCCCATATTTCCTTATTTCACTGATCCTTCCTAGAGTTTTCTTGGGCCAGGTTAGTGTTCTCCGCCTGGGGTGTTTCTTCACACTCCCAATGCACACTTCCCGCTCCCTCACCCTCCCAACGGGGTTTTCACACCTTTCCCTCCTCTCAATCTCCCGTTCGGATCCTGGCCCTGGCGTATTCTTGGGTCTCCCCCACGGTCTCCCAAAGGAGTGTCCTGGGGTTCCCCTCAACCTTCCAATGGGCCCTTACCTTCCCGGGTACCCCTTTCCGATGTGCAAATAAACCTCCTTCTCCCCTGGTTCGTTTTGAAAGGGCAAGGACAGATCTCAGAGAGCAACGAGTATCCCCAGTGTGAGAAAGGAGGCAGCTTTCTTACCTTTTCCTTAAGCTGGCCGGCTCTTTCCTCCTTTGTCTCACCAGGGCTCTCGAGCTCCTCCTCGATCCGGCTTGCCCCCTGCTCGCTGCGCCAATTGTTGAGATCCAGGTGAGGTCCACAGCGATTAAGGTCAAGCTTTGTTCATCACCGATCTTGGGAGAGAAGGTTTTATTTCACATCAGACATATGCATATGGAGACAACAGGCTTTGAACACAATAGTCCACCCAGCCTAATCCTCTGGTGAGCTGTCTTTCGGCACTGCCTTATATTCAGTTTACTGCGACCTTTGAATGACTGTGTGTCAAAGAGGATTTATTACCGTCCATTAATTTATTGCATTCTCCTGTCAGTACTGCTGATAAGAGAGCACAGAAAGTGCAGAAACAACACCCTTGATTCCCTTAAAGAATTTTAAAAGGTAGCCTCCTACATGTTGTTGGGCCTTAACAGTTCTGGGCAGTAGTCCAACAGATTCCAGGTAGCTCAGCTGCCCGATTAGCAAGGTCATTCAAACGGTCGACAAGGCCAGCTGTGTTGTAACAATGTCAAAACAAGTTTCTTGACAGTGCACAGATAAACTAATGGGAAGATTTATCCTTTCCCTCTTTCCAATTGAAACTAAAGAGTTTTAACCAAACACTAGTAGACATGTTTGGTTGCTGTTAGAGTACATACAATCCCCGACATGTACACACGTTAATCGCACTGCAGGCAGGACAATGGCGACTAAGCGTAAGCTTACAACTAAAACCTACCAAGAAAAATACGACATTATCCAGTTTTGCGAGGCAAATCCACTGATGAAGAAAACAGACATAGCTGAGAAGTTGGACATCAAACGGCAGACATTGAACGATATCTTGAAGAATCAGCGCAAGATATTTGGACAAGTTGAGAAGATCGTGAGGCCGGTGGGAAGTGTGAAATGCGTGAAATGTGTGTCCTTTGAAGATGTCGATGACGCGCTCATCATCTGGTTTCGGCAAATATCGGCTCAGCCAAATATTCGGTTTCGGCCGATTCGGCCGATTCGGCCAAATATTGGGCCGATACTGTCTTTTGGTGGAGGATTGCCCAGCCAACATCATGGAATACAATGACCGGTTTGAATCCTTTCTCATGCACCAGATGCCCAAGAGTTTGAGGCAGTCAAACATAACGGATTACTTCGCGAAGAAGTAAAGGATTGATCGAGCTTAGTGTTGAAGTCCGATCATGGTTTTATATTGGCTTGTTTTTTACATTACCACACTCACTTACACATAGGCATTGAGTGGTAATCATCACCACGATGACTGTGTGTCATGTAATTTGTCACCATACCATCACCGATGGTATACGAGTTGTCTTACAGAGTTGTTCATTATCTTTACTTTTGATAAACTGATTCATGAATTCCATCTTTGCTTGATCACTTTCCAACTCACCAACTCACCCCCACCTATGCCCCGAGGATTGTGTTTTCCTTTTGGCACAATAGCTGGGTCTCACACATACGTGTCCAGGCCACGCGGGACTTCATCCTTCACCCCACAGTCATCATGAATGTTCGCATACGCGTAAGTCGTCACATTTCTAAGTCGTCACTTTTTTTCTCGGTCCCGATTTTCACCTCCACACTTCTACCCTTCCCCTCTCTCACTGCCTCCAGACTCACCTTCCCCGTCTCCTCCTCCTTCGCCCAGCAGTAGCACAATTTCCACTGGTACCCTGCTGACCACCGGTACCGGTGGTGGTCGTTGGTAACCCGGGCCTCGACCAATCCGGTATGGAAATTCGTTTTGTTGTCCGTATATATATATATATATATATATATATATATATATATATATATATATATATATATATATATATATATATATATATATATATATATATATATTGTTGCGGATTTCGCGCCCGCCGGCGTGCGACGGCCACGTAACTCGAATCGCGGCACGTCGCCCACCGGACGGACAATCCAGTCGTGACCCTCTCGGACTAACGCCGGGAACCAGTCACGGGTGGACCTTTCGGTCTCACCGCGATCGAGCCAATCAGCCCCCGCGTGGGATAGGGTTGCTCGCCAAATTCGAACTACCTAAGTACCCACGCGGAGGGTAGACCGGGCGATCGCACCTCGCCGCAGGTCGACTTCGGACACGGGCCACTTAAGCGACCCGTTCCGTACTATCAGAATAACCGAGCGGTGTTATCGTCGACCTCGACGGTTCGATTAATTATCGGGCATATTCAGCCCACTACCAACCCTTTACGTGAAGCAAGATGGGGATTCAATGGAGGAAAAGACGAAGCGAAGCGGGAGAACAGTTCAACAATAAAGCACATTTATTCGCGACGAACGGAAAGCACACAAATACAATTCCACCAAATGCACACAAAAAAAGAAAACACAATTCCATTTACACAAAAAGCAAACATAAAAGTGAAAACACAGTGCAGAGCTAATACCGACTACCGAGCACACGGCAACACTTATACAATTCTACTTCACAGACGGCGCCGACAACACATACCCAAAACCAAGGAAAAGAACATCCCCAAGAATGAGGCAGGCCTGAGGCCGAGACCGGGTCGGGCCTACCCGTCTGGTGATGAGACGCGGAGCGGCGATGGCCCCGCAACCCGCGGGCCTCGTGGACAGTGCCTGGCAGGGGGTGGGAACGGGGCCCCCTTGGTCGCACTATCTCAGCGCGGGGGGAAACAGGAGGGGGTTGCTGATGCTCGGGGTATAGAGGATCTTTATTATCCCTGGTGTGCGTCTCCACCTCGGCCAGGTCACGCTGCCGGCCTCCCTCGGGCGTGCAGCTCCTGGCACCGACGCGAGCACCCCCTCGTCCGACTCTCTTCAGCTTCTCCAGCCACTGCCGGCTTCGGGCTCCAGTCTTCCACACTCGTCCCCTCCGTTCCGACTCCTTCTCGTTCTCGACTCCTTCTCGTTCTCGTTTGCGACTCGTTCTCGTCCTGCTGACTCTCTTCTGACTGACGAACACCGTCCTTTTATCCCCCCGTAACTTCGCCTTTGACCCCCTCCCTTTGACCTTTCACCTCGCTCCCCATTGGCCCGAGAAAAAGTGGGCGTGAAGGCTTTTTGATCCACAAATTTGCATATATCGATCGTTCTGGAGGCGGGGCCAAATCGCCCCTCGCTCACCGATTGGACGGCAAAAAGTGGGCGTGTGTCGTTTTTGATCCGTTTTTGAAGCACAAAATCCGTGATTTTGTACACGCTGTTCGACGCGCGTTCTGCATGAGTCCAACACCGGTACCCACAGCGGGGCAAGAACGGTGGCGATGCTACGGTGGCGAGGTGTGACGGGAAGGTCGTGGCGGTTGTGGTGAAGCGGTGGTTGTGGTTGTAATTGTGATGGTAATCCTGGCGGTTGGTCCAAAATAAAGATAGTAAAAGAAAAACGGCTATCCTGAAGAGTCGCAGCACGTATAAATGACATGTATTCCCACTAGACAACGGGTTTGGGCCTAACTACACATGCACTTACCGAGATACCTCACCTAAGGGACCTGAATGGTGGTTTGCGAATCTGGTAACCACAACACTACCCCCTTCCCTTTTTACAGACTCGTCCCGAGTCGTCAAATTTTCGTGTGCCATCATGTGTAGTTTTCCCCTAGTACATTTTACCTACGGATCCCTGAGTGCGACATTCATGGTATTCGTGTCCCCAAAATAAATAACCTGAGGGCTGCGTAACTATCTAAACAAACTCACTCACACGGACAACTTAAATAAAATTGCTGGCGCTAGGACAAACATGCCGGGGGCGCACTCATATGTACAGTACATCTTACCTTAACTTACAAATCTTACACTAAACCATGGCCCAGGATCATTGAACTCTGCAAAAGAAAGCAGTTAGCAGGGAGCCAGGCTGCCCGCATGCAGTCTCTGGCTCAAAACAATGCAGGTGACAGGGAACGTGGCTGGCTGCTCACACGCAGTCCAAGGCCTTCCCTTTTGAACTGAACTCAGTGAACCACAACGGTGCTTGGGCTGCACAACGCAGTCTCCGTGCCAGCTCAAGTGGCACACGCAATGAACACAACGAATGGATGGATGAATGGATGGACCGAATGCAGTGAACCACAACGGTGCATGGGCTGCACAAACGCAGTCTCCGTGCCAGCTCAAGTGGCACACGCAATGAGCACAACGAATGAATGGATGAATGGATGGACGCAAAACACGGTGCACGGGCTGCCACTGCAGGCCCGTGTTGTAGCTGCCAACAGGGCAGTTCTCGCAGCTTGCAAACTGTTGCCTTGATCCTGGCGCACATGGAAATGAACAGGGGGGGCAAAGCAAAATTGAACGGGGCTGGTGAACATGGGCAGTGGGCATGGCATGGCAAAGGTGCAGGCAACACAGCCCGCAGAAGAAGGCCGCTGCAGGCAAACACAGCCGGCAGATGAACTGGCCGGCACAGGCCTTGAAGAAAAACAGCCAGCAGATGAACTGGCCGGCACAGGCCTTGCAGCACAGCAGCTGCAGACGATCCAGCCGGCACAGGCCTCGCAACAGAACAGCTGCCGATGAAGTTGGCCAGCCTTTGCCATTCCGTGGAGGTTGGTGGAGGGAGTGCGGTGGTGCTGGCCACTTGGAAGGCGGGCTCGGACCTACCTACCTGTCTCCCTCCCACCCTATCGCCTTTGCCTGTCACTGTCTATACCCACTCCCTTAATTTGTCAAACCCCAATTTAGCCCCAACTTATTTTTTTATTTTTTTACTTCCCCACTATAAATCGTCCCCTAACCCCCTTTATCGTCCTTGTTCGGCTAACCTATCCTGTCACCTAGCCTACTCCCAACCTCTACGTTCCCTTCCCGGAGGGGAACAAGGGAGAGCTAACGTCCTGTGTCGAGGCCCAACGAAGCCTCAGAATGGCCTCCCCAGAGTTCGGCGATCTTAACCCAAAGTGGGTCCAGCGGCCCACAACGACAGCGAGGGGATGGATGGTGCGGAGGGGTACATCTCCTAATCTACCCTAACCATTTAACAGTTAAACTACCCCGGGGCTTTCAACAAGCGCCTCTCGCTTAAACTATTGGTTCTAACAACCCAGATTCCCGTCGCCTGTGTTGGTGTCCTCACAATTTCGGGCCTCGCCCCCCAATTTTCTCTCCGTGCCCTCACACGGTCTCCTGGCTGGGACACGTGGCTCCCTTTGGCAGGCACGACCCTCTGCCGATTCTCCCGCTATGGCACCCCCGGGCACTACACTGCCTCCGAGCCTACCAGCTCCCTAACACCGGGGAGTGCCCCCCATGGCACCTCCCCTGAAACGCACACGTGGCAGGCCGGCCTCCCGGGCCCCTTTCCGAGGGTCACCCGTGCCCACAACACTGCCCATGCGGCTAATGGCGCCCCGGGCCCCCGCACCAAGCAGGCGCACCCGTGCCCACTACTCTATCCCGGCCCCCCATGGGCCCATGGCCTACCGCGGCCGACTAGCCTGGTGCCCGGGGTACCCACTCAGCGATACTCACCTTTCGCAGCCACGCTCCCAAGCCCGTCAACAGGGCTCCTGCACCCCTCCAAATGGGTTTCGAGCCTACTTTCCCACCAACAGCAAAACGACCTCCATTTTTCAATTTGACTAACCCAACTGACTCAATCTACACTGACACCGGGGGTCCCTTGGGCGGGAGTCACTCCTCCCCCCAATCACTCATCGCACCATGCATTCCCCATTCGCTCCATACACACAGACCCGCTGGCCTCACTCACTCAACAAGCACATGCTTCCACTTCACTCACCAACTCTTCAACACACTCACCGCTTAACTCTGCCATCCTCCTAACTACCTCCCCTAACTAACTCGTGCTCCCACGTCGTCCCTTAAACTAGTAGCACGTTCCTTTTAACACTACGTAGCTAAACTACGTCCCCTCTACACATCCACAAGTCTGTCACTGTCTCCTAATCTCTTTAATCAATTTCCCCACCTAAATCTGGCTACAATCCCTCTAACTAATCCATTCCACGGACTCCATGAGGACTTACCCCTGCCCCATGAAGTCGGTCTAGCTAAGCTAACCCTTCCCCCTAACTAGTTTTCATCCTGTGCCCAGGGTAAGGGGGTCTTTCACCCCTTGCCCAGGAATCCTGTACACCCGAAAGTGAGGCTTGCCTTTTCTCTTTTCCATGCGCAGCACCTGCGCGGCAACTCAGAGCTCGCGCACTTTGCACCTGCCCGTGACGTCATGCAGCTGCACGTGTTCCTCGTCCCTCCTTGGACGCTACCATCCGGCAGAGATGCCCCTCCTGCCGGATTCCAACCACACGTGCAGCCATGACGTCACCGTGCGCATAAAAAAAAAAACACAAGCCACACGTCTCGAGGGGTTCCCCACGCGAACACATGTGCTTTGCCCGTTGGAGCTTAACACACACGATCGCGTGGAGAACCCGTCCGGTCCAAATCCATTTACCTGCCTAACTTTGTCCGTCCGCGGGATCGGCAAATCCACCGCGTGCGTTTCCGGACCGGGACTTCACTCTCGCAAGCGAGCACGTGGTGGTCTCGTGCGTTGCACAGCACGAACCGCGTGCTCACTGCTGGGTGAACCCGGCACGGTCCTCGAAACAGCTACAGCCGCTACCCGGCTTTCGTTCCTTACATGTCTCCGTCGTCGCCTCCATTCAACCCACGCACACCTGCGTGTTACGACGCACACAGTCCACTCCATCACATTCACACCGGGAGACGCGGCTGCGTGCTCCCGCATGCCAACCGACATCTCCCTCTCATACCGCTCTCTCACACACACGGTCTCCCTGGCACACAGCGACCTTGCACACGGCCGTTCACTCACGCGTGCGGGGGCACTCACCCGCGGTACCTCATTCATACACACGGCAACACTCACACACGCGGTCTCTTCCACACACGGTGCCTCACCCACACACGCGGGGGCACTCAACCGCGGTGCCTCATCCACACACCGTGCCTCACTCATACACGCGGGGGCACTTAACCGCGGTGCCTCATCCACACACGCGGGGGCACTCACCCGCGGTTCCTCACTCATACTGGCCGTTTCACTCACACACACGGCCTCTTCCACACACGGTTCCTCATCCACACACGGTGCCTCATCCAAACACGGCGTGCTGGGAAGCACGCACTCCAGCACCATCGCCACCACACCACTCACACACGGGGTCGCTTCCACACACGGGGACGCACTCACGCCTTGCACCACACACACAGGGACAACTACACTGGGGATTCGTGTCCCCACAAGGGTCTCCGGGGCCTCTATACCCCCCAAGCTCTCCGTGCACCCGTCCACAGCACTCGTCCCCTCAACCTCGCAAAACACGACCGAACTCACCTGGTCGTGACTCGCCTCAAGGGGGCATACTCCCTCCCCTCGTTCCTGGAGGAGGCCATCCCGCTGCTCGCACCGGGTCCCTACACGCTCCGCGAGCTCAACCTCACTATCCTCCACTACCTCCGTGTGTGTGTGTGCGTCACTTACCCCATCTTCATCGTGTAGTCTTCCCTCTATTTTTTCTGTCTCCCGTGTCTCTGCCAACTCTTCACCCTTTACCTCCCTTGTCTCAACTATTATTTCCGTTGTCGTCACCTCGTGTCTCGTCTCACACGTTTTGGTCTCCCCATTTAATTTTTCCCTTTCGGTCATCGTCACGACCCTCGCCCAACACGTTCCACGAATTATTTTTTCACCCGCCTCCACCGCGGGCCTGTCAGCCGTTGCACCCCCACCCAGCTCGTTTGCTCCCACACGTGAAGTCGCCATTCCCAGCTCCCTGGTCACGGCCTTCATGCCCGCCTGCAGGCATCGGCCCATGTTCTGCGTCTCACCCCGCAGCTCTTTCATTTCTTCTTTCATGTTTGTTTCCATTCCGTTCATTTTTGTATCCATCTTTTCGTTTATTTGTTGTGTATTCGCATCCATCGTCGTTTTCACTTCATTCATTTGCTTGTTCATGTCTTTCATTTCGTTTTTCATTTCATTTGTGTTTGCATCCATTTTTTCGATCATTGCCGCCAGCATGGCGCATAGCTGGGCCATGTTGGATGCACTCAGCTGAGCCGTTTCGGCAAGGGTTGGGGAAGGGTCTTGGTGGAGAGGGGGGGGAGGTGTCATACACCGCGGCCGCTGCCGCACCCACCTCGGGCCCTGGGTTCAGTTGGGCGAGTCCGTGTTCCTGCACAATCAACATTTCCTGCTCGGGGATTCCATCCTGGACCATGGACTCTACATTATTACACATATACATTTCTAATACCCCCGGCTCCCGCTCGCCTTGAGACGCCATCTTGCTTCTCGCGAAGGGTTAATTTGCTCGCTCGTAATTTGGAGGGAATCGGGGGTCGCTTCTCTCACCCCTGGACCGATTCCCGTAAATTTAGCCGGAGACAGGAGAGCCCGTTTTCCTGTTCTCCGATACCAGTGCCGCGAGGAGGGCGATGAATTTGTATCGCACGACCTGACACCAGTGTTGCGGATTTCGCGCCCGCCGGCGTGCGACGGCCACGTAACTCGAATCGCGGCACGTCGCCCACCGGACGGACAATCCAGTCGTGACCCTCTCGGACTAACGCCGGGAACCAGTCACGGGTGGACCTTTCGGTCTCACCGCGATCGAGCCAATCAGCCCCCGCGTGGGATAGGGTTGCTCGCCAAATTCGAACTACCTAAGTACCCACGCGGAGGGTAGACCGGGCGATCGCACCTCGCCGCAGGTCGACTTCGGACACGGGCCACTTAAGCGACCCGTTCCGTAATATCAGAATAACCGAGCGGTGTTATCGTCGACCTCGACGGTTCGATTAATTATCGGGCGTATTCAGCCCACTACCAACCCTTTACGTGAAGCAAGATGGGGATTCAATGGAGGAAAAGACGAAGCGAAGCGGGAGAACAGTTCAACAATAAAGCACATTTATTCGCGACGAACGGAAAGCACACAAATACAATTCCACCAAATGCACACAAAAAAAGAAAACACAATTCCATTTACACAAAAAGCAAACATAAAAGTGAAAACACAGTGCAGAGCTAATACCGACTACCGAGCACACGGCAACACTTATACAATTCTACTTCACAGACGGCGCCGACAACACATACCCAAAACCAAGGAAAAGAACATCCCCAAGAATGAGGCAGGCCTGAGGCCAAGACCGGGTCGGGCCTACCCGTCTGGTGATGAGACGCGGAGCGGCGATGGCCCCGCAACCCGCGGGCCTCGTGGACAGTGCCTGGCAGGGGGTGGGAACGGGCCCCCTTGGTCGCACTATCTCAGCGCGGGGGGAAACAGGAGGGGGTTGCTGATGCTCGGGGTATAGAGGATCTTTATTATCCCTGGTGTGCGTCTCCACCTCGGCCAGGTCGCGCTGCCGGCCTCCCTCGGGCGTGCAGCTCCTGGCACCGACGCGAGCACCCCCTCGTCCGACTCTCTTCAGCTTCTCCAGCCACTGCCGGCTTCGGGCTCCAGTCTTCCACACTCGTCCCCTCCGTTCCGACTCCTTCTCGTTCTCGACTCCTTCTCGTTCTCGTTTGCGACTCGTTCTCGTCCTGCTGACTCTCTTCTGACTGACGAACACCGTCCTTTTATCCCCCCGTAACTTCGCCTTTGACCCCCTCCCTTTGACCTTTCACCTCGCTCCCCATTGGCCCGAGAAAAAGTGGGCGTGAAGGCTTTTTGATCCACAAATTTGCATATATCGATCGTTCTGGAGGCGGGGCCAAATCGCCCCTCGCTCACCGATTGGACGGCAAAAAGTGGGCGTGTGTCGTTTTTGATCCGTTTTTGAAGCACAAAATCCGTGATTTTGTACACGCTGTTCGATGCGCGTTCTGCATGAGTCCAACACCGGTACCCACAGCGGGGCAAGAACGGTGGCGATGCTACGGTGGCGAGGTGTGACGGGAAGGTCGTGGCGGTTGTGGTGAAGCGGTGGTTGTGGTTGTAATTGTGATGGTAATCCTGGCGGTTGGTCCAAAATAAAGATAGTAAAAGAAAAACGGCTATCCTGAAGAGTCGCAGCACGTATAAATGACATGTATTCCCACTAGACAACGGGTTTGGGCCTAACTACACATGCACTTACCGAGATACCTCACCTAAGGGACCTGAATGGTGGTTTGCGAATCTGGTAACCACAACAATATATATATATATATATATATATATATATATATATATATATATATATATATATATATATATATATATATATATATATATATATATATATATATATATATATATATATATATATATATATATATATATATATATATATATATTGTTAAGGATTCAGTGGTGGTGGGATTCGCACCCGAGTCTTGATAGCCAAACGTTACAGATTCGGCGTCACACTCACCACCGCCGTCTCTGGGGTTTATAACGCTGGCTGGCTCGGCACAGGCCTCGGGTCACGCGTCTTCAATCGTGATATCAACGTACCCCTGGACCTTACCAGTTGGGGAAATAGACCCCGGTTACAGACTGGTTTTGTCAGATGCTGAGCGTTTTCTGCCAGTCTGTAACCATTTTGGTTTTATATACCAATCGAGCGAATTGTTTCTCAGCGCGGCATGAATTGACTCAAAGCGGCAACTTCATACGAATCGGCCAGATTTATTTGGGAACATCGGGGAACACAACACAAGCAAAATACTCACGACAATGTTTTAATTAATCTATAACCTATTCTTTACTCGGGAGATACGGATTACGGGTTTCGAAGGGGTCCCTACCGAGATAAGCCTTAAACGACATGCAGACAAGACATAGACAGCATGCAGACAAGACAGAGTACTTGGTGATGTTTCATGGACGAGAGGAAAGCGCCAAAAGCACGAATGTCGCTCGTAACAAGCCGATGTCCACGGATTCGCCATCCAAGCTCGAGTACGCCATGTGGCAAAATGGCGCTCGCCCTCCTTTGTCGCACCGCCCACGCACGCGGCCTACGCGCGTTCAGACCCCGCGAGGTCGACTGCACCAGACCCTCAGGTCGATGATGGGTTTCAGCTGGTTTCTCACATGGTCCAGCATACAATTCCAGGCCTGGCCTGTTCACCAGGCCTCTTTCACGAAGCAGATAGCAGACAGACACAGCCGTCCCCTACACAGCAGATCACGACTCCCACCAGTCGTCTCATCCAGCCAAGGGCAGACAGACCTCCTGCAGGCATTTGCCTGCCTTTCCTTCGGCCCTGGCTCACTTCTCCAGGCCACAGAAGGCAGACCCTGCGCACCCAGGTCCAGTTTCTCTCCTGGCAGAATCACCACTCGCTTTCCTTTTTCTGCTCACCTCGAAGCCCCAGCACGCCACGCCTTCTGTGTTTTTTTTTTTTTGGTTGATTTTTAATACATGGTCAAGGCTAGTGAAAGAACTAGGACACAGAACAGATCAGGACACAACATAACACAGGGAACAGCAGGAGAAAGGGGAAACACCAACAGCAGGGCAGAGGGAGAAAGTAGATGGAGATGGACAAACCAGGGAGGCAGGTAACGACGAGAGGTAAGGGAGAATGCAAGTGGTGGACAAGATGAATACATACGCAAAATTTTAGGAGGGGGGGTGGTTTAACAGGTGTAGAAAAGATCATGGTTTTGGATGGGGGATGACTTCACATGGTGGTGAACAGCTAACTTGAAGACCTGGAGGGAAGAATGAGATTGAAGGGAGTATGGAAGGTGGTTCCACAGGCAGGAAAAAAAGAGGAATAAGTGAGTGGAAGTGAGCAGTGATTTTGTATTTAGGCAGTTTCACTAGAAAAGGGTTGCTGGTGGACCGCGCACATCCTGCAGATACTTGGAGGGACACAGAACACAGAGGGCAGAGGGTGCAAGACCAGAAATGAGGCAGAAGACAGAGACCACCAACCTGTCGGCGATGGGAACGTGATAGGCCCGTAGACTTGGCTTAATCATGAGAGATTCCAATGATCTTGAAAGCCTTGGTTTGAGCAAGATGTGAGGCAGGCGAGCCAGCTCAGAGGGGGAGAGCAGTACTCTATCAACCTGCGGATGAAAGCCTCATCAGTGGATAAGACGGTACAACCCACAAACAAGCACGAGCTGGGAGCAGAGGGGAATTCACAAACAGAGGTACTCCTACTCCTCGGATTTAGGAGGTGTAAAGGCAGTACAAGAAGAGTTCTTGATGTACGTTGCAATTCCACTGCCAGGACGGGGTTCAGATCATTGAAACCTGAGGAGACAATAGCCAGGGAGACACAGTAAGGAGTCAGGGACATCCTGTGGGAGGAAGGACAGATTCTGTTCAACAGATGATGTTCGGTTTATCAGCAGTGACCTGGACTGATAGATATGTCAGTTTGGAGCAGAGGCCCTGGATGTTTGAGGTCCACACAGTTAGACAGGGGAGAGCTGCTGTTGATAGGATGTAAGTAGAGGATTAATGGAGCATCTGAGGCAGCCATTCAAATGAATGGGGAAAAAGGGAAAAACTCTCCGAGTCAAGCCCCAAAAGCCCAAAATAGGAGACTGATTTCCTCCCCCTCCCATACAAGCAAATGTAAAATTGAGACTGGCTCAAGCCCAAAAAGCTCAAAATAGGAGACTGATTTTCTCCCCACCTATTCCCTTCCCTCCCATACAAGCAAATGTAAAATTGAGACTTACTGATTAAAGCACTTCTTTCCCTTCATATTTTCATTCCACTCAAAGAGTGAACCAATGAATATTTGTCCATGTTCTACTTTGGGGAATAACTTAATTTTCCTGTTACATTCATTTTATCTCTTCAAGCATGAAAGAAAGGGCCGTTAGGGTGAATTTTGTAAAATGGGGAAGTGTTTTTAGAACACAGTCATGCTGTGAAAACGAGGAAGTGTTCTGTGTTCTTGTCTCTCGTGGTTATATTTTAAATCATCAGAACACTAACAGAAAAAAGTTAAGTTAAAAACAGCTTTTAAACGTCGGTTTTATCAAAAATCATTCAAAGCAAGATGTTTAATTTTCGTGTGAAAACGAGTCAGTTTTGAAATCAGCCAAGCTGCTTCGCCCGAACCAAGCCAAAAAAATTTCGAAGTCATTTCCCATGTGGGGAACACACCCTGGAAGAACCATTGTTGTGAAATCTCCCATTACGTCATCAAGGTGGTTTAAATATGCAACTTGTGTGCCATTCGTGTTTTATTACCAAAATGGAGCGTTCAGATTCTTACTACAACCTTGTAGATCACTCGTTTTCACAAGATGATAGGTGAGATCTCAACCCAATTCATTATTTGTTGTTTAAAACAGAATTAAATCACTATACAACCAATAATTATTGTATGTTCTTTTTTTTTCCAACAGGTTGTCCCCAAGAAGAACATCATTGATAACTGATGTTGAAAATGAGTTTTTTGAATATCATAAGGAATGGATAAAAATGAACGACTTTCTTGAAGACATTTATTCGTTTCGAAAAGAAGTGAATGATATTATTGTTGACTGGAAAGAATTACTCTCACGTCCTCTGACCTTGAATGAGTCAAGTCCAAGGTGAGGAATTATCGCTCTGTCTCTGTGTGTGTATATTTGTATGTGTATGCGTGTGTGTGTCTTTCTGTCTGTCTGTCTTTCTGTCTTTGTCTTTCTGTCTCTCTGTCTTATCTCTCTCTGTCTGGATGTCTCTGTCTCTCTCTATCTGCCTCTGTCTTTCTGTCTCTCTGTTTCTCTCCATATGCCTGGTGTTGGCTTAATGGTTAGGGTAGTGGGCTTGGGATCCTAGGGTCCTGAGTTCAAATCCCGCTCAGATGTTGAATTAACATCAGGTGGGGTTGACTCTGCCTGTCATCCTTCCGAGGTCGGCAAAATGAGTGCCAGCATGCTGGTATACTGTGTCGGAGTGGCGACCCGTCCAGGATTGTTCCCAATAGCCAAGGAGACTGCTTCGGCGGCACCAACGTTCTGCACAGAGTATGGTCCTAATGGATGGATGGATGTTTCTCTCTATCTGTCTCTCTTTCTGTCTCTGTCTGTCTGTCTCTGTCTCCGTCTGTCTCTTTCTGTTCTCCTTAGACACAACCTTTTATTTGGCATGGTGGAAATTAATTTAAAAGCAATACCACAACTTGGTGGTAATTTTTTGACTACTTGCTATTTATTTTCAGCATTAAAACTGAATCACACATAACATGGGTGGTGAAGCGAATGTATTTCGCAACCTTGAATGGGAAGATGTTGAAATTCCACGGGTGATGACTCATTTTCACCTTGTTTCAGTTTAAATGCTCATCTGGATGAAATGGACACAAAACTAGATCTTCTGGAGGTAAATGTTATATTTATTATTTTATTAATATCATAATATAATCATCTTTATATACCCTAATTGTTCTTCACGCTTTGTTTTGAACAGAATATGTTGATCGAGTTTCAAAATCACAAGACATCTGAAGCAGACTGCTGGGAAAGATCTTTCATTCTTGCAACTGAATATTTACCCAAAGAAAAATGTTTAATATTTTCAATCTTGATTAATTCTATTTGCTTTGCTTTCAATAATTTAATTCTTAATTACAAAAAAAAGAATAAAGGAAGTGCAAAGGAGAGGAGGGGGGATAGGTGCGCTCCCCCAATGACCCATCACCCCCCTCATCCCACCCCCTCCCCTCCCCATGTGTGTGTGTGTGGGGAAGGGTGGGGTGGTGGGTCAAAGGTGGGGGCGCATGGGGGGGTGGGGCTTGTGTGGGTGGTGCTTGTGTGGGTGGGTGGAGCTTGTGTGGGTGGAGCTTGTGTGGATGTGGTTTGTGTGGGTGGGTGGGGCATGTGTGGGTGGTGGGAACTTGTGTGGGTGGAGCTTGTGTGGATGTGGTTTGTGTGGGTGGAACAATTTTTTTGAATTAAATAAACATGTTGTGTGTGGGGAACGAATTAACTAATCACTAATTATGTGATTATAATGAATGTGGATGTGGCTTATGTGGGTTGGGTTTGAGTGGGTGGAGCTTGTGTGGGTGGGGATTGTGTGGGTGGGGCTTGTGTGGATGTGATTTATGTGGGTGGGGTTTGAGTGGGTGGGGTTTGAGTGGGTGGAGCTTGTGTGGGTGGGTGGAGCTTGTGTGGGTGGGTGGAGCTTGTGTGGGTGGGTGGGGCTTGTGTGGGTGGAGCTTATGTGGGTGGGGCTTGTGTGGTTGTGATTTATGTGGGTGGGGTTTGCATGGGTGGGGCTTGTGTGGATGTGATTTATGTGGGTGGGGTTTGCATGGGTGGGGCTTGTGTGGGCGGAGTCAAAAAGGGGCGGTGTTTAAAAAGGGGCGGAATCAAAAAAGAAATTTCAATTTATCTTTGTATTTTGTAATTCCTGTGAATAAAATAAACCGAAAATCTGTTCCCCTTCTAAATCATATACCTTATAAATCCAAGGAACTGTATCTATTACATCAACAATATTAAAAAGTTCATTTGTCCATCGCTTTGAATAACCTTTTTCAAAATGAGATTTCCACCTGTATATTCTTACGACATCACCAACTTTGAACTTAGGATTTCTGACATTAATCTCTTTTTCATATTCTAATTTTGTAAATGTTTCTGATGGTTTCATATTCGTTGAGGTGTAAATCGTATCAGTATACTTATCTACAACATCCTGAATTAAAGACAACCATTGTTGGGAACTGAGTTGAGTGAGTTTTTTTTATATAGTCTCTCTTTTAAAATCCAATTGAATCGCTCAATAACAACGGCTTTTCCTTCATTTAAGGTACTGTATAATGTAATACTGTTATTTTTTTGAAAATTCACAAATGTCTTGTAATAAAACTCTCTACCCTCATCAGTCCACAATTTTTTAGGTTTTCTCTTGCTTTTATTAAATATCTGTTGAAAGGCTAACATAAGAGTATTACCTGTGTTGTTTTTTAAAGGGACAACCCATGCGTATCTACTCCTCAAAGATTGCGATGCAATCTTACAGGTACGAAGTTTCTTACAGTCCAGGTCATATTACCGAGAAAAACGTTACGCGACCGCTTGGAGGAGCACAAAATTGGTCCTTCAGTATTAATATTTAGTTCAAGCTCCACGGTTTAGGATTGTCAGCCTCATCTAATCTTTTATTCAAGTTTGTTCCTGGACCACAGAAAGAATACCCTGGTAGATGTAATTCCCCTGGTATTCCAACAGTTGTAAATTTACTTCTTGAGAAAAACTTTTGTATATCTCCCCCACGTTTGTGTTTGGAGATGAATTTATTCTTTTTAGAGCCACATACCGAACATGTACCTTTTTGAATCACCCTGTTATTTTTACTTTTAAAATATGAGATATTTTCAGTATTGGTTTTCTTTTTACATTTGAGACAATAACTCATTTATTTATGTGAAAAATTCCTACAGAGTGCGAAAACCTTTTTAATTTCCAATATGCACATTTGAATCTTAATTTTTAAAACATAAAGAATCCTCAGAAATGTCTTCACTCTCTCCTCCATTTATTTAAGAAAAAAAATTTCAAACTTTAATTAAAGTCAATCAGACCAAGGAAAACAATGTTAACAGTCTTGACACATATTTCCAATAGACTTGTCAATTCTTTGTTTTCTTCCTCGGTGCGTTGAGATTTATTTATTTTCTGTAATACCCCCAATCTTTTTCTAATCTCACTGGTTTCCATATTTTTATATTTATTTATTCTCTCTCTTTCCTCCCTCTCCCTCTCCTTCTCTCTCTTCTCCCTGCCTCCTTCTCTCTCTTCTCCCTCTCCTTCTCTCCCTCTTCTCCCTCTCCTCCTTCTCTCTCTTCTCCTTCTCCTCCTTTGTCTCAGTTTCTTCAACTCCTTCCTCGTCCCTTACTATCGTTGAATCACTTACACCCCATAGAATATCATGCATATATTCATCAGGATTTCTTGTTATTCTTGTATCCAAAATAATTTTTTTTACAACAGGAAACCAATAAAATTTATTCTGAATTTGTAAAAGAGCCTTACGTTTTCTTAACTTTAAATATTTTTCATTATTTAACATTTTAATTAAATCAAAAGTTGCTGGTTTATTAACATCAGTATAAAGCCAATCTTTTATTGAAAATACCTCATTCTTATGTTGTAGAACATATTTATTAAAATACCGAATACCCTTTTCTTGAAGGTATGCTTGGACACAGAAATGATAATTTTCTTGAAGCCTTCTTGCTGTCATTTATGTATTAGAAATATATGACAGATTGATATAATGACAGGAAATACTGTTGAGGGGCCGGGTCTCAGTGGTGAGCATGACCGCAAGATGGAGCAGTAGAGTCGGCTCCACTGAACACCCGGAATTTATAGGTCATCACCGCGGATAACTCCAAAGCCAACGGGTAACTTAAAGGACCGTGGTCACCAATACTTCGACGGCGTGGGGTAGGATTAATTGCCAACTTCAATATACCTAAATACCCATGCAGTCCAACTACCGGGGAACCACACCCTCGGCAGGCCTCAAGCAGAACGAGCCATTACCGCGCTCAAACCGTGCGTAACCCACGCGGATAGTTATCGAAGTCCGTCGGTCCAAATGCACAACTATGGCAACGGCCTTCCTAATTCCCGTTTGCAGCACGGCAAACCAATGGTAGAAAGGACAAGGATGAGCTGGGACATTCAACAAGAGGGGAAATTATTAACAATAGGGGGAAGGGAACACACAAAGAGCAGAGTTATCACGACCATAAGAAATGCAATTTACAATGAGCAAAGAAAGCACTTACACAGTTGTTACTTATAGACGGGGCCCAAGGACACACACACACGCACACACAAATGCCCAGAAAGAGATGGAACTGTCTACCTCGTGTGGTTCTCGATGATCTTGGGGTAACAGGACTCAAACCCGCAACATGAGGCCACTCCAAGCACCAGGTACGGAGGGTAGCGTCAGGCGTTGGCACGCTCCAGCTCGCAGGCAGGCGACACGAGATGAGCTCCCCACTTGAGATGGTTGACCGCCTGCAGCAATGCACCATACGAGATGCCTCAGATATGCGCGATGCAGTTAGCCCCAGACCCAGACAGAGACGCGCACTCGAGAAGACTGGACACAATTCAATCGCCTTTGTCGCTTTTCTTTTAGGGCCCGTCCGCTCCCGTGGCATGCTCCCATTGGGTGGATGGCATGTCACGGCTCCACCTTCTTGCCAAGGACCGCCCTGACTCTGGTCTGCTGGTCGCCCATTGGGCAGAAAACGATGCATACCCATATTTGGCGCGCAGCCAAAGCGAAATGCTTTGTGACCATATATGGTGCAAAATCCACACTGAAACACACACCGCCTGGGGAATAGAATTCCAGACATGCCCGCATGCCGGCGAGTGCAGGAAGAGTGCTGACAATGCTGCGAGCAGAGGGTTGTCGTTGTCGTTGTTTATGTAAAATGGGAAAAATCCCATCTATAAAATAACCCACAGCGCACGTACAACATTCCCGTTAGACACAGGGGATGGATTCCAACTAGAAACACACACTTACCGATATAACTGAGCTCTAAGGACTCTGGCTGTTGTGTGCAGTAAGCTTCCAAATTCATAACAATACCTCCCCATCTTCCCAGAGTTAAATCATTTTGTATTTCCTTACTTATTATATATAATCCGGTTCTTTGTGTTTCATGATATAAACTCGGGCAAAACCATTATTGATTTTACCCTTATTAAATTATTTTATTTGTTGTTTGCTAATCGTGCTCCAACAAAACTCATTCTTGGCACCAAGTGGATAATATTCTTCCTTACAAGACTGATTTCATTGTTCCAGGTATTCTAGGTTAATTTTAAATGATGAATGATACCCAACAGCATTCATATCATATCCCCATTGTTCTATTCTCATACAAACGATACGCCCTTCTTTATAAAATTTTATTTTTTCATTGGAACTGTGAATTCTGTATGACCTGGAGATAATATCAACACTTCTGTATCTTTGGAATACACAACCATTTTATTTAAGGATATATATTGTGATAAATCACTTAATCTCACCAAGTCATTCGCGTCAGTCGGGCTTGAATAATTTATTAATTTATCAGAATTTTTCATATTAATATGTTTTGGTATATTATATTTCTGTCATTCAGCCTGTGCCTCTGTGTAATAATTTGATAAATCAATATCCAGTTCTTAGGATACACCAAAGATAGAACCATCTTTCCCAACATAAGTAATTTATATTAGATTAAAAATAATGTCATTAAAAATTTTATTTTTTTTGAGTTGAAATAACACATATAGACATAATTGACCACAAGACTTGGAATTTAATTATTGGACTTGAAATGTTTGATAAACACCATTCTGTAAGAATTTTATTTCTTCAACAGGTGGTGGAAGACCAAAACTATCAAAATAATATTTGTCTTGACTATTAAAAATACAAACATAATGAGAACCGTTCCCATTATTATCTTCTAAGTTCATAATAATATTCTTTGTAGGTTTAGACATGTTTGTTAATTCATCTCTCATACAAATAACTACATTATGAATTTTTAATTTCTTACAATATTTGACAAGTTCTAAATTTCATGTTGTATTCTTTCCAAATTCTTTAAACCACTCATCAATGCTCATTTTTTATTTATTATAAAGATATAATCCATTACCCCTTTGAGTTAATTTTACACCTGCTTGTGCGATAGAAGAAAGCACATCTCCAACTAACAATCTCGCTTTATCAAGCAGACTTTCAAGTTTTTCAGCAAAATCTACAATTGCACCACTTCCACTAATTTGTTTCTCCAACTCTTTGTTATGTCTTTCCAATTCTTTTTGAGCCCGGATTGGAGCCTTCCTTTCGTTGGCAGTTTTCACCGCTGCTGAAATACCACCCGTCAATGCTCCAACCGCACTTAAACCAGAAAATAAAGGAATTAGAAATGGGAGAAATTCTCCACTCATCTCTCTTATTGAATATTTATTCAACATTGGTTTTGTCATTTTAATTTTAAGTGAGCCAGTATCGTTCAAGATTTTCACCTGTTCTCTTGTGAACAAAACATCAATTGTTACTGCTCTTTTTTTCTGAATTGTATTAACGTTAATCATACAAGGCTTTTGATTTTGAATACAAGATGATAGTTTATGAAGATTGATTTGGTTAACATATACCCCAGTTGGCACTTTACCACTCATTTATTTATCAAAAAAATTATGTGAGACTAATCATAACACCATTATTTGTATTAATCTGTAATTCTGTTTCTTCCAAAAGCAAACAATTTTATCAACTTCTTCACTCTCTCTCCTCTTTCAATGTATAGGCAGGGGTTTCCTTATTTTTTGGAGTGGAAGGCTATCATTAAAAAGTAGCAGGTTACCATCACCATGAGCGAAGCGAGCACAGCTGTATGGCCGGGGTCCAGGGCCCGCCTTGGGCCCTGGAAGCCGGAGGATCCTAGATGGCTGGAGATGCATTCTAGCATGATTTCTGACATTAAATAGTTCTCATATTATCATGCTGTTGGGGTGGAAAACTCCACAAAAACAGGTGGTTAGGCCTATACTGGATGTAGTTGCATTAACATACTGACTGACTGGTTGACTGAAATTCAGCTATACTGTATAGTTAGTTCAAGCAGCTTTTAAATGGGGTTCATTAATTTAAGGACATGGTTTAGGGCACACCAAGGTGTCTGAAAGATGGAGTATCTAAGCACTTTAAAAGAGAGGCATTTTAGCAACATTTGGGCCATACCTTAGTTCTTAATAGGGAGATGATACTGCACATGGTGGAGTACAGTGAGCAATCTCAAGTAAGTGTGTTACATAATAATAGTGCAGATGAACTAGCATTCATTAAGGAAACCATATTCCATTTCACTTCCAATTTTGTTAAACTTCCACCTTACATTATCCGCCAATATCGTGTTGTTATACCGTCAAGAAAAGCTCGCAAGTCTATGGTACATGCATGTACCTGTGGTACCAGTATTCAGTTGGCCAGTTCACAGCTGCTCATACTTGGCCTACACTTCAGTGAATAAACGGAGATTTTCAGTGCAAATAACCACGAATAATAACATATACAAAAACTGCTTTAAGCTTACTAATTACTTTATAAATTTATATAAACTAATAGGCTAATTACTTTATAAATTAAAAAGTCACAACGTGTGACCGTGTATTTTGGAGCCGCATCACTTGACAAAAGCTCAAAATGGACGAGGTGAAACACGTGTTTCGTGAAACAACAACAACGTCGCACTCGCGAGAGTGCAAGTTTAGACCCATTACTGATGGCCAGAAGTTTACCTCCCATGTCTTTGGACTTCTTCGGAATTCCAAAGTCAAACAGGGATTGTCGTTTCAATGCCATCGTTTCGGCACCGAAACTGCGAGGCCAAAAAGTTTATTTTCTTGAGGTCTTTGCTGTAGGGTATCAGGGTATCAGGCCAACAGTCCAAAAGTAGGCTAAAGCAGAGAACTCTCTATTGCAGGAGGCGGTTTTCGCTGCTTGTGTTATTTTTAGGTCAGTGTTGTGATCGACCTGGCAAGAGTACCAACAGTAAAAGTAAGCCCGCTTTTATCGAAATACTAATGTTTTTTCATCTCGGATTTCAAAACAGGGGGTGTAGAGATTCCGTGGTGACAAAAAAAAAAAATCGAAAAATCGGCGCTGAAGTAGGCGGCGACCATTGACATTTTTTCTCTGAGTAGATGGCTGCGGGTCGCCGCTAACCAGCTTCTAAGGAAACCCCTGTATAGGGAAGTATCCATTCGAGTAGACTTTATAGTTTCCTTTTGAGTACTCAGATCAATCGCATAGATTGTATACAGACTTTTAAATGCTGTCACATCCAAAATAGGTTCTTTATTTCCAATGCTTTCACACACCTTTTGGTAAGACTTGTATGCTTCAGCATAATCATTTTTTTCTCAATTAATTTCCAATCTATCTCGTGGATAAAATGTTCCATCGAGAGAAACACGAAGTTGTTTCACATTAGCATTATCACTCAATGCATTATTCTTATCAGTAGCAGTATCACCATCTGGTTTTTAAGAAATGAGCCACAGGTATCGTGGCTTTCCTTCCACAACACCCAAATTCCACGTGTAAGTGGTTTGGTTCAGTTTAACGTGTTGGCATCTTCTTTTAAAGTATGAGACATTGAGTGGCTTCTTTGAGTTAAGTCTTTGATTCAACATCTCTTCTGTTTTAAGATAAGGAGTATATTCACTAATATACCAACTAATTTCATCAATAACAAATTTATTCTGAGCAGCAAAAGCGCTACCAACATCAAAAATCAATCTATTTTCATTATCATTCCTTTGCAGTTGAAATCTAATTTTAAGAACATACAGAACTTTATCATGATCACAAAATCCAAATATACCTTTAAGAGGAACTGCCACAGTAAAACTATTATCTGCTTTTGTATCATCATTATACATTCCTTTCCTTTGACTATATCCAGGGTCTGTGTTTGTTCCCATTGACATATCAGGAATTAAACCTTCGACAGCCCCCTTTCCCTCTATCACTAAATGAATTTCGTGTAATTTTCATCATTTCAGATGTAGCAGAGACATAATCAACCGCTTCAACTTCTTGTGTTCCAATGTACAAACGAACACTATCAAACATTTTCCAGAAGAAATCATTTACGAGTGTTGCATTTGTGTTAGTCGCAGTCTTAGTGAATGTAAATTTACACTAAAATAAACTTTTAGCTAGATTCAAATAACTTTGTTGATTATTTATTTCAAAACTTTTTTGTTCCATTTGCATTCCAGTCTGTTCCAGTTATCGCATTTACCTTGAAGTAGTCTTCTTTTTTTTAGAAGAGTTTGAGATGACAATGGTATCATTCAAATCATAGATACTATCAATTGCTTCCATACTTGTATTTATTTCGGAAAAAAGATGTTAAAACTTTTGAAACCCTGACCCAAGTATTTGAATTATTTTCTGTCGTTATTGGGGAGACAACTGCGTTTTGCCTTTCTTAATTTCTTTTATTGCTTGTAATTTCGGAGATTCATTTTGGGCATCTTTTATACTCTTTATAGCACCGCTACATTTCCCACAGAAGAAGCAGTTGAACCAATTAGGTCTTTATGTTTAAGAATAGTTGAACCGATACCCATTTGAGTATCAATTATCCCATCTCCTTTTTTTCTAAATTGATGTCTGACACCCCTTTGTCTCTTAGGTTTATAGTATTCTCCACCAAGATACATACCTTCACCCTTGTAGTATGGGGAAAGGAACATCCCATTCCCTGTAATTATTTTATATTTTCCCAACTCGTGTTTCCTCACAATAAGCATCATCATATTAATTTATTGGAAAACCACGTCGGTGAATTCTGATGGATATAATTTCTCCATTAAAAGAAATATTGCGATTATCTTTGTCGGTTATCCTAAAATTTACTCTGTGTATGTTTTTTCCTGACACAGGGAGATACACCAGATTTTTGGGTTCCATATTGAATTGATAACCAATTGGGGTAGAGTATGCGCTGAATGAAAATATTGTATTTGTTCTTATTCTATCATTATAAGCTCCATCAATCAAATCACAGCGAATTAATACCGAATTTATGCCTGAGGATATTTGAATGACATTATCACTGTAAAACGTCCCATTCGTTTAAATCTTTTTAAAGGAGAAACGCAATAACTCTCTAAATGAATTATCAATTGTGAAATCAACCTTGTAGTTATTTTTAAGTTTAATTGTTGATTTTGAAGTATGTTTTTGAATTTCTATAATAATATTTTTTGGGTCATCACCCTGTTTTTTCATAAGACGAGCAATTTCGGAAGATTTTTGAGAAATCTCATATTCTCCGGGTGAAACTGTTATCGTTTTGTATCCACTTCCCGGATTATAACTGAACTTGTCATTTTTCTCAGTGATATTAAATAAGGTATGATAAGTTTCCATGGACAATAAAGACGCCTCATGTTCTTTTGTTGCGTCAAGTTGTAGTGGGTATGGGAATGAAGATGTGTGGTCGCTTGTTGTGAAATTAAAACGAAGGATTTTTCTCATCTTATTTAATGTGGGATAAAATGTCTTTGTATTGACATTTATTAATTATTTTCATGTTCATCAACTGGTCTAAAATGGCTGATGTTTCATTAAAACAATTGTTATTTCCAGCCTTCTTACTAGCTAACAGCAATTACAGTCCATTAACTAATTGTGATGGGTCATTTGGAAGAAAACTAACACCTTTACCAAGCCTACATAAAGCCTGAATAATGTGTTTCTCCTTCTCATTCTTCCTACCTTTACCAGATAGACTAACCCGATAATTAAGAGAGTCCAGCAGATCAATATATACGATATCATCATTATTTTCCATATCCAATGGTTGATCAAAATACTTTGATTCATCCCTCACAGTTGAACCTTGTTTTCCATCTTTTGTTCAAAGAAACATTAATCTCGTATTTAGTTTATCAGGGGGTTGAGCAGAACTCAAGAACCGTAATTCATCATTAAATACCAATACCTTTTCTTGAACAAGATGAAATATTGCTGGTTGTTCTATTTGAATGAGTCCTGCTTTGGTTTTTGAATCCACTGAATATTCATTGTTTTGAAGAGCACTCACAACATAATCAGGGGATTGATTAATCTCTTTGAGTTGTTGAAATAATCCTTCATCATCATCTTCTAATTCTCCGACATGCTCTAATTCTTTCTCTGTCATTTGACTGAAATCTTTTAACATTTGAAGTTTTTTTTTAGGAGTATATTCCATTGTGAGAACTGTGGAAACATCTATAATTTATTGTTGGGATGTTTTTAAAAGTGCTTTTAAATTTTTTTTTCTTGTTTTCTTTCAAATGCTTCTTCACCTGTTAGTTTCTGTCTGCATTTCTTCTTTGTCTTCCTGTTAGGGTTAGGGTTTTTTACAACTTTTGAAACCAACTCTTGATGCTCCTTAAATCTTCTTGCTCTTTCTTTCGCATCCATTTATTTGTTGAAAAATATCATTCACTGAATTATAAAGGTCAAAAGGGAAATTTTCCTTTCTTCATCATTAAAGTAGATGTGATCAAATAAATCCTTATCTTTAAATATTTCATCAAATTCTTTATTAACAGTAATACGAGTTGTAATTTCTTCTTCACTCATACTTGTATCTCTGCTTTTCATACGTTTGCATTGTTTCTTCATCAACATCAAAACCGAATGATAAAATCTTAACTACATTACCACTCAGATGTTTAATAATTTGTCTCATTGGTTCACGAGCACCAGCCAGAGTGACCACTCTATTCGTTATGTCTGTGTGTCTGTCTGTCCAGAGCATAATTCCGTGGACTTTGATCCGATCTTGATGAAACTTGGTTGTGTGTTCGATATCAATGTCGAGTTGTGTTTCCCTGGATTAGGCCATGCTACGCCCATTGTGGGCTGAGCCAGGCCCAAAAAATAGCCATTTTTAGGGGGAAGTCGGATTAAAAATCTGTCTTCTCCGAGGGAATTGACTGAACGGATTGGGTTCTTCAGTATTTGAATAGCAAAATGAATTATCTAAAACTTGTCATTGTCCGATTTTTCATTTTCGTCCCAAGGTCAAGGTCACAAGGTCAAAAACTTAGAAAATTGCGAATTTTGACATAAAAATCATATGACCGCCCAAACTTTGAGAGCTGGGATGACAATATTTTTCATGCATAATCTTGAGGTCATTCACCACCTAAAGTCTTGAACCATTTTGCTCCATCTCGAACACCTTGCCCGTGGCGCCCCCTTCAAGCTTGTTTTTACGCTGATTTCATCAAAGTATGGATAATCCGAGGAGTGCGAAATGCCATATAGCCTATATGATGTTATATTGTTCCTGGATGTTCCAAAGGAAGTTTTGCACCAAAGTTTTGCACCATAATCCTTGACCTTTGACCTTTAAAGGCCACAAAGGTCAAATTTTCAAAGTTGTGGGAATCAAACCGGGTTTTCGACCTTCTTCGATGAACTAACTCCAATAAGCTATAGCACGTATCCTGTTTCCTTCTTTTAATGTCCACATTGTTTTGTGACCTTTAAAGGTTATGCAAAGGTCAAATTTTGAAAGTTGCTGAATGAAACCGGGTTTGCGACATTTTGCAGCTGATAACCTGTCACCCCAAACCACATCATGTTGATCATTTTTCTAACTTGGTCAAAAATTATCACATTGTCTCATCTTTGACTTCTGAAACAATCTACATCGTCAAATAGCGCTCGTGAACCATTGTCGTCTTCAGACTTGTTCCTTCTGGAATCGTTTCTTATATCCCAAGACCACCAGATTTTAGTTTCTTTAACTCACTCTGCCAATGTGAATATTTTGTTGTACCAAGAGAAACCTCCTCAAATATTTGGCCTTCATTGCTCAATCGCATATCTTCCTCTACTGAAATATAGTAATAATCTTCACCTTCTACTTCTCCAGGTCTTATTACTCAAGTTGTTGTTGATACAATACGAACTACATGGTGATTTTTAAGCAAATTTAAATTATTCTCATTTGTACTATTCAAGAACCTTGATTTATGAAAGTTTTTTTTCCAAAAGCAGATTTAACCATAAGATTTATAATAATAGTTGTCATTTATATATGTCATTGTTTATAAAATAAAAAATATATACCTTAATATCTCATCTTGTTTCACAACAATATATTTGTATTTTTCAGTCGTGTGCTTCATATAAATCCCCAAATTCCTTTGTACCACATAATGCAGAACAATTGTCTCTCCAAAAATTGTTTATATCTATTGAATTTAACTTGAATAAAATAAAAGTATTAGCATTGTTTCTTCTTGAGCGACGATGGAGTTGAAAGTATGATTGACTAAGATAAATACAATTACAAGAAGAATGTCTCCCTCTTGTGTAGTAGCTATCCATTACCATTTGGTTTCTCTCATGAACACAATCATGAAAGATAACGAGGTTCTTTTTTGATTTATCCAAATCTTGGGGAGAAGGTATATCATCCGTATTATCACTAAGGATACAAGTTATCGGTTTTGATTTCTTTTTATATCTCTGCGTATCACAAAATAGTTGTATTATATCTTCAATGTTGTAATCATTTAGTTTGTTTTGAAGTTTAAATAAACCGATTATATCTTCTTTTTGAAGACCAACATTAAAACCTTGTGAGAGTAGTTGATACTCAGGTTCAAAACTTGACTTTGCGAAAATTATGAAATTATCATCATCTAAAAAGTTGGGAGTAAGCAGCATCTTTAAAAGTAAGCAGGTTTTTCCACATCTGCTTGAATCAACTATGAGACATCTTAATGAATTTGGAAGATTTTTATGGTTGTTACATTTTATCTTATTTTCCCAAATGGGTAAAAAATAATTCATTTATACATTTGGAAAACAAGTTATTAAATTTATTATTGGCTTTTTCAGAAACTCTATATTTTATCTTAAGTTCAGGTTTAATTTCAAGATAATCCATTATTTTATTTATACAATATCTTGTGTTGATATTTCCCTGAAAATGGCAATCGTGAATAATGTATTACAACAATCCTTTGAACATTTCTCTAATACATTCAGTTTCTTCCATTGTAAGGAAAGGTGTGTTACCACCCTCATACATTACATTCATTTCTCAAATCAATCTTATAAAGTTAATTATTTTTGGTGTAAATCTAAAAGAATTATATTCCTTTTTATATTTTTTATTATCATTAATTAGAAGATAATCACAGAATATACATTGTTTATAGGCTTTTGAATCTGTGTTTAATCCCTGTCTTTCACATGCAGGACAATTCTCAAATTTGTCATGTGGAGAATCAGGGAATTCAAGGGGCTCAAGATCTAGTATATTATTCATATTTTTAAAGTAAAACTTTACTTCAAATAAAATTCATCTTCAGTATCATCTTCGATACTATCACAATCGTCTATAAAACTACTTTCATAACTATTGTTTGAGCACAAACTCTCGGTATCATAAGTGTCTTCTGTTCCAACAGAGATACCATCACACTCACATAATCTTCAAAATCTTCAGTTGAATAATGACTCATATTTAATTCGTAGAAAAAACATTGCCATCTATATCTATATACTTTTTTTCATTCACAGATTCAACTATTATATTTTTTATATTAACGTAATTTTAAAATGATCCTTAACTACTACTGAACGAAATGTCATTTCACCTGATATATTAACATCCTTTATTTCATCAGGATTTACATGATTAGGGTTGTTGAAAAAAATACAAATTTATCCATGCATATTACAGATGGTCTTATCTTTTCTTTCTAAAGCTTCATCCATGAGGTTTTTCTTTTTTGATACTTTTTCTTGTTTCATTGCTTTTTCGAGTTTTGAATATATTGCCAGAAGGAGAGGAGAAACTTTTGTTAGAGCTTCTTTAATTGATATTCTTCCAGATATACTAAAAGCCCTTCCGCTGAAGGAAATTGAAGAACTCATATGATTCACCATAATTGCTTTTATCCAATAATTGTTATATTTCTCTTTATTCAATTTTATATCCTTGACATATTTCTCAGTATCTTTTACAAATGAAGAGATTGACTGAAACTTGTCTTTTGTCTCTTGATACATTGTATTTATTAAGTGAAAAAAAGTTGGAGGCTAAAATGATTTTTAGCACAGATTCACCTAAAAATTAAACGAAATTTTCATCAAGAACATTTTATTTTAAGCAAAGTTTTATTTTATAAATATGGTGAATACAACGCACTGTGATGTTTGTAATAATGAATACAATTGTTATAAAAAACACCTTCAAACCAACAAACACACATTCAATCTTTTCAGACAAATATCTCCACTTGACCAAGAAACAAAACATTGTGATAGATGTGATAATGATATTCTTAATTTTTTTATACTAAACACCTTCAATCACGCAAACACAAGAACAATGAAGAAAAGGAAGGTGCCACTAAATTCTCCATTGAAAACACTGATGGAGCATTTGAAGGACATATAAAAATAAGATTGTTTTGCTTTCAAGACCCTGGACCATCTTCAATCATGGAAGTTGTTGATGTGGTTAAACAAAATATTGAAACTATAATTAACAAGCTCAAATGAGCTAAGATCCTCGTCCTCTTAATGATGACGTCATAAAAACGAATATGATATCATTGTGATGTATGAGGTTTGTGATGAATTATCTGTGCTAATGCCCAGCTTGATTCCCGCAAACAAAATTTAAACAGCTTGCCTAGTTTCGGAGATAATGGTAAAGGCGATTTCCATTAGCAGCGATATTATGACATAAACTTTTTTTCTAGGAATAATTTCAAAAATCAGAGAAGGTTACTGCCTGCGAGTGGACTTTCTGCATATACATGGCAAGTTTCATGAAGATCCGATGAAAACTTTGGGTTGTGAAACAAAAAATGTAAAAAAATAGGAATGACGTCATAAAAATTGGTATGACGTCATAGTGATGTATCATATGTGTGGTAATTCATCTCTGATAATGCCCTGTTCGATTCCCACAAACAGAATTCAAAAAGTTTGCCAAGTTTCGGAGATAATTTTTTAGCCGATTTGCATTAGCGGAGATATTTTGACGTCATAACTTTTTTTCTAAGAGGAATTTTCAAAATTGGAGATGGTTGCTGTCTGCGCAGGGTATTTCTACATATATCTGCCAAGTTTTAGGAAGTTTTGATGAAAACTGTAGGCTGTGAAACAAAAAAGTCCACAAGAAGAAGACGAATAACAACGTGAGTAAGACTTAGAGATCCTCTACGGGGATCTAAAAACACATGAAGTGAAATGAAAACTTTTAAGTTTTATATGGGAGTAAAATTGAATATAGTAAGACAAGGTGATGAAACTACTCCCAAAATGAGGACAACCCCTCACTTTATCTCATCATTTCAAGATTTTGTAAGATGTGATGTTTGCGATGAACTCCAGAGACAAGAACAAGATGTTGATAACACTGTAGTAGGTAGTGGATTTTCGATTAAAAAAATAATCTTTTTAGATATACACATCTTAAAATCAGATCCTCTTCAAGTTTATTCTTCTGTTGATTTACCAAAAGAGATAAAACTTAAGAAAGCAGTTGTTAATATTCAAAACAAAGATAATAAATGTTTTCTATGGTCTGTTCTTGCTCACCTACATCCTCCACAATGGAATCCTGAAGGGGTTGAACATTATAAGAAATACGAGAATACATTAAATGTTAAAGATTTAAAGTTTCCAATGTCATTGAGAGATATTCCTAAATTTGAGAAAATGAACAATCTATCTGTTAAGGTATATGGATTAATGGATACAAACAAAGTTCAGATATTAAAAATTTCAAACAACTTTAAAAATGATGAAACACACATTGACCTTCTCTACTTTACTTCAAAGGAAAAATCACATTATGCTTTCATCAAAAATTTGTAAAGATTAACCAAATCACAACTATGTAAGAGAAAATGTAAAACGGATCCTTGTAAGAGATGTCTCAACTCCTTTCACACAAAAGAACGATTAAATCAACATTCAAAATACTGTAGTAATCATAAATCAACCATAATCAATTTCCCAAAAGCAGGTTCAAACATATCATTCAAAGATTTTAACAAATCTATAAAACATCCGTTTGTGATATATGCTGATTTTGAAAGTATCTTTGAAAAGATAGATGCTGTTTCTCCAAATCCAAATAAATCATACACAAATAAATCTCAAAAACATACTCCTTGTGGTTTCCGTTATTATATCAAATCATCTGTTAGTGATGAATACAAGAAGTTAGAACTTTATGGAGGAGAAGATGCCTCAGAGGAGTTTGTAAGACGATTGGAAAAAGACCAATGTCATTAACAAAGGGAGAGAAAAAGAATTTAGAAAGAACAGTATCTGTCATATTTGTGAAGAGAAAATTGAGGGAGAGGTCAAGGTTAGGGATCACTGTCATCTTACTGGTAAATATAGAGGTCCAGCTCATTCCCATTGTAATCTTAATTACAAGCCCTCAAACTTTATTCCTGTCTTTCTTCACAACAATGCTCACTATGACACAGTCCATCCATTGGGACCATACTCTGTACAGAGCGTTGGTGCTGCCGAAGCAGTCTCCTTGGCTATTGGGCACAATCCTGGACAGGTCGCCACTCTGACGCAGGATACTTGAATGACTCGGTCATCCCAGCAAGCTGGTACTCATTTTGCCGACCTCGGAAGGATGGCAGGCTGAGTCAACCCCCTGGTGAATTAATTCAGCGGGCAACGAGGCTTGAACTCAGGACCCTCGGATCCCAAGCCGCCACCCTAACCACTGAGCCAACACCAGGCTACACTATGACACAGATCTATTTATAAATGAACTTTCAAAGACATCTGGAGATATTTCTGCCATTCCTAACACAGATCAAAAATACATCTCATTCACAAAAACAATTCATACATCCCCCATAACCCATATCAGATTTCTTGACACATACAAGTTTATGGCAAGTCCATTATCTAACTTCGCATCAAATATTAAAAACTTAACGAATTTAAATCACATTTCTCAAATCAAGAAGAGATTGATCTCCTATCATAAAAGGGAATATATCCGTATGACAAAATGGATTAATTTGAGAAGTTTAAAGAAATACAACTTCCTTCAAGGGAAAGTTTCTATGGCAAGTTGAATAAAACTCATATTTCCGATAGAGATTATACACAAGCTAAAAAGGTTTGGGAGAAGTTTAATATAAAGAATGTTAGAGAATATCATGATTTGTATCGTAAAACTGATGTATTGTTATTGGCTGATGTGTTTGAAGCTTTTAGAACAGTCTGTCATAATAAAAATTCTTAAGGATTAGACCCCGTTCACTATTACACAGCCCCGGGTTTGGCTTGGAGTGCTCTGTTAAAAATGACAAAACAGAATTTTGAATTAATCAGTGATATAGATATGCTTTTAATGATAGAGAAGGCTAAAAGAGGAGGAATATCTCAAGTATGTTCCAAGAGATATGCTAAAGCAAATCACAAATATCTTCCTGATTATAATAAGAATGAGGACAACTCTTACCTGATGTAGTATGATGCTAACACTTTGTATGGGTGGGCTATTTCTCAATCCTTACCTTATGCAAAACTTAAATGGGTTAAAGAAAAACATTATGAAAAAAGTTTTACAATACATTGTTGTCTCCTCTCAAAAAGAATTGGATGAAGCTGAAGTTGGATATTATTTTGAGGTTGATTTAAAATACCCAGACAAACTTTATCACAAACATAAAGACCTACCTTATGCCCCTGATAAAGAAAGTCCAAGAAAAGAATGGTTAAATGATTACCAACAGTCATTTAATATAAAATGTAAATATCCAGAAAAACTACTTACTACATAAAATGAGAAAGAAAGTTATGTTTTGCATCAAAGGAACTTGAGACAATATTTATCTGCTGGGTTGAGAGTGAGGAAAATTCATCGGATTTTGAAATTTAAACAAAGTCATTGGTTAAGGAAATATATTGATTTTAATACAAAAAGGAGAACAGATGCAAAACAGATTTTGAGAAGGACTTTTATAATTTAATGAATAATGCTGTATTTGGAAAGACAATGGAAAATTGTCAGGTCAGGTTCGATCTGTGACCTGCTACAGGTACCATGTAAACCTGTACTAACCTGTTCCATGGTCGGGTTGTCGGCGACTAAACCGTCTCCCCCACCAGGTTTTCTGGTGAGGAGGGTGTTTGGATATGGACACCCAGCAGGATTAAAAACAAAACCTGTCAAAGGGCGGAGGAGCTCCTTGTGAGCCAACGGCCATCCATATCTAGTGCCCAACTGTGTCTGCGGACGTCCTCCTGCAGTTGGGTTACTTCTTATTAGGAGGTTGGTGGCAGGATTTGCACTCCAGCCACCGTAAAACGCTTCATTCCGCAAAACGCAAAAACGCAAAAAAATCTGAAAACCCACTCCGTGGGAGTACCTCCCTGTGCCGCTTCCCTTCGCAGGCCAGCTCACCGGATGATGGGATTGGGGGCAAAGCCTCCGGGACCCCCAATCTTTGATAGGAGGAAACCACGGGGTAACATCCCTGGGTCAGATTGCGGGAGAGTGTGTCGGAGTGGTGCTGAGGTGTCGTCCACCAGCCGGCGGTCTCCTTGGGTTAACCTGAGGCGGTCCCTTCGGGTGGGTGCCTGGAATGTCCTATCCCTAAGAGAGGATGATCACCTGTCTCTGTTATCATCTGAGCTCAAGCGTTTGGACATCGGGATTGCAGCTCTCTCTGAGGTTCGGAGACCGGATTGCGGCGAGATAATGGTGGGTGGTTACACCTACTATTGGTCTGGTCGCTCTGATGGTTACCATACCCAAGGAGTTGCTGTAGCTGTGTCCAATAAGCTGACCCCAATGATAATTGAGGTAACACCGGTCAACGAGCGTATTATGAGATTAAGGATTCGTCACTCCTTAGGTGTCATTTCCCTGGTCTCTATTTATGCTCCGACTGAGGCGAGTGATCTCACCGTGAAGGATGCATTCTACGCCACACTCGAGTCTGTGGTTGATCAGTGCCCCAGACGAGATACACTTCTAGTCTTGGGGGATTTCAATGCATCGGCTGGAACTGATAGGGATGGTTATGAGGTGTGTGTTGGTCCCCATGGGTCAGGAACTATGAACCAGTATAGCACTAAGTTCCTTGACTTTGCAAGAAGTCATGGACTTAGGGTGGCTGGTTCATGGTTTCAGCGCCCGCAAGCTCATCGCTGGACTTGGTATTCCAACGCTGGCGGTGTGGCAAAGGAGATTGAACAGTTCCTCGTTGTTGGTCGCTGGAGGATGAACCAGAACTGCAGGGGCTACCGGAGTGCTCAGTTCCTCAATACTGACCACAGGCTTGTTGTAGCAACTCTAAAGCTGCACCTTAAATCCTGGAGAATGGTACCATCCCAGCCTAGGCTGGATGTTGCCAAGCTCAGGGATGAGAGAGTAGATGAGGAGTTTGCGAACAGGCTGAGTGGACACTTGGGGGTCTGGGTGCTTTGGGGGTCCTGAAGAGTTGTGGAACACCTTCAAGACCACCGTCCTTGATGTTGCCGGTGGATGCCTTGGAGTTCACCGCAGGGCAAAGAAAATTTTGTCTCTCAAGGGACACTGGATACCATTGACCAGAGTCGCAGGGCCAGGCTGAATGGCAGAGCCGAGCTGTTCAGGGAGCTGAGGCGTAAAACTGTACGTGCACTGAGGGTGGACAAGGAGGCCTATGTGCGAGGAATCTGTGAGGGGTAGAGCATCACCTGTGGACAGGTGATTCTCGTCCCGCTTACAGGGGGTCGCGCATTACGTTCATCAAGCCCATCCCTCGGAGCACTGCAGTTCAAGCAGAGAGTGGTAAGCTCTTGACAGAGGAGTCTGAAGTGAAGGCCCGCTGGGCGGTTACTTCGGCGGTTGTACCAGGCTGATCCCCAGCTGTCGAGTTGGACGTCAAGGGTGTTACAATCCCTGTTGCTGACCCTCGAATCAACTGTGGTCCACCATCGCTTGTGGAAACACGGGCTGCGGTGACCCAGTTGAAGCGGGGCAAAGCTCCAGGGATCTGTGGCATCCATGCCGAACTTCTCAAGGCTGGTGGAAATGCTGCACTCGCGTCGTTGCATGCAGTTTTGTGCTCTGCCTGGAACACAGGCATCATCCCAACTGACTGGAAGAGGGGCCTTGTTGTCCCTCTCTGGAAAGAGGAAGGGTGATCGCCAAGACTGCAACAACTACCGAGGGTGACGCTGCTCTCAGTGCCGGGCAAGGTCTTTGCTCGGATAATTCTTGATAGGGTTCGCCACCATCTGCTTGAGCACCAGCGTCCAGAGCAGTCAGTCTTTACACCAAAGAGGTCAACGATTGACCGTATCCTTGCACTTCGTGTACTCACCGGCATGAGACGAGAGTTTCGGCAGGGGCTGCTTGCAGCCTATGTTGATCTCTGTAAAGCGTTCGATTCAGTGAATCGGGTGTCCTCTGGAGGATTCTTGGTCTTCGTGGGGTGCCACCGAAACTGATCGATCTGATGTCTGAACTCTACTCTGGTACTGAGAGTGCTGTGAAGTGTGGTGGTACCGCCTCTGACTTATTTCAGTTGTTACTGGAGTTCGTCAGGGATGTGTACTTGCCCCCACACTTTTCAGCACTTGTATGGACTGGATTTTGGGAGGATGTCGGAGAGATCAAGTTGCGGTGCATCGTTTGGCAATGTCAAGATCTCGGACCTTGATTTTGCAGATGATGCAGTCATCTTTGCGGAGACTTTAGACATCCTCTTGGGGGCCCTCGAGGTACTGAATGAGGAGTCGGAGCCGTTGGGATTACGGATTTCTTGGGTCAAAACAAAGATCCAGGCTTTCGGTGACATCTTGGATGCTGCTGTCCTGTCTGTGTCTGTTTGTGGTGAGGATGTTGAGGTCGTGGATAGATTCACTTACCTTGGCAGTGATATTCATGTCTCCGCAGGTTGTGAGCCGGAGGTCAATAGAGCGTCTGGGTCGGGCCTGGGAGTCATGGATTCACTGGATCATGGGGTGTGGCGCTGCCGTACCTGTGCGGGAGGACGAAAGTCCGAGTCTTCAGGTCCTTGGTACTTCCAGTCTTGCTCTATGGGTGCGAGACTTGGACTTTGACCAAGGATCTGAGACGGAGACTTAATTCCTTTGGTACCAGGTCTCTTCGGAGAATCCTTGGCTATCGCTGGTCGGATTTTGTGTCCAACGAGCGGTTGCTGAGAGAGACTCGGATGAGATTTGTTACCTGCATAGTCCGTGAGCGTCAGCTGCGGCTGTATGGACATGTGGCTCGTTTTCCTGACGCTGATCCTGCTCACCAGATTCTCTCAGCGAGGGAGTCTCATGAGTGGAGGAGGCCAGTGGGCCGACCACGTGCCTCATGGTTACAGCAGGTTGACCATCATCTCAAGGAGATGGGGATGGGCCTGGCATCTGCCTGGGGGATGGCCAGACGGAGGCCCCTGGAGTACCGGCGGAAAGTGGACGCAGCGACGCGCTGTTCTGGCACATGCTCCCATACCTGACCTGAATGGAAAATGTTCGGTATCGACAAAACATAAGACTTGCTACATCTTGGAAACAGGCCTCAAAGCTAATTAATAGACCAAGTTTTGAACGAGCGGCGTTGTTTTTCAGAGAACTTTTCTGCTATTCATTTGAAAAAAGAGAGTATTGAAATGGAAAAAGAGAGTAATGAAATTAAATGGATAAACCGATTTATATAAGAACATCAATTCTTGACTTGCCAAAGTCGTTAATGGATGACTATTACAATAAGAATTTAAAATCAAAGTATAAGGATAATGTGTTATTGTTATATATGGATACAGATAGTTTTATATGAGAAATTAAGACAAGTGATGTATATGAGGATATGATTGATAATATTGATATATATGATACAAGTAATTATAAGTCAGGTGATGTGTTGTTTTCATCAAAGAATAAAAAGGTTATTGGGAAGTTTAAAGATGAATTGGGTGGGAAGGTCATGAGTAAATTTATGGGATTGAGTTCAAAGTCTTATGCTTTTACGTATATTGATAATAATAATAATATTGAAAGGTGTGATAAGAAGCTAAAGGGAATAAAGAAAAATATAATCAAGGAAACAATAAACTTTAAACATTATTACAACTGTTTAACCTTAAAGAAGGAAGAGTAGAGAAAAATGAATACAATAAGAAGTTATAAACATCAATTATATACAGAAGAGATAAATAAGAAAGCATTAGAAGCTTGTGATGATAAAAGATATATTTTAGAGAATGGAATCAATAGTATCCCTTATGGTTACAAGTATAAGTGTTAAGATATTGGGTTGGGAATTCTAACAGGCGACCGCCGTCTTTTTACTGATTTATAAAATGATAGAACCAAGCAATAACCAAACCAAAGAGTGGCGATGTAATCAGCCTTGGTATTTAAATGGAAAACATAAAGAATGTGAGAAATATCAAATAAGTCTTATTGAAGAAATAACCAGGGTAAAAGTAGATAAAACAAATAAGCGGATAAATTTAATTACAAATAAGTTGGAGGATGTAAAGAAAAAAAATATCCTTGAATGGACTGACAACTTTGATGGTTTGCAATTGAACAATGGAAAAACAATTTACTACAATCTCAAAATGATATGTGGATCAGGAGGTGGTCAAATACGAGCATTAAGAGAAGTTTATCATTTCATTTCTGCTCAACAAAGACATTTAAACCAAGAACTATGTTCCAAAGTAATCTTTATGAATATACTCAATGGAGATGAATGTAATAGGAAAATTAAGTTATTCCCCAAAGTAGAACATGGACAAATATTAATTGGTTCACTCTTTGAGTGGAATGAAAATATGAAGGGAAAGAAGTGCTTTAATCAGTAAATCTAAATTTTACATTTGCTTGTATGGGAGGGAAGGGAAAAGGTGGGGAGAAAATCAGTCTCCTATTTTGAGCTTTTGAGGCTTGAGCCAGTCTCAATTTTACATTTGCTTGTATGGGAGGGGGAGGAAATCAGTCTCCTATTTTGCGCTTTTGGGGCTTGACTTGGAGAGTTTTTTCCCTTTTTCCCATTTCATTTGAATGGCTGCCTCAGAAGCCCCAATAATCCTCTACTGATGTAGTGACGTGGAAGGGAGCAACAAGAAGGTGTGGGGCTGGGGGGAGCTGGGAGGGTGTGTGGAGGAGGAATCTGAGAAGGGACAAGACGAGGTGGAAGCTGAGAAGGAGCACAATGGGCAGGGAGCAGATGGGGTGGATGGCACTGACGTGGAGGGGTGTCACACCATCAATGGATGTAAAGGGAAATTAGTCATCTGCACACAGGCTCTGCAAAATTGATGCCTCAGGTTTACCAGACTGGATAACCTGCAACAGAATTTCTCGGTAAGGTGGTGATGGTGAGAATGTTTTTGGTTGAAGGCATGGTGGAAAATTTAGCTGTAAGTGAAAGAGGAGGCTGGATGAACTAAGTGTTTTGGAGTGAGGAGGTTTTGGGAGACAAGTCTCATCAAAGATAAAAGGAAGAGATTTTGATGAAGAAGAAGAATGAATGAATGGGGTTGTTCCTGATATAGTAAAAAGTAGAGTCCAGAATTTTAAAATACATTTTGGAAGTGATTTTTTTAATGTGGTGAAGAGGTTTGAAGGAAGAGAAACATTTTATTCAGTGAAGATTCAGTTTAGGGATATTGAGAAGGAGGGAAAGGGAAATGTATAACTGAGCACCAAGATAAGTTGTTGGGTTTTTTTCCGAGTGAAGGAGATATAATGTTGTTTGTATTTTGAAGGAGGAGAGCAAATGGATTGAGCTGAGGGATCAGAAATAACAGGGTCTTCAGGTTCTCAGGCGTATTAAAGGTCCAAAAGGGTGTTAGGAGCCTTATGGGTCTAAAAGGTATATAGGGGTCTTATGTAATTTATACACACGAGTACGTGCCCATTTAAAAAAAATAATTCAAACCGCGACCAAGAAACAACAACCACACAAGCCGTTCCATCGCTCTCGCGTGCCCGTATGTGCGTGGCCCGGAAGTTCGCATATCACAGTCACGATTATTCGCAATTTAGTTTTAATGGCCAATTATTCAATTAGCGCCAACGTATTTTGCCTTTTCGCAATGTCAACGCAAGGAAAAACACAAAGAGAAGAGAAGAGAAAAAAAATTACTTCCTGCTTCGGAGCACACCAGCTCACTCTGATGTTACCGAAATTTATGCACCGTCTAATAAGAAAACGATCATAACTTGGGGCATTGTGTTTATCTATAAATGCGCATCAGAAATCGAGAAATTATTAGAATACACGAAGTCCTCACTCTCTGGAAGTCCGTAAGTTGTAACCCATAATGGAGAACGCGGCTGAGGTTCCCTTCCCCATCGGCCACGCCCAAGCAGCAATGTGTCTTGTCATTGGTTGGTAAATAAATGGCCATAACTTGGGAAGCACTTGTCCGATTAATATCAAACCTTGAGAAGGCACATCCTCAGGTCCCCAGCAATATATATGGCAAGTTTCAATTAGATCGGACCAGTTTTTTTTCGAGAAACAGCGGTCACACACACACACACACACATACAGATTGCTGGAATTATAGATAGACTAGTGCATGCCTGTAGGTGCAAACAAAACAATCAAAAAAAAACTTTCAAACCGCATGCGAGAAACAACAACTACACAGGCCATTCCTTCGCTCTCACGTGCCCGTACGTGCGTGGCCATACATGCAAAAAAAAAATAAAAAAAAACTTTCAAACCGCGTGCCAGAAACAACAACCACACATCCCGTTCCTTCGCTCTCGCGTTCCCGAATGTGCAAAAAAAAAAAATTCAAACAACCACACAGGCCGTTCCTTCGCTCTCGTAAACGACGACTGGATTGGGGCATTTTGTTTATCTATAAATGCGCATAAGCAATCGAGAAATTATTAGAATACAGTCAGTCATCACTATCTGGAAGTAATGCGTGCCCATATGGAATGTTCACATGCAATCCACGAATTATCCCTTGCATTGAAGTAACAACTGCTGTGATACTTACACACACACAGTTAATTAAAATCCAAAATTTTAGGGTATGTTCTTTTGAACATATGAGTCCCCGAGGACCATGAAGCTATCGTTCTTGTTGTTAAACGCCGTTATGGGAACACAGAAATAAGGGTATGTTAAGCAGCGTCATCATGGTTGGCGTCTCGCAATATAATATATTAGCGCGATTAAAAATACCGTTTTTTCCTCAAATCTTCAAGTCTGTCAAAAAACCAGTGTCAAGGTGCACAACTACAGCTCATAACCTATCCATTGAGGTGTTTTTCGCCCCCCACCCCCTGCTTTCCCGTTTTCACGCCACTGTCCACACAAAATTCATCAATCAATTCTATACAGAGTCCGGGGACTCAATTAAAATCAAGTTTACCTCCCTGTCTTTGCTAGCCATGACATTCGCTGCTATTGACCATTGCCACTCCTACACCATGGTGAGGCGACAGGGTAGGATTTGTAGGAGACCTGAAAGTACAGTGTCATTAGGTATTCCATGTTCGAATTGTTTTAGTTTTAAAATAGGTTAAAAAAAAAATTGTTTGCAAAGCATACCACCAAAATGAGATGTATTTCGTTGGGAAGCATGTTGAGTAGAGCTGAATTCCTTAACACTTCCAAAGGCCACACCGTTTTGACACTTGGAAACAAAAAAAAGCTGTGCACTTTTTTTGATAAATTATTTTTGGAACAATTTTTCTTCAATAAACAAATAATAATAAAAATTGTCTACATGTACACATCCTTATCTCGTTAGCACCTCTTCATAAACAACATTGCTGAGGAAACGGCGCTTAGAAATAATAATAAAAATTGTCTACATGTACACACCTTTATCTCGTTAGCACCTCTTCATAAACAACATTGCTGAGGAAACGGCACTTCTTTGTTTCCTCGTCCAGGGCAAGAGTATGGAGGCTGCTGGATCTGCCAATGTTTTGATAAATTATTTTGGGAGCAATTTTTCTTCAATAAATAAATAATAATAAAAATTGTCTACATGTACACACCTTTATCTCGTTTGCACCTCTTCATGAACAACATTGCTGAGGAAACGGCACTTCTTCTTTGTTTCCTCGTCCAGGGCAAGAATGTGGAGGCTGCTGGATCTGCCAACGTTTTGATAAATTATTTTCAGAACAATTTTTCTTCAATAAATAAATGATAATAAAAATTGTCTACGTGCATGACGCGCAGCTTCGTTCCTTCGCTGTCGTAAACGAAGACTGGATCGGGGCATTATGTTTAAGAAAATCGAGAAAGTACAGAAATCGAGAAGGAAAGAATACAGTAAGTCGATAAATCAAGAAAAAAATCGAGAAAGAATACAGTAATCGTCACTGACTGGATTGGGGCATTGCGTTTAAGAAAATCGAGAAAGAAATCGAGAAAGAAAGAATACAGTAAGTCAATAAATCGAGAAAAAAAATCGAGAAAGAATACAGTAAGTCGTCACGATCCGGAAGTCTGGCAGTTAAGTCCTCACTGTCCGGAAGTTCGCATATCGCAGTTATGATTATTCGCAATTTAGTTTTAATGGTCAATTATTCAATTAGCGCCAACGTATTTTGCCTTTTCGCAATGTCATCACAAGGAAAAACACAAAGAGAAGAGGGGAAAAAAAAAATTACATGCAAATTTTTTTTTTACTTCCTGGTTCGGAGCACACCAGCTAACTCTGATGTTACCGAAATTTATGAACCGTCTAATATGAAAACGATCATAACTTGGGGCATTGTGTTTATCTATAAATGCGCATAAGTAATCGAGAAATTATTAGAATACACGAAGTCATCATTATCCGGAAGTCCATACGTTGTAACCCGTAATGGAGAACGCGGCTGAGGTTCCCTTCTCCCATCGGCCACGCCCACGCAGCAATGTGTCCTGTCATTGGTTGATAAAGAAATGGCCATAACTAGGGAAGCACTTGTCCGATTAATATCAAACCTTGAAAAGGTACATCCTCGGGTCCCCAGCAATATACCTGGCAAGTTTCAATAAGATCGGAGCAGTCGTTGTCGAGAAACAGTGGTCACAGACACACACACACACACACACACACACACACACACACACACACACACACACACACACACACACACACTGCTGGAATTATAGATAGATAGATGATACTCATGTTCGGTGTGGACAAACAGACAAAATGCAATACTCATGTTCCTCTCCTCCTCTCATGACACTCATGTTCCTCTCCTCTGGCGAGGGTATAAACACAGAGCGGCCACAGAAAAAGAAAAAAAAACAGGCAATTGCCAAAGACCGCAAACAAAGTGATCATGGGTTGCTGCTTTCCAAAGGACCTTGGGCAATAGCTCCCTCGCATCTGAGAACCAAAGTAGACAGGATAGGTGACCGAGAAGTGGGATAATTTGTACAACTTGGCAACGACAGGAGGAGCCAGTTCTGTGGCACATCACAGAAACTCGAACAGTCCAATAGCTTGATTGATGTCAACTGCCAAAATGGTTTGATGCACATTTCTCATGGTGAAGAAAAGGTGTGGCATGCGATAGTAGCAGCGGCAAGATAACTGAGAGTAGTTTTGCCAAGTATTGATGAGAGTTAATTTGGCTGCACATCAGGTGATAAATGTTTCAGCTTTGGACTTTGGATCACTGGGGATGAAGCCATTTGCATCTGTGAGTGGAGGAAAAGATGATTCAAAGAAGTTGCAAGAAATACGTTTGGCAAATAACCAGAAGGAATGACTACTTGAAGGACAAGAGGCCAACATATCTGATATCTTTTGGATGAAGGGTATTTTTGCTTCAGAGATAAGTTTGCCGTGGTTACATGTATGTTTTGACATAAGCAATCAGGGTTTGCTCAGAAGGGCCAGACTTCTGCAGGACCTTGTTTCGTCAACAGCACATTTGCGGTCAAACCATTTAGGAGATGACAGCCTACCTGACTTGAAAGTATGTGGTATGTACAAGGTCATACCTAGGAGAGTGTGATTATTACAGCAGTGAAAAAAAATCATTAATTTGGTGAAAAACCACGTCTTTCCAGGAATATTCTGAGTAAAACACATGTAGCCTATCCCATTATGGAATGCGTGAAGAAAGCCACATTATTCACGGCTCATTTTGAAGAAACTTGATGGAAACACCAAAACTGATATAATGACTATGACGAGTTCAATGGCCCAATGAATCGCACCTGACATGGAGTTGGCTGCAATACACTTTGGCCAAGTCTTTCATGAATGAGCAGGGCAGTCCTGATATTCTGCTAAAATTGCTTTGGTAGGAATTTGAAATTCAGCCAGGGTGCCAGTGATAACTCATCTACTCTTTGCACAGATGTTGGCATCCTTAATAACCACTAGGCAATGTGAACGGACAGATCCCCAGATTCCCATCCATCCTAGGGAAAGCACATTTTTTGATGCGAAGCACTACTCCAATATTTTCCAGTCGGGCTAAAAATATATCCGAAACTAGAAAGCTCAGAGGTATAAAGTGTGCTACCTCTGCACCATCCAGTCGGACACCGATACCAATAAGAACAACGCATTAGTGCAAAATGGCGAGGCGAGACAACTTACTTCCTCTGGATGCCCCATTTTATCCATGTAAAAGATGACATGAACAAAGATTTTAAAAAACGAGAAGGGCACTTGATAGAGCACATACGTCTGCCTGTAATGCCTGATCCACGAGAACATATCGGGCCCAATACATTTTTTAAATATCATGCCATCCAGGACGATATCGTTTTTGGCCAATCTCTCAATGGTGAAGAATCACTTAAAAAATTATAGTAGTCGGATCTGGATCTTCACCACAATCTAATCAGTTCATCCTTGTCAGACACCAAACTGTCCGCAAAATTTCATCCGGATCCGTGCACAACTTTTTGAGATATCCTGCACACAGACAAACAAACAAACAGACAGACAGGGGTTATGCAGGAGCTTACACGTCTTATCAAAAGGTTTTGTTGAAGAAGTATTAACAAGCAGCCTATTTTAATGCCGCCAGCTTCAAAAATTACCGTGCACAATATGCAATCGACCTGAGCACAACAAAGGAAACAACAAAATCCAACAGTCAACACTTATTTATCCATTGTAAGACAAGAAGGTAAATAAATCGATCATTATTGTTTGTTTTTGAAGAAACAAAATGGCAAATCAATGTATAAAAGTGCCCAACCATTAGCTGGATGTAAATTTTTTATGCTTCTAAAGGACAGTCATGAAATGGAAGAAGGAAGCGAGGGGAGTTTGTGGTTTTTATTTTCATCAAAGTTGGCTTCAAATGAATTTGTGTTTTGGTAAACAAAATGATGCACAATAAATGTGAGTGTAATTCAAAGAAAAGGTGCATTTTCAGAGTTTATGTTTTACATACCAAACAGCGGTCGACAACACTGAATGAAAATGGGATTCTTTAACTAAAAATGACATCAAGCATGCTAAGACAATTAAAGGAGACTTTCTTCCATTTATAATTGCTTTATTTGTAGGACTCGGTGCAGCTGGAACTCTCGCAGGAGAAATATCAGCAGTAGTAAAAGCCGCCAATAAAAGAAAGGCCGAACAACAAACCCAAGAAAAAAAAAACTGGAAGGCTCAACAGAGAGTTGAAAAGGTACGTCAGAGTTGTTCTATTTTCTGTTCTTGAGTCTGTCTTTTTATTTGTGCTTCAAGAGTTATTGTGAATTTTTATTTTTCTCAGGATAAAGTATAAATGTTAGATGAAGATATATTTACCTCCGTAGCACAAGCAGGTGTTCAACTCAGAAAAAAAGTGGTGACAAGTACATGAAAATCTCAATAATAGATCACAAAATATCTTGTATACATCCTCCTCCAAAGATAAATGATATCAATTTAGAAATGGTTCAGTGGATTTGGAAAGCCTGGAGTTGGGTTTTGCGGTTAGGGTTACCATCATGTGCTGCCTTTTTGGCTGCTGGTTGAATCATTGGTTCGGGGCACGGCTATGCTGCTGATGCGATGCCCCTATTACCAGTATGCTGGTGCTCATTTCGCCGATCTTGGAAGGATGACAGGCTGCGTCAACCCCCTGGTGTTAATTCAGTGGCCAACAGGGCTCGAACTCAGGACCCTAGGATCCCAAACCACGACCCTAACTGCTAAGCCAACGTCAGGCTCTGAGCGGTTAAGGTGGCAGGCTTGGGATCCTGGGGTCCTGAGTTTGAGCCCTGTTGGCTGCTGAATTAATACCAGGTGGGGTTGACTCAACCTGTCATCCTTCCAAGGTTGGTGAAATGAGCACCAATGTTCTGGGAAGAGGGGAACTGCATCAGTGGCATAGCTATGTCCCCAACCAATGACGCAACCAGAAGCCACAGGCTGCACACAAGAGCGTGTATATTTGAATTGGAAAAACTAGATCAGATTTGGAATCTAAAAGATCTGCAAGATGGAAAAACAAAAACAAAAATTGAAGATGCTTTTGTGCATGATTAGCAAACAAGGAGAATGCCCCCAAAATACCAAAGTTAAAAAAAAATTTTTTATTGAAGTACAGCTGATGGAAACCCATCAAGATGATGGCATGCTCTAATATGCAGCACCATATACTGGCACTGCAGCAGATGACAGCTGTTTTTTACATTTAATTTTGCAGAGGATTAAGCCAGAACCTGAGAGCTCATGTGCAAGCACACAACCACTGAGCTATCCTGCTACCGAGAGGTAGACTTTCCAAAGTATGCAAAATAATTCGGAACAAAACGAACAAATAACTTTGGCATCAGAAGCTCTTCAAAGCAGCTTGCCCAAGTGTCAGATGACATGACTGTCGCCTTGATCTCAAGATATTTACACCCTTCTTGCTGCACTTGTTTCTCCGTGTGCTGACTGTTTGCTGTTAATCCTGAAGCAATGATTTTACCACTTGGGTTATATATCACAACAAGGACAGGCTTTAATAAACAACACCAATAAAGAGAGACGAAAAGAAGGAGATCGAAAGAGAGATGGTAAGTTGATTAGGAGTTTCACGAGGAGAGAAAAAACAATGACCATGCTCAGTATGAACGGAATACCAAGCAAAGAGAAAATAAAAAATAAAAAACAATGATGAAAATATATATAAAACTAGAAGGGCACACGGTGGAGTCCATGCCTCCGCCTGGATCCAGATCTTCACCAAATCTAATCGATTCGTCGTGGTCACACCCCCAACATGTCCACCAAGTTTCATCCGAATCCGTCCTCAACTTTGTGAGATATCGTGCTATATATCGATTTTTGGCCCAATCTCTCAATGATGAAGAATCACTCAAAAAAATTCCAGTGTCTAGATCTGTAGCCATCCATCCATCCATTGGGACCATACTCTGCGCAGAGTGCTGCCTCAGCAGTCTCCTTAGCTATTGGGCACAATCCTGGACGGGTCGCCACTCCGACACAGATCTGTAGCGCGATCTTCAGAAATCTAATCATTTAGTCCTCGTCACACACCTAATCTGTCCACCAAGTTTCATCCGAATCTGCCCACAATGTTTTGAGATATCCTGCACACAAACAAACAAACAGACAGACAGACAGGTGAAAACATAACCTCCATCCACCTTTGGTGGCTAAGGTACAAACGTGATACTGACAGATGAAAAATGACGTGGTGTATTAAATGAATGCAGACTCGCTCAGAGACCCGATGTGATTGTGCAGAGATGGTGCACCATCAACTCAGAACTCTGAACCTTTGAGGTTAGCCTGGGTTCGATTCCGGACCCCGTAATATAAACTGTCGGACTGGTGCTTCGCAGGTCGGGTGTTGCATCACAAAGTGCACCCCATCCCTCGGAGGGATCTCAAAATGGGCAAACATCGAGTGGACATTAAAGAACCCACAGTGTCTTACGAGGAAGAGTAGGTGAGTTAACACCACCAACCTGGTGGAATTTTTGCTTCCCAACGGTGGTCAACCATTGGGAAGCAAAGACAAACCACCCAGTGTAATCCTTCCTGTGGGCTGCTTGGGCAGCACTGAACCTACCTTTGAGCAGAACAACGCAGAGAGGACAGAGGAGAAAGGTGAGGGGAAAGAAAGAGATCAGACGTAGTGTACATTCTGCTGCTTTTCAAACAGGATGTTGCATCAATGAGTAATGAGTACGCCATCCTTGAGAGGAGACAATGAGCATACTGACCCATCTTGCGTGTATTTCATTGTGGACATTCAATATTCATGGTACCTTATGAAAAAAAAAGAGTACAGCGCATCGTGTATAGGTATTGTGGACAATTTCCATATTCCTTCCCAAAGCTGACGAGGAGACAAGATGGACACTGTTATATGTTTGCCAGCTCAACACTAACAGGTTTCCCCAGTTATCTTCATGAGACAAATCAGATCAGATTAAATGATAAAATAAGGGAATGAATATAAAAATGAAGATTATAATTATTGAGGAAAACATGTGAGACCTCTGGGGCCAATTGCTTCTCGAGCCGGGACCTCCGATGTTAATCAGCTTATGTACAGTTCAGAAGCGAATGCAATATGTTCCTTCCCAAAAGTCATGGCTTGACAGCACGCTGTACTACGACGACCTAATTTGTTCCACACCATGAAAATGACGAACTACGTAATCTTACACAAGGATGCATTTTCAAGTGGATGCCTCGTGAAAACTGCATTGTGAATATCACCATAAAGATCTTCAAATCAAGGCTTCGGGTACATTTTTATGGTCAACCTTTGAGGCATTCAAGACTGCACTTTCGCTGTTTAAAAATGGCATGACACCACTGAAGGGATGTCACATAAATTTGCACACTCCAATCCACCCTCAAGGGCTCGCTATATGACTTGCAGGTGGAAATGTACCGGAATGCATCTTGGTGGGTTACTCAATACACATATCAAACTATCTGGACCAATATTAGTAACTAGCGGATGTACCTATACCTTGTGCAGAAGGAATTCAAAGTTTAGATATAAGAAGATGATTTGTAAAACTGCCTACAACCAAGTGGTGCAATATGATACACATTTACATTGAGAGAATTGGGGTCTTCCCACATGCTGAACCCCCTACCCTGTAGGTTTGAAAATGTTTTCTTGCATCTTCATTTGCTAAGATGATTCCAACAGTATGCAATACGATGTGGTTACTACCATTTGGACCGATTCTATCGATGAACAGACAGAGAATACAACGATACATATATATATATATATATATATATATATATATATATATATATATATATATCCATCCATCGGAACCATACTTTGTGCAGAGCGTTGGTGCTGCCAAAGCAGTTGCCTTGACTATTGAGCACAATCCTGGACGGGTTGCCACTCCAACACAGATATATATATATATATATATATATATATATATATATATATATATATATATATATATATATATATATATATATATATATGTTGTTGTTCATCTTGCGGCTGCTCCCGTTAGGGGTCACCACAGCGGATCATCTGTTATGATCCACATACTGATTTGGCAGAGGTTTTACGCCGGATGCCCTTCCTGACGCAACCCTGGTCGCCTCTTACGACACAGGGATATGGATTGGGTTTCGCCATGATTCCGGACTGCCCTACACCCTCTCATAGCGCGGCCCAGTGCAGAGCACCCGTCCTCAAGCGATCCTCCAACCCAAGCCTCCGAGTAGCCGGATTGCAGGCGCACGCCACTACGCCCAGTATATATATATATATATATATATATATATATATATATATATATATATATATATATATATATATATATATATATATATATATATATATATATATATATATATATATATATATATATATATATATATATATATATATATTCATATATATATTCTTCTTCTTTCGGCTGCTCCCTTTTGGGGTCGCCACAGCGGATCATCCGTATGATCCGCATAGTGATTTGGCACATGTTTTACGCCGGATGCCCTTCCTGATGCAACCCTGGTCGCCTCTTACAACACAGGGATATGGTACACCTATTTTAACCGGGGCATACACCGGCTCAGTATATTAGTACTCATTTTACCGACCTCGGAAGGATGACAGGCTGAGTCAACCCCCTGGTGTATTAATTCAGTGGCCCAACGGGGCTTGAACTCAGGACCTTTTGCATCCCAAGCCACTGCCCTAACCACTGCGCCAACACCAGGATATATATATATATATATATATATATATATATATATATATATATATATATATATATATATATATATATATATATATATATATATATACATATATATATATACATATATATATATACATATATATATATATATATATATATATATATATATATATATATATATATATATATATATATATATATATATATATATATATATATATATATATATATATATATATATATATATATATATATATATATATATATATATATATATATATATATATATATATATATATATATATATATATATATATATATATATATATATATATATATATATATATATATATATATATATATATATATATATATATATATATATATATATATATATATATATATATATATATATATATATATATATATATATATATATATATATATATATATATATATATATATATATATATATATATATATATATATATGTATATATATATATATATATATATATATATATATATATATATATATATATATATATATATATATATATATATATATATATATATATATCAGCTGGAATCACTTCGCTTCTTTCAATCCATATGCTGCACTACTCACTCATTTGCAATAATACTCCTCAATTGCAATGCATGCAATTTTCTCAAGAGCATTTAGTGAGAGTGCTTTGTCCGAGCTACTGAAAGCGACTAAGAATGCAATACCCTCACTGTAAAATCCTTCGCACGGTCCCCCCCCCCTCCTCGCCTCCCCACAACCACCCCCTGATAATAAGTCACTCGAGCTTGGAGAATCTGCTGTGATACCAAAAGTTCACCATATACCAATCATCTATTGCTATGCACAGCACGTCAGCAAGCATCAGTCACACTTGGAGCCGCTTATGCTAAAAGGAAAAAAAACCCAACAAACTGGATCACGTCAAATGTTGGAGAAAATGGAATTCTTATGTGATGCTGAGGGTGCAGAACTCACATAGTCACATCAGTACCAATGGCAATATAATGGATGGCCTGGTTAGCACGAAGAGGCCCCAGGAGCTCGTGTACACAGTGACCTCTTTGTCCATAGCTGGAAGACATGGCTTGGTTCAAACCCCAACTGCATGCAACCAGATAACCATACATCAGCATACAACCCATAAGAATCAGACATACTGTACACAAACCATTCTGCAACACCAAATATCTTAGGATGGGTTCAGTGATCATTTGATGGCCGACACCATGTTGGATGCTGAGATATTTGCAGTCGCAGTTTTTTATCGTTATCATCAGCTTGAAATTTTTTATCTATACCCTAATTGTTCATTTCACAGTTCCTGTTTATTAATTATCAGATGCTTAACGTTGCGTGTCAGCAGTTGGGTTGATTCGCAGGATCGTCGAGTAAAGTTGATAAATCATGGATCTTATGGTGCAGCTTACTTAGGGGAGTTGACAACTGACCAATTAGAGCCATCTAAAGACAACAAGGGCAAAACATGATCTTCTTCTTCTTCTTTCGGCTGCTCCCGTTAGGGGTCGCCACAGCGGATCATCCGTGATGATCCGCATAGTGATTTGGCACATGTTTTACGCCGGATGCCCTTCCTGACGCAACCCTGGTCGCCTCTTACGACACAGGGATATGCTACACCTATTTTTTTAACCGGGGTATACACCGGCCCAGTACACTGGTACTCATTTCGCCGACCTCAGAAGGATGACAGGCTGAGTGAACCCCCTGGTGTATTAATTCAGTGGCCCAACGGGGCTTGAACTCAGGACCTTTTGGATCCCAAGCCGCTGCCCTAACCACTGCGCCACACAAGGCTATAAGGGCAAAACATGATACAGCAGGTTATATTGACACATTGCTCAGGAAAATGTGGCCTCTCATCCTGCACCCAACAGCACATGAGGCTTTAGGCAGGAGACTGGAGACATGCAAGTTGCAGACCTGAAGACCTCTCTCCATCACCTTCCATCACCTCTCTCCCAGTGTTATTCATGGTGTGATTTTTTTTTTTTTGGCTTAAGCAGGCTCACCATTGCCTTTGTAGATGCACTTTTAATTTAGTTTTGAAATTCAATAATTAGAGTTGAAAGTTTATGGAAAGATAAGTTTATGGAAGAATTGAAAAGTGAAATGGATGACAACATGGCCATTGAAATTTTTTTTTTGTATACCTTGTCGAGGCTCGTATGAGAGCTAACACACAACTCACAGCAAAGGGGCATGAGACAAGAGGGGTGGGAGTGGGAGGGACAAAACAGTGGGGAACAGACACATGAGGTGAACTGTGGAAGGGAGAGGGATGGGGATGGGGATGGGACGGGGAACATGGCAAAGAGAAGATGGACATTACAGGGACTTTCAGGAAGGAAAGCAGAGGAATTGAAGGAAGTGGGCTTGGGTGGATTAACGGGGGTAGAAAAGATCGAGGATTTGGATGGGGGATGACAAGAGGTGGTGGTGAACAGCTGTTTTGAAAGCCTGGAGGGAAGAATGGGAATGAATAGAGTGAGGAAGTTTATTCCAAAGGCGGGAAAAAAGAGGAATGAAAGAGTGAAGATGAGCAGTGATTCGTGATTTTGGTAGTTTTACCAGAAGGGGGTTGTTGGCGGTTCCAAATATATGTGGACTCACCCACATCTCTCACATGTAAATGGAGGGAATTTAACACTTCATGGATGCTCCTTGATTTTGTTGTCAGTGCACATTATGCTGCAAGCACACCATCGCCCTCTTTTGGACAAATCGAAAGCCAATGATAAATTAAAAAAAATTGTGCAAACTACTTTGCAGCCCACATAACCCAAATGGTCTTACCCCCGCAAATCTGGTGTCAGCGGTGTGGCAAAGGCAGAGACATCTATTGGCTGCAATACAAACTACACGTACTCCATATACAGGGAATGTTCAAAGTCAGCTGTCCCGTTTGCTACCTGCTGCCGGTGGACATTAAATATCTCATGCCTTTCAAAAAGAGTATGCGATTGTGCACCGGTACTCTCCCAAAATTCCTGCCCTCAGAAGAGCGCATACCTCGGCCACGTAATGCCTGATCCAGTGGAACATATCGGGCGCAATACGTTTTTGAGATATTGTCCTATGTATTGTTTTTGGCCGCATCACTCAATGGTGAAGAATCACTTTGGAAATTTCAAAAAAATCTCGAATCTGGATATGGATTTGGATCTTCATCGAAATGGAATCAATTCGTCCTCGTCACACAAATGACTTGTCCACCAAGTTTCGGCTGAATCCGTCCAAAACGTTTTGAGATATCCTTCTCCATATGATTTTTGGCCCTATCTCCCAACGGTGCAAGTTGACATGGGAGCTCCCGTTCTGAAATGAGATCTTTTCTGGCATCTTCTTCGTCACCTAAATACTGCCTGTTCTTCATTGCTGGAGAATGGCTTCTTCTTTCCTGATATTAACCCCCGTTGATCCCAATCTGCACCCAAATGTATCAACTTGCGCTCACCGTGTTTCTTATGATGCCCATCTCAAATCTTACAAAAGAAAAGTCTTTCCATGCTATTCTCAGGATAAATAACTGCATGTCATCCATAATGAAAGAAGAGTGACGTGACCATTATGCACATTTTCCAAATATATGTGGACGTGTAGTTGCTATATTTGCTGGAGACGGTAGTCAGACAATGGCTTTGGACTTCTCGGTCTAACTGTGTTGGATGTAAGGTCTAACCATTCAGACAGACATCACAGACGGTGTAAGCTTGTAAATAGGTCTAACATGCAGACTGCAAGCTTGACAGGCCTATAAAAACAAACTAACAATGCTCTGTAACACCTATATACGACATGCTTGTGTAACTCAATTTGGATCAACTGGAAGTTGATGTGACAATTTACTTGTGAGAATTCAATTCCCTTGTGAGGACATGCAAAAGTGCATGGTCGTGGGTTGAAAGAGCTCTCACAAATCTGTACACTCATTGTCTGTGGTGCTGTTGCTCATTTTTTTTGCCACCATTTTGGTTTGCTGGCTACGCCCCTACCTCATACATCTATAATATTTAAGATGACTCCATAAATATATACATATCACACACATACCAGATATTTCCCGAGATAATGTAATATTGCCGTGATGCAAGGTTTTGAGTAATTTTGTAACATTCTAAAGAGGCAAATAAATAATATTGTCATTATGATTAGCATCAACACCTGTTTCAGGTATTTGTGCCATCAATCTTCTTAATGCCACCCAATGGACCCACTGCTCCATCAAGAAGGCAGGTGGCATCAAGGTGCTTGTGTACTTGCCAATTATTGCTTGTGCATAATTAGCCTGTCATGGAAAAAAAAAACATCTCGTTGTACTAAACACGCGTACCTGCCTTGTTCTTTCCCCCGTGGTCTATTTTCTTCGGCTTCGTATCAATAGCGTTGATCCTGGAATGCCAATGCGACATGATGGGCTTAATGCTTTTTCATTTTTTGCAGTACTTTTATCGTTTATGTAAAATGTTTCACAAAACGACTATGTCCTGATTTAAAAAAAAAATGTTTTCAGATATCTTAAAGGCATTCTCAGTTTAGTTGGACTCAGGTGGTACCTGAGCATGCAAATGAACAAGGATAGCAAGAATAGTGGATGTTACAGACTCACAGACAAGTATTAGACACAAAATATATTCCACAGCTGCACCTTGGAGGGGGATATGGAAGAAAGGAAGCTGATGGTCACACGAAGGCAATACTACAGATGAGATAAAATGGGGAAAAAGCAATGTTGGTGAGGCAAAAAGGTGAACCGAGAGAAGGTGATAAGGAGTGCTATGAGATCTTCATTGACTGGGACAGGGAGGTGTAAGAGAAGAGACTGGGTGCAAAGCCATGTGAAGGGAAGGAGTAATGAAAGGTAGGGAAGGTTGGAGTCCTCGTCCATGGTAAAAAAAAAAAAAACCTCTGCAGGGTTGTAACCACGTACCACAAACAAAAAGGTGCATTCAGCAATATAATCAATGGATTACATAAACACTCGTCTTGTAGCTTACTGCAATGCAGTGGGAAGGAATAAGGAGACAACTACAACGGCACTCGGTGGAGCGCACATCTCTGCCAGGCTGAACAGTTTTTGTTTTTTTGTATACAATGACAAGGCTCGTATGAGAGATAACACACAACGCACAGCAAGGGGGGCATGAGGCAAGAGGGGCGGGAGAGGGAAGGACCAAACAGTGGGGAACAGAGACATTAGGAGATCTGTGGAAGGGAGAGAGATGGGGTGGGGAACATGGGGAATACAAGATGGACATTACAGGGACTTTCAGGAAGGAAAGCAGGGAATTTGAAGCAGGAAGGTTTGGGGTGGATTAACGGGGGTAGAAAAGATCGAGGATTTGGAGGGGGGAAGATAAGATGTGGTGGTGAACAGCTGTTTAGAAGGCCTGGAGGGAACAATGGGAAAGAATAGAGTGAGGGAGTTTATTCCAAAGGCGAGAAAAAAAGAGGAATGAAAGAGTGAAGATGAGCAGTGATTCGCGATTTTGGTAATTTTACCAGAAGGGGGTTGTTGGCGGACCTTGAGCACCTTGCAGAAATATGGTGGGGACATATTGCAGACAGAGTAGGGGGGGCAAGACCGGAGAGGAGACGGTAGAAGACAGAAGGACCACCGACTTGCCTGTGGTGAGAGAGTGAGAGGCCCAAAGACTCAGCCTCATCAGGGATGATACCAATGATCCGAAATGCCTTGGTTTCCAGAGCGTGAAGCCGAGAAAGTTGGGAGGCAGGTGCACCAACCCAGAGGGGAGAGCAGTACTCCATCAGGCTTCGGAGGAAAGCTTTGTATGTAGTCAGGAGCTCAGGTGGGCCGAGGAAGTACCTTGCACGATGGAGGATTCCCAGTCGGCAAATGGCTTTGGAGGCGAGGTTGGATATGTGGCTATCCCAGGAAAGATCATGGCAGATAGTGAGACCCAGAAGCTTGAATGAAACGACTTCTTCCAGAGGATTGTTGAGACAGTAAATGGGAGGGGGGGTTCCAAACGGTCCTTTCAGAGAGACAATGTGAGAGTGTGAGATTTGTCACGATTGAAAGACATGTTCCACGTGTTGGACCAGTTTGTGATTTTATCCAGATCTGTTGAGAGTGAAGAAGCTGCTGCTTGCCGGTCTGAGGGATGCCAGATGGTACGGTGGAGGGTGGATTCATCAGCAAAGAGATAAAGAGGATTTTCCAGAGAGTCGGAGAGATCATTGATGAAAACCAGAAAAAGAACAGGGCCCAGAACGCTACCTTGAGGAACTCCAGCCTGGACAGGAAGAGGGGATGAGAGAACTCCATTTTGGGCTATGAGGAAGTCTGCGAGCCATGAGTGGAGATGGCCTTGGATACCATAGGAAGAGAGTTTGGTGAGTAGTGCAGGGTGCCAGACCGTGTCAAAAGCACGTGATATGTCTCTTGATATGGCTCTAATTTCATGTCTTTTTACGTTTTGTTTCCCACTGATGTCCGGATTCAGATCCGGCCTCTTTACAAAATCTCATCCACTTGTTCTCATCACCTTCCCAAGTCATACACCAGGTTTTGTCATAACCTGTCCACAACATTTTGAGATATATTGCTTTATATAGTTTTTAGACCTATGTCTCAATGGTGAAGAATCACTTCAGAATTAAAAAAAATTCTATCTGGATCCAGATCCGAATCTTCATCAAAATCTAATGAATTCATCCTCGTCACACACCCAACATATCAACCAAGTTTTGTCCAAATTCATCCGTGAATTCTGAAGCTATCCTGCACAAAGACAAATAGATAAACATAAAAACAAACAAACAAGAACGACGATATCATGCATAGCATGACACTTGCGAAATCCATAAAAAAAAATTTGACCCTAAAAATAATTGGTGACTTAATTCAATGACCAAATATGCAAATCCTCTTCAAATTTCAAGTCAATTGGATAAAAATTGACAATATTAGAAATTCAGCCGATGGTGATATTTGGCCAATGTTGACCTCAAAAATAATTGGTGGTTGCATTTGGTGACCAGATTTGCAAACCATGTTCAAATTTCAAGTCAATCGAATGAAAATTGAGGATTTTTTTGGAAATTATAAAAAAAAGTTGTTGAACTTTGGCTCTTCAAAACAATCGGCTTCTTGCTTATGATGAACTCTACCAGGTGGTGAAGTTTCATGAAGATCGGTATGAAATTGCGACCTGTAGGCAATTGTCCTACAAACAAACAGACAGACAGACAGACAGACAGACAGACAAACAGAGAATAACGCACACACACAACCAATATACTTGGAAAATCTTCGATTTTTGCAAGCAACAAGAAAGACGTCGTGCAAAGTACGATACTTGCAAAATCCCTAAAACAAATTTGACCTTAAAAATAAGTGGTGGTTGAATTCAATGCAACCGAATATGCAAATCCTCTTCAAATTTAAAGTCAATCAGATGAAAATTGATGATTTTAGAAATTCCACTTAAGTTGTTGACCTTTGGCCTATGTTGACCTTTTGGCCGATCTTAACCTCAACAATAATTGGTGGTTGACTTGAGTGAACAAATCTGCAAATCCTCTAGAAATTTCAACTCAATTGGATGGAAATTGGCAATTTTAGAAGTTGGCCGAAGTTGTTGACCTTTGGCCTATATTGACCTTTTAACCTCAAAATCAATAGGCGTTTTGTGAAGTTTCATGACGATCGGTTTGAAATTGTGACCTGCAGACGATTGACAAACAAACAAACAGGCAGACAGAATAATGCACGCGACCAACCAATATACAGGCTTGCAATTCGATTTTCTCATGTAACGAGACCAGCAATGGGTAGAGCGCGTACCTCCGCCAGGCTGAACAGTTTAGGTTTTGTATCCCACTGATGGGCCGGATCTGGATCCGGACCTGAACCAAAATCGATTCGGGTTGTTCTTGTCACCGACTCAAATCATCCACCAAGTTTTGTCACAACTCGTCCACAACCTTTTGAAATATCATGCCATATATCATTTTGGCCCTCTCAATAGTAAAGAATCACTTGCATTTTTTTTTTTAATTCTCATATCTGGATCAGGATGCGGATGTTCACCAATTTCAAATCAATTTGTCCTGTTTGCACACCCAATCTGCCCACCAAGTTTCGTCCATAACTTTTTGAGATATCCCGCACACAAGCAAACACACAAAGACAGACAGATATGGGGTGAAAACATAACGTCCGTCCACCTTCGGTGGCAGAGGTAACGATTGGATGAGGACATGAGCATGGTGTCGTGGGTTCTAAGGTTCCTTACGAGGAAAATAAGCGATTAGAGAGGAAATGTTTTTGGAGAGGATTGTAGGCCAAGAAAATAGTGAACCTTGAATACATTTGACGGTAAGGATGATTTTTCAAACCATCTCAAAGAAATGGAGATGTGCAAAGAGACAGCAATGATCCCACGTTTGCAGTCCAGGACATCCATCCATATCCACTTTAGTATTGGCACGAGCAACCTTTTAAGTGTTGAGTGATCAGGGTAAAAGATGAATAGATTTTTTGTATTCAGAGTTTGTGACCAGGCATGCTTTTATATCCAGTAGAATTATATAGTCCATGTCGTTGATGATCATGTGAAGAAGGATGACCAGTCTGCAACGGAAGAGATCAGTCTTGAGCTCTTTAATGCGATTTGTTGTGGTTGATTTATATCCATGTGACCAGGAGGATAGGCCGATAGAGAATGATTTGCAGGAGAGAACAGTTGGAGGAGATACCAGCTCGACATTCAATCAGCGCTGTGCCTGCACAGTATTTGCCGCATCGTGAAATTGGCTGTAAAATCTCGCGGATTTGAAACAAAAACTTGACAATTCAGAAATGTCCACAATATCAGCTCATCTCTACGTCCCACTGACGTCATGATGAGAGTTAGAACAGAATTAAGGAAGGAGGTCATTAATTACATCGGTACCTAGATGATTGGAGATAATGAGTATTGGCAGGACTTACAGGGGAGCCTGTGTATAGATGGTTGATGGACTCGGAGTTGGTTGTTGTTTCGTATGCAGCCTGTAGCTGCTGGTTGCATCATTTCTGGAAGCAGAGGCAATGTCCCAGTTACCAATAAGCCGGTATTCATTTTTGCCCACCTCGGAAGGATGACAAACTGAGTCAACCCACCTGGTGTTATTTCAACGCGACGACAGGGGCTCAACTCAAGACCCTAATATCTGAAGCCAACCACCTTAACCGTTAAGCCAACACCTTCCTCTTGGCTTCCTCTTGCACCAAGGTTTCTTGCGTGTGTATCATACATCGGTATATAATCGGAAAGTGCTCTTCCGCCATGTCACTCGGAAGGACAACAGCGCTGTTGTTCACTCGGTCAATCCACATCCATCGCCGAGAGCAGCGGCATCTGATGAAGGATTTATTTATTGCAGCCAACAGTGCAGACAAGAGCTGAGCTTGCAGCCCTATTCACAAGCACAGAGTGAAGCACTTCTTTGGAAATCCTTTAACCCATTCCCACTGCCATGACATCTTATACCCAACGGTGCCTCAGCAACTGCAAGGTGTAAGACTCAGACCTTACAGCCTGTTGAATTGGAATTGCCTGTGACTACACCTACCAAATTGTCTGAAGGCATCATATGTGAATCTGTCGTAAATGTGTGTACGTTGTTACCTCCACCACCGAAGGTGAAGGAGGTTATGTTTTCACCCCTCTCTGTCTGTTTGTTACTTGCAAAATCGAAGATTTTTCAGTCGATTTTGTTATTTTGTCCGCCCGTCTGTCGGTTTGTCTGTTTATCGCCGACAGGTCACAATTTTAAAGCAATCTTCATGAAACTTCACTACGTGGTAGAGTTTGTCATAATGAAGAAGCCTATCGTTTTTGAGGTCAAAAGGTCAACATAGGCCAAACATCAACAACTAAGGTGGTGTTTCCAGGATCCTCAATTTTCATTTGATTGACTTGAAATTTGAAGAGGATTTATATTTCAGGTCACTGAATTCAACCACCAATTATTTTGAGGTCGACATGGATCAAAAGGTCAACATAGGCCCAAGGTCAAAAAAAACTAAAGTGGTCTTTCGAAAATCTTCAATTTTCATCCAATTGACTTGAAATTTGAAGAGGATTTATATTTCAGGTTACTGAATTCCACGAGCCAATTATTTTTGAGGTTAACATCGGTTAAACAACATCGGTTAAACAACATCGGTTAAACAACATCGGCCGAATTTATAAAATTGTCAGTTTTCATCCAATTTATTTGAAATTTGAAGACGAGTTGCATATTTGGTCATTGAATTCACCCACCCATTATTTTTGAGGTCAAATTTGTTTTATGGATTTTGAAAGTACCGTGTTCTGCACGACGCCTTCTTCTTGTTTGTTTGTCTGTATGCAGGACGTCTTAAAAAGTTGTGGATGGATCTGGATGAAATTTTGTGGACAGGTTGGGTGTGTGAAAAGGATGACATTTTGTGGACATGTTGGGTGTGTGAAAAGGATGAAATTTTGTGGACAGGTTGGGTGTGTGACAAGGATGAACTGATTAGATTTTGGTGAAGATCCGGATCCCGATCTGACTACTGGAATTTTTTAAGTGATTCTTGACCATTGAGAGATAGGGACAAAAATGATATATAGCACGATATCTCAAAAAGTTGTGGACGCATTCAGACGAAACTTGCTGGACACATTGGGTGTGCGACGAGGAAGAATTGATTTTATTTTGGTGAAAACCCGGATCCGAATCTGGATCTCGATACGAGAGTTATTTAATTTTCCAAGTGATTCTTCACCATTGAGAGATTAGGGCCAAAAACGATATCGTACTGTATAGCTTGATATTTCAAAAATGGTAACGGGCTTGATATGTTCTCGTGAATCAGGCATTGCATGGTGGAGGTATGCGTTCTACCAGGTGCCCTTCAAGTTTCTCTCTGCAGGAGAAAGAAAGGAGTTTTGTAAAACAAGTGCTTGATGTAGCTTTACTTGGTCATATTATTGTCCAGTGAGATCAGATCAGTGGTGGTGTAAATCACTCACTACTTGCCCAGTGGGATTCCTCACCAGTTAGTGAATAAATGGGCTGCAAGAGGCATTACACGAATTAAACTTTGCTTCGTATGTGCAAATTTTTTGCAATGAAGGGTTTTCGCACATTGGTGCTGCTTCAGCCTTTTTTTTTTTCCAGCAGTTGTGCGTCATTAACAGCTATTAAGGGAAACTTGTAAAACAGCACATCACCACTAAACAGTGATGGTCGAGAAGTGTCATTTTTGTGACAATGTCAGACATTCCATTGTGATACGATGCACTCTCTTTGCACGATTGCTTAGGAGTAGCAGCGAGATGTGGGAATCAAGCATGAGCACTCACATTTCCTGGCTGTTATGAAAAAAAAGTACCAGCAGTACATGAAGTATCACCGAGGAGCCACGATCACCCTTTCGATTTGGTAACACCACTGAGCTGACACGCAATTCGACTCGAAAGATTCGGCCCTCTCCCAACACCGAATCATTCCCAATGTCAATGGGCCAAAACGAGACCATTGTGGCTTCATTTTCACGCAATTCAAACACGGCCTTTTTCTCGATACAGTATTCAGATTCCATCACCATGTCTCGAGGGATTTAGCTTCACGTGCAGGTTGTTTTGAGGCAAAGTCCTAATCCTGAGATTCCGCAGTCTTGCTGCAGCTGTGGCATGGCAACGGAAACCATTTTAAATTTTCGAGAAGTTCTGGTGCAAAGGTGGCAATGAGGCACAAGGTGTACGAGCAGAAAATGAATCGTAACCAAAACTGGATTTTACCGGTCTCGATGTTCCTTCTCGAGATCTTGTAATCTTCGATTGGGAGAAGGTTTCAGGGTCTTTATTGCTTTTCTTTCTACAGACTTGGTCGACCGTTAACACACTTTATGTGAATGAAAGGAAGTAGAGAATTGATATTTCATCGATTCGGAAAAGTTTGAGACTGAAACAGATATTCACTTAAAAAAAATTGCATCTGATAAAATGTTCAAGGGAAGATAAATTTTTGGGGGATCCTATCCCAAACTCTTGACACTCGTAACACGATCAGGGTCTGGTCCAAATAGACTTAAGACCTGATCATGCCAGCCAGTGATAAACCTCCACAGAATGGACTTGAAAACGAGGATAATTTGACGTGCGCACCCTGATCGCACTCGGGGCTTCATGTTACCTGTCATGGTTATTCGTGATCTTTCAAAAATGCTCGCGATACCCCCATCTAAAACTCGGCTAATTACCCCAGGATGATTTTCAATCCTGTTATAAAAGATCACCAATGATGAAGCAGGTGTCACATCTTTCATTTATTGACCTTTCTTCTGTGCAGATTCACTGTAACAAGCAAAATGTGCTAATAAGTTCCACATACAAGACACACAGGTCAGTCAGCCTGGCTTATGGCGATGGATGTTTGATGTACAGACATGAGACCATCTGATCGACATGGCCCCAGGAAGGCGATGCACATACTGGTAATGGACAAAGCTTCATCATTATTTTCTGCAAATACGAACAGACTCGGAATAATAAAGGGCATATCCCAATAAACCTCATCCTGGCATCAGGATGGGCAGAAAAAGGTTGCCATTACACAAAATATATGGACCTACAAGATCGCGACGGCTTTCGTTTAGGGTGACGGAGCTGAGGTGAAACAGTAAGATGTGGCCCACTTTGGAGCTGAATTCATAGGATCACAAAACAGCATCCAAAACACCAAATCTACTTTCTCATGAGGGCACCTGATTCAAAATGGCGAGATCGTCACAAAAAATATAAGATGATTGGCTGAGCGAAACATGTGACATGGCAGCCCCGCGAAACACCAAATGAGAATCGGCAGATTACAGATCGTCGAGCACTGTCATCTCACAGCAGCAGAGAAAGTTACTACTCAAGCTGTGCTCGTCAATACGTGGCGGCATCAAACCAAGGCTGATGGATAAACGCGCTGCAAAAGGCCAGAACATTACCTAACTGATGTACACGCCGAAACGTGATACGCTTATTTTTCCCAAAAATAATTTCCCAAGCTGGAGCCATGTCCTTAAAACAAATAACCACAGTGAGAAAAAAGGAAACATGTTTTGATTAAGAAAGAAAGCAGGGTGGGGACACAATGAAGCAGGTTAACAGGAAAGAGAAACCGGTCAACAACGTGATTATCGAATCAAATATGCCTGAGGCCTACTTCACCTATCACCTGAGATACCCACGTGCGCAGGAGAGAACGAGAGAATGAAAGAGAAAAGAAAAGCACATTGGATTTAGAGGGGAGGGGTGTGACGTCAGCTTTCCCTTTACCTGAGGTGCTGTTTCAGCTAGCCCTATGTTGGTGTGCATGTTTGGTCTGTCTCGCACATGCGTATTGCAGAGAGGCTCCCAGATAGGGATGCTGTGTGGCCGTGTAGGTTGAATCTGTCTCACACATGTATCCCAAAGAGAGTGCTGCAGGCTGGCCATGTGTGGTCCATGAAGGTTGGGTCTGTCCCATGCAAACATGTCCTGAAGAGGATCACTCTGAGGTCCACCACGCACAACACCATGGCAGGAGGATGTGTAGGCCAGAGATGAGGCGACAAGGAGAGCTGGTTGAGAAAAATGTCAGGAGTGCCCGGAAGAGCCTCAATGAACTCCAATGACTCATTGAACTGCAGTCACTCTCCGACAGTCCGACTGTCTACAATACTCCATAGCTGCTCTCAGAACCCCCAGTCCCATACCGCTGAGGAACGACAACACCGGCCCGTATATGACTGCTGCATGATATCGCCACAATTCCCCATTGGTGCCGTTTGTTCTGTAAGCCCTGGCACATGGTCCTGTGGGTCCAATCAGGAGCTGGCTCCAGAGTGCCATGATGTCACACACATGGCCCACCTCCAGACCCAAGGCATCTTGCACCATTACACGAGGCACATAATCGAATCTAATAAAAGGCAATGTGAGTGTGTGCATCAGTGTGTCAGTGTTTGTGTGTGTCTCCTCCATAACTCCAAAACTATAAAACCTAACAGCCTGAAACTCTGCATGCATTCACAGAAAACTATAAGGATGTGCAAGAGTGAAAAATTGGGTGTTTGGGTTAATTAAAACACCCCTTTTGAAGATAATTAACAGCATTATTTAATTATATGCTTCATCAGGCGATCCTCGGCCACCTCACTGCCTGGGTCTTTCGGCGTTTCCTGGGTCACCTCGCTGGGGTCTGAAGCCGCCATGTTTTTTGGCCTGCTCAACCATGCCTTGACTTGGAACAGGCTGCAACGATTTCTCAACAATCAAGGTTTTTTTTCACTTTCCTCACTCATATCGAATGACTGTTCATCATAGCTATGAATTGTTGTATACATCGCTTTTGTTAGTGCTATAGCTTTCAAATTAGGAGCTTGGAGCAATTTCATGCATTATATGAGTTGATTTTCTTCCATGTACTCTCACAGTCTAATTAAAGTATATCATCGAAATATTGTTTCAGTTTTGAGAATCGGATATCGTCTGGACTAAGTGTTGAAATCTGTTGTGAAATCTGATAATTTAAAGAAATAACGAGTCTCATAACTAAGCCGGTATACATATTTACTTCAAGCAAGCAAGGCTTTGTTCCCTCCTTCATACATACACAAGAAAAAGTAAGATTTACAAAGCATGAAACTTATCTTTTTCTACTGTTAAGAGAATTACATTGAGTGAACAAAAAAAAATTTGGAACGTAACAAAATTAACCAACTTCATTGAGCAAGGTCTGCCATATCTGTGTATATTTTCGGTGGTTTTGTGAGGTGCTCTACAGGGAATCAAAGCAAATCTGGTTAGAAACGGACGTTTTAAAAAAAAGTTAGAACGTTTGCACGGACCTCGAACTGATGTACTGATGGCTTTCATGTGACTGGCTCGTAAAATCTTATGTGGCCCAATAGCTGGAACCAGGCCGCCTTGGAAGATCTGATGTGTGGCCCATTGGCTCCACTTGCCCCAGGTCTATAAAGCTGCATTCGGTGCCTAGCTCTAGCGCTCTCTCTAGCTCTCTCTCTCTCTCTCTCTCTCTCTCTCTCTCTCTCTCTCTCTCTCTCTCTCTCTCTCTCTCTCTCTCTCTCTCTCTCTCTCTCTCTCTCTCTCTCTCTCTCTCTCTCTCTCCCCTTGCCTGGTTCTGGATATGCTTTGGTTCATGCTACCGATGGAGCTCGTGGACCCTTAGTTGTGGAGGGCAATGTTGGAGCCATTCAGGAGAGCGGTGCCAAGCTGGGAAAAGTGCATACCAGTGGGCTGAGGCCACCCTGCCTCTCCCAATTTGTCTCCGTGTGTGTGTGTGTGTGTGTGCGTGTGTGTGTGTGTGTGTGTGTGTGTGTGTGTGTGTGTGTGTGTGCGCGCGTGTGTGTGTGCGTGTGTGTGTGTGTGTGTGTGTGTGTGTGTGTGTGTGGTTTGAAGAGTACTCTGTTTTGTTATCTGGTAGGTAAGGCACAGGTTAAGCTCAATCTCCAACTTGTACATTTTCTTTCCTTTTTGTAAATACACACCTTGATTACTCTTTTCATTGCATTTCCTCTTTTCTTGTCCTGGTTTCCCTTTGACACCATTAAAACCCTTGAGTTCCCTTCCCTCCTTCCCGTACCCCACATCACTTATTGGAAATAAATTATTCTTGTTATATTTCCAATCTGCCCATAGTTGTCCTTTCTTCTATTGGTTCAGCAATGTCTGTATGTAGATTATAATTCCCGGGAGGTTATAATTCCCCAACTAATTGGCCCTAACCTCAGTCCGGCATTGTGCTTGCGAAAAGCTCGGCCGCATTAATCAAGATCCCATTAAGATAACAGCAGCACAATCGACGAGGGTGTGATTCCCCGATAAGGAGGTCACATGTTCCTCGGTAAACGGTTTCAGACAGAGGACCTTGTGTCACGTGGTCAAGTTATTGGCATTCACAGTTGATTAGCAACACGGACTTATTTGTGTGCGAGGGCCTCGATTCCTGGTGAGTCCGGGGAGAACAGGGGATACCCTCACCTTTGTACCCCTGCGACTCCAGATCAGTAATAATATAAACGCCAACAGGAATATTTTGATAACATCCATACTCCAAATTACATCTTTAGCGTTACAAACTAATTCTTTAAAGCCTACTTTGCATGAGTATTTACCATAAGCTAAATTTCAGCCAAGTTCCAAATTCGACTGGCAGGTTGGGGAAAAAAAGGAATAACCTTATTGTTTTTGGTAGAATGCAGATTTGTGATAGGTATATATTGTTACGAATCTGGAAACTATGCGCACTCAACATTCAGGTCCCAAAGTTAGTTATGTCGGTAAGTACGTGTGTAGTCAGGACCCCATCCTTTTGTTTAGTGGGAGGCTCGAAAACGTGCGTTGTGACATCTTTAGTTTGGTTATTATATCCAACAAGCTATCGAATAAACCATCCCATCTGCATGATCCATCCCCCATCACGATCCACTACCCACCCGCTGTCTACAAGTACTCTGACTTGCCAGGGCAGGGTCTTGCAGCCGTTCCTTGCCGCTCAAACCAACGCTCCTTCCACAAATGTTTTAACTCTTGCACCAACGCAACATGGATACTGTTTCTCTTCGAGAGCGGAGCCACGTGGAGAATGTGGGGTCTCCGAACAGGGGCCACGGCTCTGCCCCAGCGGGGTGCGGCCGTGGGCCAATGAGGGACGGACAGCGAGATGATTCCCACGAAGGCCCCTCCCCATGTGGGAGGAGATACATGTGTATATATATATATATATATATATATATATATATATATATATATATATATATATATATATATATATATATATATATATATATATATCGGAGACTCGAAGGGTTGTTGTTGTCGCGGGCATTGGCGCTGGTGGTGTCTGAGAGCAGAGCAGTGCGAGAGCTGTGTGTGTTTCACGAGGGAGGCGGATAAAGATCCCGAGCACGCTCTGAGAAGAAGTACTGGAGTTCTGGAGTGGTCACATTCATCACGGTGGCTGTTACGGGGAGAGGAGTTCTGTGGACCCCGCCCATTCACCACCCGAGCTCCGCCACGAACCACGAGTCCCACACGTGTGACTGGGACCAGGCCGACGACCATTGGCAGGTGCCGCAGAACGGAGTACCCCCTTTCTCCGACGGCCAGGTACCCATCCAGACTCTGACCCCCAGCTCGTCTCTCTCTCTCTCTCTCTCTCTCTCTCTCTCTCTCTCTCTCTCTCTCTCTCTCTCTCTCTCTCTCTCTCTCTCTCTCTCTCTCTCTCTCTCTCTCTCTCTCTCTCTCTCTCTCTCTCTCTCTCTCTCTCTCTCTCTCTCTCTCTCTCTCTCTCTCTCTCTCTCTCTCTCTCTCTCTCTCTCTCTCTCTCTCTTTCCATCTCTCTCTTTCTCTCTCTCTCTCTCTCTCTCTCTCTCTCTCTCATCGGCTGGAGGGTTCAATAAAGAACTCCGGGGTTTCTTTTCTTTTTTTTGTGTGTGTGTGTCTGCATGTGGGCCCGTCTATAAGTAGAATTGTTTAAGTGTTTATTTCATCGTTGTAAATACTCCATTGCATATTCGCGATAAGTCTCGCCACTTCTGTCTTATAATTCATTGTAAATGAATTATATGAATTATTAGAAATGTTCCCCGCTCGTTTCCGTCCTTTCTATATTTGGTCCAGCATGGTCTGGGTCTGAGTTCAGATGGGGTTTCATCCCCTACAATTTGTTAATCCTAGCTGGCACAGCTTTGGCAGTTTCTGCTCGGCTGCAACCGAGCCGGAGTTGGTAGTCGCTCATTGGATCTCTAACGCAATTGGTGGAGTGACCCGGTTCGAGAAAGACATGCCGAGGGCGTGAATCCCTGGTAGCCAAGACTGCGTGGTTATTTAGGTATATTGGGATCTAGACAATTAACCCTACGCCACGTGGTCGAGATATTGGCATTTCACGGTCGATTAATCGACCTGCCGGCTTCGGAGTTATCCAGAGGACCTTTGAGAAGACGCCACAGGCAAACTGGCAGGAAAAACGTAAATGATTAAAGTTGTAGTACTCGAAGAGCACTACTTGCATACCAACTTTCATTCAAAACAGTTGAAAACCCTGGGAGCTCGATGCCCAATTTATTGATTTTTTTGACATTTTCTAAGTTCGTGACCTTGTGACCTTGACCTTGGGATGAAAATGAAAAAAAATTGAGCTCCGTGGGGCTATGCAGGTGCCATTGGGCTAACGGAATACCGAAACCCCTGCCAGATTCGACAAACCCCCTCGGAGAAGATGTAACTGGAAATCGGCTACCCCCTAAAAACATGTTTTTTGGGCGTGGCTCCGCCCATAATGGGCGCAGCACGCCCATTCTCCGGAGAACACAACTAGATCATGATACAAATCTCCCACCCAAATTTTATCAAGATCTGATCAAAACCCACGGGGCTATGCTCAGGACAGACAAACAGACAGACAGACAGACAGACAGACAGACACACACACACCCATAATGAATATAGTGGTCACTCACTGACTCGTGAACCAAAAATCACTCATAGAGTGACATTTGGCAAAACGGAATGACACTCGGTAGAGAACATACCGTCACCAGGCGGAATAGTTGACATTTTGTACGCCACTGACGGGTCGGATCAGAATCCTGACCTTAACCAAAATCTCATCGGCTTGATCTTGATACCAACCCAACTTTACCTCCTCGTTTTGTCACAAGTCGTCCACAAATTTTTGATATCTCATGCAATACATAGTTTTTGGCTCCATCTCTCAATGGTGAAGAATCACTTGAAATATTCTCGTATCCGGATCCGGATTTGGATCTTCACCAAAATTGAATCAATTTTTCCTTGTCACACACTCAACTTCTCCACCAAGTTTCATCCGAATCCGTGCACAACTTTTTGAGATATCGAGCAATATATCTTTTTAGCCCCATCTCTCAATGGTGAAGAATCAGTTGAGAATTAAATAATTCTCATATCCAGATGTAGATTCGGATCTTCACCAAAACTGAATCGATTCATCCTTATGGCACTCCCAACCTGTCCACCAAGCTTCGTGTGAATCTTTCCATAACCTTTTGAGATATTGTGCTAGATATGTATTGTTTTCACCCGATCTCCCAATGCTGAAGAATCACTTGAAAAATTCTCAGATCAGGATTAGGATTCGCATCTTCACCAAAATTGAGTGTTGCCGTTCTTGGCCAGTCACCTGCACACACAAAGAACTTCAGAACGATTGCTTGAAAACTGTGGCCAAAAATCCTGTGACAGACAGACAGACAGACAGATAAACAGACAGACAAACGCTACAGACCAACATTCTTGGCGAAAATTCCGCCCCCCCCCCAAGTAAAAATGTCTCAACCATTAACGTTTCGACCACTTGATGCTCTTAGTAATGAGCACTATAGGTCGACGAACAATCTTCAACGACGACACGTGAAACAGGTTTATAATTGACAAATAATTATACAAACTAAAAGCAATTGTGAATTCACATTTGCTTTTCAGCTCCCTGTTGACTTGTGTGTACAATGTGCTTAACTGTAAAAAGAGTTATTAATTTGTCTGTCGTTCAAGAGAAGAAGATGATGTTTATGCAATCAGACATTCACAATCAGCACCTGTCTCTATCAGTATCTAAGCCATTTGTAACCTTGTGTTTCTCTCCCTTCCCTCACCACTTGCCCCATTTTCCCTACCCTATTTTCCCTCCTATTATCATCCTTTATCTTCCTTTTCTCAACTTCAAGTTAATTACACCTCCTCCCCCCACCCCAGTGTGTAAGTAACACACACATGGCCTCCAACTGGTGGCTATGAAGCCTCTCATGGTTCCATATCATTATATTTTGACATTGAAAAAGCCTAAGGTCTCAATCTTCTTGCAAAATGTAATGAGAACTTTAATCTCCACAATGCAGACAATAATGCTGGCTTGATGACCTCAAGCAGCGTGCTTTGCAGTGCAGTGACAACCCTCCCACTTGGTTTTGTGTTTTTTTTTTCTGCCACCAAATCAGTGGGATGTTATACAGATTCATGGAGAATAACAACGAGGGTACAAGTCGCTTTAAGAACGATTTAGTCGATTAAACCAGACACATCTGCAATGCTGGTCCGATTCACTTTGAGGATATTAAAATTTCCCAACAATGCACACATCTCAATCCCTTGATTCTGAGCTGCATCTCTTCCTGTGACGACTCTGTAACAAGCATGCGGCACATCTTAAAAGCAGCAGCTGTGCAGCTGGCAGGACCTGTGTCCCGGATGATCCAGGGAGACTGAATGCGAAATCTCAATTGCAATGCTCCATTCACAAGGTAGTAAACAGGGAATCTGCAGCTCCACGACAAGATACCGGCACAGCAACGGCACAGCAACAACATGCCGGAGCAAGAACTTGGCTCCAGGGCAATGGCAGTTATACATCCAGGTATGAAAATGAGGCTTTTCATATTTGTACAGTTTCATAGTTGCAAAGATGATCGGTGATTTGACTTTATTGGTGTTTTACCGTGTTTGTGGTGCAAGGAGGTCTTGCAGGATGGCCTCGAGGTAAGTTACGCACACTCACCTTTAAGCTGTCTCGCCTGGGTTCCAATCCAGACTCAGATAAAAACTGTCCTCCTGGTGTTTCACAGGCAGGGTGATTAATCAACGTGTGCGCTGTCCTTGGGTGGACGTTCAATGAAGCCTTCCATCTCCCAGCATTTGCTGGTGGACGTTAAAGATCCATGTGGTAAGTGAGCTATCACCGGCACCCTCATCAAATTCCAAGTTCCTGCCCTAACTTACAGAAGGCATTGCTTTAGCAGCACAGCCATGCCCTCGTCCAAAGATGCCAGCCAGCGTGGTGCAGGTGTGTGTGAGGCTCGGCTGTTTTGCGCAGTTTCAGAGTCGAGTAAGCCAGGATCGAGCCGTGGAGGATCAACTGTGTGGCAAATGGCTTGAGGAGGCCAGAAGCACACCATAGGCCTGGACACACTTGGCCTGTGGGCTTATGTGTTCGCTGAGCAGGCGAAGCGATGCTGAAATGGACCACCCAAAGACACGCTCCAGGACAATGCTCGCATCCAAGAGACTCAGCAATTAGGTGGGAGATTCCTGTCCTCTTGAAGTCCCACACACTATCCGTTTGTGGACAGGCTACTGTGAAGCCTTTATCTAACCGATTATCCTGCTTCTGTCGGAGTGAGCAAGCATCATTTGTAATCCGCTCCATCCTTGTGACTCCGTGCTAGTTGATCTAAAGTGGTCCTTATTCTGTGCCTCTCCTGATTAGCACTCATTTAATTATCTCTATTCTTCTTCAGTGCACGTATTCCACCTGATACGAGTGGGCTGTGAGTTCCTTAAAATATCACTTCATCCATGTTATGCAATTTTAACACCGTCCCCAATTCCTCTCGCTGGGCCTGGACTATCTTGCAAGAGTCCATCATGTCCTATGTAAATTCGAATGGGTGTGATAGGATAAGGTTGAAGGAAAATTTAAGGTGGATTATTTTATTTTCAAATTGTGAAAAATTATTTTTTTTTACATCACGGGCCTTGTCGTCACATGGGCGTCGATCGCTACTTAAAAGAGTGGAGAGGGGGTTCATGCCAATGCAAATCACGCAGCTGATAGTGATGACCAGGCAAGTATAGTCCCTGCAAATTGTTGATTCTAGACGCTCTTTAGTTTTTATTATCATTTAATCTGACTACCTTTGCCACATTTTTTTTGAGTAATTTAATTAATAAAAGGGGCACTTTTAATTTTTCGTATTCTCTTTGTGTCAAAGTTAATTGTTGTGTTAAAAATCAGATGTAAACATGCATTCATACTTTTATTGTTACTTCTACTTTTCATCTTAATTCTTCAAGATGTATTCATATACACTCCCCCTCTCGCTTTGCCCCCCCCTAAAAAAGAAATGCACAGTGGCAGGTCTACAGATAAGCTTGGCTGGAGGGTCCTCCTTCTGACTCCCCATTTATTTATCTTTCTTTCCCTCTTCCTCGTACTCTGTAGCCATGGCTAACACAACAAGAGTGAGAATTGCTTTGCAAGATATGTCCCCTACCTGTCCCAATGAATGTTCAGAAAATGAAAATTGATTTGCGTTTAACACATGCTCGAGCCGATACAGGAACCAAAACGAAGAAGAAGAACCTTTCTAACCCACCATGTTTCATTCATTTCTTGGCTTTGCCTATTTCATATTAAAAATAACCCGATGTACATGCATGAAGCAAAAACATGTGTTCGTCTTATGTGCATGTGTAATACATCGTGGTTAAACACCTGGGATCATTCCAATCGCACTGGGCGATGGAGTAACACCCAGGCGTAAGGCCTGAGGCCTGCCGATATGTGCTGCTTCATTTAACCTGATGTACATACATGAAGCAAAAACATGCGTACAGCTTGTGTGCATATATAATACATTGTGGTGATACCTGGGATCATTCCAATCACACTGGGCGATGGAGTAACATCCAGACCTTAGGCCGGCCGATATGTGCTGCTTCGTGCAATTGGCGGCACACAATTTTATTGGGGTTGAGTCAGGCCAGCTGTCCAGCTAATGGATGTAAAGCAGTGGGATGGAGTCAGGGCAGCTGAACACTGACCCATGTATAACATGTGGTAGTTTCTAAGTATAACTCCGTGAAACAACTCCGTGAAAAAATGAGGAAATGTCCAAAAACTCGAACTTGTTCTGCAACTTATCATAATAAAGCCATGTACCAAGTTTCAGTTAAAGATGTTAAAGGGTATGGGGGGAAAAAAAATTCTGAAAAATCACAGGTGGGACGGACAGACAGACGGAGAGCAAACCTGTAGTCCCCTCTGGTGAAAGCGGTAGGGGACTCATAAATTTGTTTGGGGAATTTACCACAAGAGGATCTAGCAAAACTGAAAACGACGGCCCAGGCAGCATGCTTGAGTACCACAATAGCACTGTTTCCATGGAGACTGCCATATGGTTAAGCGGTGCCGAGCACTCCATTCTTTTGGAGTGCTTGTTTGAGCGTTTTGAATCAAGCAGGCTGCTTGGCAAGTGATAGCAAGCTGTCTGCTAACAGAACACACCCCTAGTATAGTGTTGGTATAGCACAGACATGATGGGCTGAATCCATCCATCCATTGGGACAATACTCTGTGCAGAGCATTGGTGCTGCCTAAGCAGTCTCCTGGGTGATAGGGCACAATCTTGGATGGGTCACCATTACGACACAGTATACTGGCAAGCTGGTACTCATTTTGCTGACCTCAGAAGGATGACAGGCTGAGTCAACCCCACCTGGTATTAATTCAACAGCCAAGCAGGATTTGAACTTAGGATCCTAGGATCCCAAGTCCACCACCCCAGCCATTAAGCCAACACCAGGCATGATGGGCTGGATATCCTCCTGCATCAGATTTCCTTGTTTTTTTTTTTTGGAGGGGGGAGGGGGGGTTGTATACTTTCTCGGGGCTCGTATGAGAGCTTACACACAACGCACAGCAAGGGAGGCATGAGACAAGAGGGGTGGGAAGGACAAAACAGTGGGGAACAGAGACATCAGGAGATCTATGGAAAGAAATGGGATGGGGTGGGGAACACGGGTTAGAATTGTTTAATAAATAGATATAAATGTAAACGTCAATCACCTCCTGCATTAATCCCTTCCAGCGTTTATCATTTATCAAGTTGGTCTGAATGGATAAACACCATAATCCTTTGATGTACTGATGATACCCATGGTCCAGATGTGGACCGCAGTCCACCATTTGAGGACCCTTGATACTCTAATAACACATTCATCTCCGATACAACAATGACTAAAACTTTTCTTTCTGGAAAATTACACAATAAGTGAGCAAGGAGGCTCCTTCAGAAGGTAAATTGAAGCATTGCAGTCAAAATATCTATCCGTAGTCTCAGTACTCACACACAAGTGATATCTTTTCATCACATGCACACAATCACCAATTATTGAAATGCAAACCGTGCACAAACCATTGAACTGTGGATAAGACTGGAAGGATTGTGGCTGTTCACGTTGTACGCACCATTGTCTCGCCACCGCACAGCCCCCTTCTCGACGCACACATCGCCATGTTGTTCGACCCAGCGAATGAGTTATTGCAGTCCGCATTGCATTATGTTTATGTGAGAAAATGTTCACATTGACTTTTACTTTCAATATTCAAGATCGCCATAGAATTTGTTACATGAGTCAAAACATATCTGCAATGAGTGGGCCTCCCAAGATGGCGGTTGGTGGCGAGAAATTTGCATCACTCACAATCTTTCTAGTCTTGTATACATTTCAATGGAACAAGTCGATACCAGTCTGTTGTTAAATCCTGCCCTCAAACGCAGTCTTGATTAAAGAGATAACTTATTTGGGGAAAGGTAATATTGATTTATACATAATTCAATGATGCATTTGGGGGAACATCCCACATCAGATCTTGTGTGGATTGTACATCGAGCAATTAACAGCTTTTTACGTTGTATTCACTTCTGTGTTGAGTAATAAACACTTCTTGTGTTTTCTTTACCAGCAGAATTGAAGTACCAGTGCTCAGGCAGACATTTCAAGAGCAGTCCTTTTTATAATTTGGATGACAATAATCTTCTGCTCTGTTACAGGTTCATGCCGAGCAGAACAAATGCCTTTTTATATCTCGACTTGACCTTCTCTCCCTTTAACCCAAGAGTACCTAGTGTAATGGTCCTTAGAATGATGTTATTAACATGACTAATGCAGATCGGCTCGAGACTCTCGCCGTGCCATACATCGTCACAGAGATTAACGTCACAGATTTGCTGTGTTGTCGTGATTTACACCAATCATAATGCAAACATTTCTGTTGTAGAAATGTATTTGTATTATTGGTGATATAATGTTTATTTGTAAAATATGTACAATTTAAAATTTATGTGTAAAAGGTCCAAATGGTCTAAATCTCGATATTGTCAAGGGTCTTAGCACTCTAATCTGTCTGAAAGGTATAAGGGGTCTCAAAGGACTGGAGGAGTGTAAAGGTCTCAAGATTCTATGGGTCAAAAGAGTATATAAGGTCCAAAAGGTGAAGAGATCTAAAGGAGTCTAAAGTGTTGAAAGGGTCTTCAAGCTAAAACGGATATTAAGGGGTCTTCAAGGGTCATCTGGGTATTTTGGGTCCTCAGGAACCTTTGGGTCATCTGGGGTTTTTGGGGGGGTCCTCGGTCTTCAACAGTTGAAGGGGTCTCAGCTGTTTAAAGGGTCGAAATGTACATTTCAATCGTACATAATAAAAAGACGTGCATGTGTCAAGTCAGGGTGCAACTGGCGTTCAAACAATACGTAATTAATAGACAGACACACTGACCATGCTTTTTGTTTTTGGCTCACCTGGACTTTAGTCAGGTGAGCTTATGCAATCGAGCAGTTTCCATAGGTGAATGAGAGTCAGTCAGTCAGTCGGTCACAGTCCATAAACACTTCAGTCATTAACGCCTGAACCAAACACGATTTTGATGAAACCTGGCCACAAGCTTCATATCTGATGCCTAACGAAGGTGTATTCACCCCATCAAAATCTGTGCTCATTAAGGGAGTTTACAGGGCGTTTTTTGACCCACCCGCCATAAATAGGTATTTGCTCTCTTCTCCAAAACTACACACAAAATTTCGATGAAACTTCATCACAACCTTCATCACCCATAATGTACGAAAGTGCATTGACTGAATCAAAATCTGCGCTCATTCAGGGGGCATACGGGAGGGGGGGGGATTTGACCTCCCAAAATAGTAATTTGATCTCTTCTCTGAAACTACACACTCAATTTTTATGAAAGTTGACCATAACCTTCATCAACCATGACGTACCAAAGTTTGTTCACGGCATTAAAAAAAAAAACAACATAAAAGGAACACTGGACCTGTAAGCTTACCTGGTCCCTGGCCTGATGTTGGAGTCCAAATTTGGTTGCATTCTGACTGGTGGGTCTGGTGAGGAAGATTTTTGAAGAAATTTACTATGTCAGGCATTTTGACCTATTTAAAGTCATGTGACCGGAAGGAGCTTCGCAATTCCTGTTGCCAGTGAGGAGACTAATGTCGCTGCAACATTTCAGCCAGATCGGCCCAGCGGTTTGACCAGAGAAGTCAAAAAAGGAGACGGACGGACGGTGTGCGATGATAATACTTATCTGGAATGTAAATTCCAGACAGCTAAATATGGCGGCGATTTCTGGGTGGCTGGAGGGGAAGGCGTGGCCTGGCTACAAGGCAGTGCTTATGACGTTTGCGAAGACTAGGGAAGGCATGGCCTGCAGAATGGGTGGCGCTTATGACCCACCCACAGACACAAACTCAGCTTTGTAGATCAAGAAGATTCTGCTGCACACAATCACTGAGATTGGAATGGTGTGTGCATCCCCTCATAGTATCCTGAATCGAATGATGATTCAATGGCCCAGAAAGTATATTCAATGCCCGACTTTGTATTCACTCAAGACTGAATAGAAATACTCAAGGTCATGGCTATATGATGGAGCCATGAAGATATAATGTTGGGAAATATTTTTGAATTGCAATGCCATGTGAAATAAGTATCCCACAGAGCAATTGGTTTGTACATCTTTCTCACATCCTTAATCTTGTTCTAATAGATGCAACAGAGTGCGAAACATACTCAGCTCTTCTTTAGAATTCTTTATTCTCCATAAACAGTTGTCATCATTTGCAAATTCGATGCTCTCTTGGAATACTGAAGGATGAAGAGAGAAAAAAAAAAAACTGGACACTGCTGGCTGTACAGGTTCTGAAAAACAATGTGCTCATGGACATGTGATAGACGAGTCGAAGTGAGTGGTGCAGTTGTTTTGTCTTCCAGATCTTCACATTACATTGGATCATGACAATAATTGTTCCAAAAACTCCAAGGCAAAAGTACCGCAGTATCTGAAGCCGGGCCAACAGTGAAAGACACTTGAACTAAAATTTCCTTCTAATATTCTGGAAAATTTTGCTTTTGCAAAATAAATGGGATGTCAGCATTTTTACAAAACAGCAGAACTGACCTGATAACAGAACTCATATTTTTCTTGACATTAATATATCAGATGAGAAAGCCTTCATTTTCGATGAGTGTATTTCTTTAAAGAAATGGCCCAACTGACCAAAGTGTGGCACAACTCTCTTTCCGAGAATAACAAAGTATAAAAAGGAAAAATTCTTCATTTTGAAAATCTTGAGGATTTCCCAATGAAAGACGCTTGAAAAAGTTTAAAAGTATTTCCATTTGCTCGATAAGCATATTCCATTTCAGACACATTTCCATTTGTGGTTCAGGAATATGCTCTGGGAGGTCAGCAGTTCCATTCTGATCCTGGCTGAGTCACACCACAGACTAAATATGGCATGTGTGGCTTCCTTGCTCGACACTCTCAGCATTTGAAGAATAGAGCATGGACAAACCCCTTACCTTGACATCTATTGGGAGGAGGAAATTCCTCCTCAATTGCTCCACTTGCAATTGGGAGAGCCTTATCTGCACTTCCCTCCATGTCCCCTCTCAAGCACTCCATCCATCAACGAACCCCACTCATTGTTAGCCTTCCTGAGTCTAGGCTTACCACTAACAGCTCATAAATATGCATGCCACGAAAACTGTTGAACTTTATTCTGCCCTAAGAAAAAGATGCAACATTGGAATGAGTAATGTGGCAGATTTCTTCAACAGAAGAATGTTCATTTGCTGCGCTGGTTGGAATGTTTACCCGGCTTGTCCCCGAATGAGCATTTTGGGATGACATAGAAGATAATCAGGTTGATTTCCGTACCATTCACTGACCTTGACCAAGCCTTGCTCAGCATAGTCTCTTGTTTGGAAATCCATCCCACAGGCTTTCCTTCAATTACTTGATTTGATAGTGATGAGATGGAGCCCAAGCACTCTTCTACTATAAATGGATGAAATGTGTGTGTGCGTGTCATGCTTTTTGTGTTGATTAATTACCTAGGCGTATTAATTAATTACGTACTATTGGAATGAACCTTTTGACCCTTGAGACTGCTGAGACCTCCCTTCAACCTTTGAAGACCCTTTAAAACCACCAAGACCCCAAAATACCTCTCATTAGTATTATAGTTCCAAGGCTTCCTGTCTGGGAAACCTATCGTCTTTGTTCAGACTAGCAAAAATGCCCAAGACTGTGAAGACCAATGAAAATTTGGTCCAATGGACCACCGGACCCCCCCCCCCCCGAGTGATTACAAAAGGTGGACACAGGATGTTTGAAGCTGTGAATACCATTTTTTCCAGGACACTCAAAATGAATGCTTAGTTGGAAGCTTTTATCTGAATTATGTCGTTTTGTTGTACAATATATGAGCAGGCCAATCAAATTCTCTCCCAAAAATTTTGTAGAAACTTTCAACAATTCTGTACGAGATTCTGTACGAGTATCGTTTAAACAGGAATCACGCCAGAGCACAGAGACCTTTTTCTTGAAGAGAGAAAAGATTTTCAGTCCACCATAGGTTATATGACAACACAGAAGATCATTCCCAGAAAATGAGACAACACTGGCTGGAAAGATGTGCTGTGAATGATGGACGTACACCGAAGAATGGGGTTATGAATTGGGGAAGAGAGAACGAAAACAGCTGTTGGACCATTCGTGTTCTACAAGAGTGAAGAGTAAATCCTATTTGTCATTGTCCAGGAAGATAGTAAAGCCCTGTGGGGTTCTTTCCTTTCACTTTCTCTGTGTAACTATCTTGAGTGAACTCGATCTGTCTAATTTCTGAACAGCTTGGTTGATTTTGATCGGGCTTTTTTTTTTTTTCAAAGAAAAGATACAAGTTTAGAAATGCAGGGCTCAACGGTTGTCAGGACAGGCAATTTGGTCTGGTGGACAAGTGAAAACCTCAACAAACCTGTTTGAAGGGCAAGTCAATTTTACCACCCAAGAGTTGAAGAAACTTGATTTGTCTTAACCTTGATGTTCTTTTCTGTGTAGAGCCCACAGTTGTTCGCAGCAACTAAGAGTATATTTAAGACCCGACCATCTCCAAGCGCCGGCGAAAACTTCAAAGTATTACAATGATATTGTTACGAATTTCGCCCGCCCGGCGTGCGATCGGCCACGTAACTCAAATCGCCAGGCGTCGCCCACCGGAACGGACAATTCAGTCGTGTACTCTTGGAACTACCGCCAAGGAGCTAGCCACGGGTGGGGGTTTAACCTCACCACAACCCAGTCCGCATTCTACCCACGCGAAATAGGGTGAATCGCCGAATGTCGATATAGCTAAGTACCCGCGCAGATAGCGTACCGAGGAGTTGTACCACGCCGCAGGTCGACTCTGGACACGAACCGCTTAAGCGGCTCATTCCGTGCTGCAGGGATAACCGAGCGGAGTTATCGCCGACCTTGACGGTTCGGATTATTTACTGGGTGTCTAAACCCACGACCAATCCCTTACGTGATGCAAGATGGCACTTTCAATGGGGAAAGAGACGACGAACAGGATACATTTCACACAAGCACATATTGCACACACAACACAAGCAAGGAATCATGCAATATACAAGCAACAAATAGAATGCAAAAACAATACAACCGACGATAATTATTATTTACAAGCACTTACACAGTTTCTACTTGGCAGGACACGGCGCCACAGCATGCATACAAAAACAAAGAAAGACCTCCTCAAAGGCAAGGGGGTAGACGGGGTCCGTAGACCTTTATGGTCGTGGGCCGTGGATGACCGAAAAGGCCCACGAGACCGAAGGGTCTTACCCGCACCCTCGTGGAGCGACGGTGGGCAGGTCACGACGTCTCGTCCCTTCGGCAACAAGCGTAGCCGCGCCTGATCTCGGGCCTTGCAACGGTGGGCAGGTCATGACGCCTTCTTCCCACGGCCACTAGGACAGCCGCGCCTGATCTCGGGCCTTGCAATGGTGGGCAGATCATGACGCCTTCTTCCCACGGCCACGAGGACAGCCGCGCCTGATCTCGGGCCTTGCAATGGTGGGCAGGTCGTGACGCCTTCTCCCCATGGCCACTAGGACAAGACTTCCACCCGACTGCCCCAAGTCTGTCTACGACGAAGACTTGGACCGGGACAGACTTGGACCAAGACCATGACGACCAAGACTTCCACACGACTGCCCCAAGTCTCTGTTATCCGCGCTCTTTTCCAGGCGCTCCACTTGCCCTTTTATTTCTCCTGCGCCCGCCCCGCCCTTCGCGGAGCGCGGGTGGGGGGAGGAACATTCCAGAGAAATTGGGGCGGGAGTTGGTTTCCAACCGTCAAACTTGTTTACCGGAGGAGAAATTGGGGTGGGGCTGGTTTCGTTGCTCCTTTAGTGGCGTTGTGGTGTGGATGGCGTGGTTGTTGAGATGGCGTGGTTGTTGAGACGGCGTGGTTGTTCCAAAATAACGACAGGTAAAGAAAAATGGCTAACTCAAAGCGTCGCAGCCCGGATGAATCACACATATTCCCTCTAAACAACGGGTGTGGACTAACTACACATGAACTTATCGATATATCTAACCTGAGGACCTTTCTGGTGTATTGCAAATTTCCACATCCGTAACAGTATTATGCATGTGAAAACTTGAAAGTATAATACATGCTCACAGTCCAAAGAGTTTCACAGGCACAATCGTTGATTGGACAGGGAAAATCTAAAATCTACCTGCCCCATGGATAGGGTTGAAAAGAAGGGAATGTTAAGCCCAGAAATGGATAATTTGTTGAACAAATTACTGCAGATTCTGCATTCATCCCATTTAAGAGAAAACCAATGTACATTCATCCAAGTCCAATCACTCAAACTCCTGGGTCGCGCTATCAGCCATGATCTTTCTTGAGCAAACCTCGTTTCAAAGTTGGCCTCCAAAGCGAGCTGGCGACTGGGCATCCTCCGTCATACAAAATCCTTCCTTGGCATACTTGAATTCCTATCCACCAATAAGTTCTTCGCCCACAGCTTGATGGGGTACTGCTCACCCCTCTGGGCAAGCCCCCCTGGCTCACACCTTGCTCAGCTTGATGCTGTGGAAACCAAGGCTTTCAAGATCATTGGAATTTCCCTCGATGAGGCTGAGTCTATTGACCAATCACTTTCCCATCACAGATATGTCAGCAGTCTCTCTGTCTTCTCCCGCCTCTTCTCTAGTTTTGCACCCTCTGCTGTTTCTGTACTTTGTGCCCCCCCCCCAAATGTTTCTGCTGGGCACACATGGTCCACCATCAACCCCCTTCTGGTGAAACTACCTTAATCTAGGATCACGGCTCACCTCCACTCATTCGATCCTCTTTTATCCTGCCTGTGGAAGAAACTTCCACATGCTCTTCAATCTCATTCTCCACTCCACGTCTTCAAGATAGCTTTTCACCACCATCTCAGATCATCCACAATCCAAAACCATGACCTTTTCGACCCTCGGTAACCCTCCACCCCAAGCCCTTCTCCTTCCAAACTTCTAGTTTTTCCCTCCTGTGAGTTTCCTTCTGTATCCATATTGTGTTTTCCTTCCCCCCATTCCTCCCCACACCCACTGTTTGTCCAAGTCTCCCTCTATCTTGGCCTTCAACTCTGCTGTTGGTGTTTTCCCCTCTCTCTACTATTCCTTTTGTCCTGTTACGTCCTGATCCATTCAGTGCACTTGCTCTTCCATGAGCCTCGACTATGTGCACACAAAAGTGTATCTTTAAAACATTTTTTCCAATTAAAGAAACTAAACTGAACATAAGCACACAATGTATAATTACTTTGTAAATTTGGTCAGTGCAAGGTCCATTGTGTTATTAATGGTGATTTTCAGGAAACAATACTTTTTACTAAGAGCTCTAACAGTTGTTCAAAACGTTTTAAAATTTTCAAATATAATGTGTGCACCTATTGCAGGTATTGAAAGTTGCATGTAGTTGTAATTTATGCCAAATCTAATATCTTCCTTACCATCTTTGAGTTTAATATCAACAGAGAATTTCCTTGGAGGAAGGGGGGAATTGTTTTGGTGCCCTTGCCCTGAACCTGGGTACCCCAGCATGTACGCAAATCCGGGCGAAGATTGGACTAGGCGTTTTTTTTATTTTATTATTAACCTCTGCCACTGAAGGTAGATGGAGATTATGTTTCCACCACTGTCTATTTGTCTGTCTGTGAGTTATGTATATCTCAAAGTTATGGATAGATTTGGATTTGCTGAACAGGTTGTGTGTGTTTGTGAGACAATGATTAATTGATTATCTATTGGTGAAGATCCGGATATGATACTTTGTAAATTTTCCAAGTGATTATTCACCATCGAGATGGGGCCAAAAACAATGTATAGCATAATATTTCAAAGAGTTGTGGACGGATTATGAGAAAACTTGGTGGATGAGTTGGTTAGGTGACAAGAACAAGCCCATTTGATTCTGGTCCAGAGGCAGATCTGGCCTATCAGTGAGAAAACGTAAACTGTTCAGCGTGACGAAGGCATGCACTCCACCGAGTAGTGCTGTTTCAACTCAATAAAGACATGAAATGAAGAAAAGTGTAAATGTCTTCTCAGAGTTCAGTGAGAAGGCCTATTCAGAAGCCACTTCCAAAAAGCATTCCTCAGTTTTGCCAGGAATCAACATCCCACTACCTCAATTTTGCCAGGCAGCAGATAATGATTTGGCAAACGATCTTCGAGAAATCAAAGAGTGAAACAACATCCTGTTACTTATGTTACAACAACTACTTATGCAGATCCCACTTGGTATGGTAAATAAAATATCACAAGAACATCAAAAAATACCATACTATGACAAATACAAAAGTTACTTTGTATACCCAAGCTCCTTTGCTGCAACACATTATTTATTCTATTGGAACAAGCCATTGTATGACCGTTTTTACAGCCATTTTTCCCTGCTGTGCAGGGGTTAGGCTTTTTCTTGAGGCAATGTTTTAAGGCCGGATGCCCTTCCTGACGCCAACCCTGGTCACCTCTTATGACACACAGGGATATGGTATACCTATTCTAACCGGGGCATACACCGGGACCAGTACACTGGTACTCACTTCGCCGACCTCAGATGGATGACAGGCTGAGTCAACCCCCTGGTGTTAATTCAGCAGCCTACGGGGATTGAACTCAGGACCCTGGGATCCCAAGCCGCCATCCTAACCACTAAGCCAACACCAGGCTCAAGGAACAAGCCATTGTATATAAATCACAATATGCTTATAAAGGCACAAATGCTTGTAGGGTGTCAAGGTGATGAGGTGGTGACTTGGAGGGATGAGGGAAGGATAGAGATCAGATCATGCACGTCGGTTCTGCCAAAGCAGTTTATTTGGCTAATGCTACAATCCTGGATGGGTTGCAACTCTGCCACAGGAAGTCAGGGCCAGAGTGTCAGCGACAGCTCACCTACTCTTCCCGAATCACACAGTGCGCTTTTTAATGTCCACCAACTAATGCTGGCAGACGGGACACCCAGTTTAACGTCCATCCGAGGGACGACAAACACATTGATGAATCATTCGGCCTGTGAAATGTAAATGACAGTTTATAACTGGACCAACATTCAAATCCAGGTTGGACAACTTAGAGGCTCGTGGCAATACCTCAAGGCCCAAGGCCATCCTGCCAGCCCCGAAGCAGAGAGGGACGAGAGACAATACCTGCGGAGAGGCCACCAACCATCTGCAGTGACATACTCAGAACGAGTCCTTCAGATTTGCCGATACAATGCTAACAAAACGTTGTTATGGTTTAAAGGTAGGTTAGCATCAGATATCATCCCCTTGCCTAGTGTGAAGTGGTACAGTACTCAGGAACAACGATGTAGATATGTGTTTGCATACTTCCAGAATTCTACGCTTACAACGTAGAACCAGTCTACCTCATGGATTGCATATATAACCCAAGCAGTTGGAAATGTAAGGAAAGCCAATTAAAAAAAAAATAAACAAATAAAGTTCAAGGAATTCATATTTGTCTGTTGTCTGCACTTCATTTGTATCAATTTATATTTTCTGCTCACTGCAAGCTCTGTATCGTACAGTTTAATTTTGAGAATTACACCGGGCAATTGCACACATCTCCAGAATTTTGTCCCTTTGGGAAATGTATAAGTTGTTCCTATTGGATCCACTACACAGCCTTGGCCTGGGAAATGAATCGTACAAAACCCCAGGCTTCTGGCCAAAGAGAGCCGTTATGAGCTCGGGCGATATGTTTTTATGACCTTCCATATAGAATATACATTGATACACAAGTTATTAATTCGAGAATGTGTGCGTGTTTGGAAACATTGCTAGATGAAGCTCAGGGTCCAAGGGGGAAGTAATTTATAATTACTACATTGAACCGCATGAAATATTTAAGCTGGTACATGCAGAAATTCATTAATTTTGCATCCTATATGTCATTATCTTTCACATTAAATGATGTGTTCGTTCAGCAAACGGACTTTCCACTTGGCCCACTGGATGATCATCCATTGTCTCGGGCCAACTGCAGACCACTGCTGCAAGGAAGACTCTGCAGACACCCTTGGAACTGTTAAACATCCAATCTGCATGCAGAATAGCAAGAAGGGATTGGACTGACTTTGCAGTGGTATTGAGTTATGTAATAGCAAAACCAATCTCCACGATGGAGGAAAGAGCATTGGATCCAATCTTCACAGGGTGGAGCAGGTTTGGTGTGCCGGTACAGCATTCTTAAGAAACCAGCAAAAAGTGGTCAGACTGGAGGTCGAGGTTAACGAGATAAACAACATTACGTTAGGCTGCACGTGCTCTAGTTACACTATGCTGCAAGTTGGGTGAAGCTAGCCTCAGGGAATGAATTATAGGATAAGGGGCGAGAAGCACACAGCAGAGAGGCAAGGTGGAATGGAGTGTGAGAACAGTCCAGGTCAAGGAACATCACAGTTTCTGCTTGAACTCTGGGTGAGATATGCATCATGAGTAAACTCTGGGTGAAAGATGTGCCTTCCCCCCAGAACTAGCTACAAGTGCTGTACCAAAAGCAGACCTGTGTTCCCACAAGGCTACGGCTGGCACTCTGGTACATCACACTGGAGGAACCTTGAGTGAAAAGCAATTACCCCAAGCTTAATTGTTATAGAATTGACTTTTACAGAAAGTCCAATTTTTTTAAAAAAAATTGGGATTGTTGGATGTCCATAGCTTAATAAAGTAGTTTGTTTTTAACTGGATTCACGCTGCTGTTTTTGTGCATATTCACAGAACAAGACAAACGCTCGCTTGGTGCAATATTAGTGATGGCAATTGCAAGGACCAAACTGCTTGGCCATTCTTGCAATAGGGCTGACAAGGCTCATATACAGCACTACTTCGAGGCCAGTTGGGGGCAGGTCGGCAGTGACCATGAAAGTGCATTTGGCATTGACACCATTTCCAGTTGTCAAGAAATGATAAATCACTTTTTTTTACATGACGTCACACACTAAACTAACAGCGAAGAGACTCAGCTGGCCAGAGTGAAGACGATCACTGATGTTGCATGGTTTGCCAGCATTGAGACAAACTCTTGGCCTGCACAGACTCAGGAATGCTGGCCATTTTCTTATTTCTCTCCAAAATCAAGTGGCGTGATGGCGTCATTGTGATGATGTTGAACTGCCGTTTGCACAAGGCCACATTCGGCCAAAACGACCCTGGTAAACGAGCGGGTGACACTCATGACTCAATGCTCCCCCCACGACTGATTGGATTGGCTGCAAGCACAACTTAATATGACCCCGCTTGGTCCCAAGTGGTCTTGAAGTCATGGTGTAAATTTGCCAATTGTGACCTGGCAAAACAATGCCACTGAGGCCACAGTCAATCCACGACTGCGCCGTACTCCAAGCTCATGATGGAGCACACTTGAAAAATCCCTTTTCATTTGCACAAATCACAGGGGCTTAATATAATGCTGGTTTTGTAATGTTTCTTCCATCGAGAAAAACAAACCTAAAAAACAGAGGTTTTCCATGACACCAATGTTGCCATTAATTTTGTCCTCAAACAAGGTCTTCACAACGCTCCGTGCAGACTTCAAGCCAAGAATAACAATGACTTCCATCCAGCCATTCGGGAATTTAGAAACAGCTGGGAGATTCAGCAAATTAAGCAAGCGGCAGACACGGCCATGCTGCATGCTATTCAAACCGAGCACAGTTGTTCGGGGTTCACGACCCTGCTTGCTTCCCTCGTGCCAACATTACACAAAATGTGCTGCTTCACAAAGCAATGGACTATAATTTGTTTGATTCCATATCATAACTAGAAGGGCACTCGGTAGAGCGCATACCTCCGCCACGCAATTCCTGATCCACGTGAACATATCGGGCCCAACACAATTTTGAAACATCATGCTGTACAGTACTATATCGTTTTTGGCCCTATCTCTCAATGGTGAAGAATCACTTAAAAATTGTCGTATCCAGATCCGGATCCGGATTTTCACCAAAATCTAATCAGTTCATCCTTGTCACACACCCAACCTGCCCACCAAATTTCATCCGGATCCATGCACAACTTTTTGAGATATCCCGCACACAGACAGACAGACAGATAGGGGTGAAAACATAACCTCCTTCCACCTTCGGTGGCGGAGGTAACGAGGCAGATTCACAATTAAAATTGACTGTGAGATGTTTTGGTAGATTTTTGTACAAAGTGCACGAGCATCATACAAGGCCACAGCAGCAAGTACAGATAAAATTCACAATGCAATGGAAATCTGATATTATATTCACTCAGGTGCTGTTCACTTGTATCACGATGTGCATGGACATGGTAACTACCATTTGTGTGCAAAGTGTGGACTGGCACCATATATGGACATCACACACACCAGGTGGCACAGACAGTTTACCTATTCCGGAAGGAAGTAGTTTTTTTAATCCTCCTGAAACTAGGTCATTGACAAGTTTGAATCAAAATTCTTAACGTTGCTGCTTTCAGACAGACCTACTTTTATGACACCAGTCGAATGTCCTCACCACTATACACCAGAATACGGGTAATTGTGAAGAGTGTGCGCATCCATGCCTGGCACTCTAAAAGCAAGTGTTCAAATTATTGAGCTTCACCGACAGAAATCATAGTTAATGTGGAATGAATAATGTACTCGTCAGGAGGCTTCCCCTTGTGAAAGACACAACGCAATCTTTAACATTCACAAAGAAACCAGATGGTGAGCTTAATACACCCTCTTATGACATCACATAATTTGTGTGTGTAAAGGCCTTTAAAATTTTGAAATAGTGCTTCAGTTCCAAGCACAATTCCACAAAGCAAAACTATTCTTTCAGCACTAGTAGCTTTAAAAAAAGAGACTGTAGTAATGTTTACTGTAACTAATTGGAATGAAGTAAGCTATACAGCCTTCTCCAAAAGGTTGGTGGCTTCAAGTGTGAGGCTTAATCCCAGCAATGTGTGTAAAAGTTGAACTCAAGAATGCTATTTCAGTTGGAAAGTGGGATGAATCTATCATGACAGGGTTGAGCTATCTTCCTTTGCACATCTTACGGAGGCCCAAACAACAATATCCAAAAGGGAGAGGACCAAATATTTGATTGTGAAGAAATAGTTGTGACACTCTTAATTTCGTAAACCTCTTCCATGCAACAATAATAATAATTGAAAGTCTTGTAAATTGATCCGTTACATATTTGCACAGCAAACGAAGTCATAAATTAATTTTACTGCGAGGAAATTCCATTAAACAAATTGAAAGCCTCAACAATCAATCCCAACTGGTTGATTTCATGAGGGTACCAATGTAATTTGACGAGTTGTTAACTATTTATTTTTTGGTTTAAACAGACAAAAGTCAATGTCAATCAGCGCAGTGCTACAAAAAGAACACAGATTGCTCATTGCTGTCACAGATATCTACCGCACTACATCAAAAATAGGAACCAATTTCGTTCAGCAACCACACGCGCCAACGATGTGAACACTGGAACGAAGTGGATCTTTATCAGATGCATAATTCAGTGAACATCTTGTGAAATCGATTTCTGATGCAGGAAACACACACCATGGATCAATGAGAGGTTCATGTAATGTAGTCAGAGATTGAGAACATGCAAAGGTTTACACAAGATGCTCATTACAAAAATTAAGAGTTGAAAAATTGACAATAGTATCAAGTCGTACTCCCAAGGATAAAAAAATTATAGGATATTTTTGAAGACCGATTCCGAACTATAACACGAAGACACACACACACACATACACACACACACACACACACACACACACACACACACACACACACACACACATACTAGTCTGTTTAGCTGCTGTATTACACCCATGTGACCATTTCAAGGTGAGTGAAGCAAGAGTTAAATATAGTTGGCATTCACCCCAATGCTGTTCTGCATTTGTGGACAACTAGTCCTCCACAGCCACAAAACCATGTCCAACAAGATGTACACTGAATGGCTCCACGCTGTTCACTAACAGGCACTTCAGTGTCTCAAAGAAGCACTTGTGTCACTTTTTATCACCTTCCCTCCTAAAGGCCCGGTCACACCTTGACGTTTTAGCCAACGTATGCCGATTTTTGAAATTTTTTTCTAAAACGCTGGCACATGTTGAATACGTTATGGGTAAGTTTTGATAAAATTGAGAGCACGCTGAAAAACACTGCCATACGTCGTTGTACGTTGGCTTTAAACGTTGTACTTTTTGGTTGTCCTCAAATTTTTTCATGCTTGAAATTTCACGACGTATGCCGGCGTATGACTCACACGTTCCGCTACGCTGGCCACAAGTTGTATGCACGGTCTGCGATCGTTGACAGACGTCAACACATGCTACTTGTAAGTTAATCATAAGTTGAGACACGCCGAGGTAATGTTTAGCGTACCCGAAACTTATTTCTAACCTATGATTAAAGTGTTGTTGGCACGTTACGCGATCGTTGCCACATATCGATAGACGTTACTTTTAAGTTACTCATCGGCTGAAAGACGTCGGTATAATGGATCGTCCTTGCGTCAGCGTCCACGGCCACGGCCAGGACACTTATTTGCAGCATTCTTCAAACTTTTCTTCGGCATGACGAGGATGTTCACACTTCGATGTCTAGCTTGGCTATGATTCCAATTGTCCATCGGCAGCGTCTATTTAAAATAGTCGAGTTTGAGCGTTTTAACACGTTCAGAAGAAACGCTTCAAATTTCCAAACCCCAGCGTCAAAAAACAAAGGCGAGTGACAGCAATTTAAATCGTTCATTGTAAACAATGAAAATAGTTGAGTGGTACCGATTAAAAGTCATTGAGTGTAAAAAAAAATCCAATTGTTGAGCGCAAGCGTCTACTTTCAATAGTGGAGATGCAGCCATTTAAATCGTTGAGTTTATCATTTAAATTGTTAAATCGTTAAACGCAAGGACGATCCATCATAACCCACACCCTCCCCCTCACACTCACCTACTACTGCCAACATGAACAAACTACTACTAATACTGATACTAATACTGATACTGTTACTGCTGACATGGACATCGACTCAAAAAGGACTCGAAAACACTGTTGGGTTCCCCTTTTATGAGCAGCATTTTTATATACCAATTCCCAAAACCGCTGGGAACACGTCTTTATATGGCAGTTGTAAGCTAGAAACACGTTAATTTTTTTTTTTTGTCAACCGGAAGACGTCATTGGAATACGCCTACATACGTCGATGTGTGTTGGGACTACGTAAAGAATTGGTTCAAAGCACGTCAAACATAAGTTAGAAATAAGTTTCGCATAAAAAAAGACATTACCGCGACATGTTTCGACTTATGAGGAGCTTATAAGTAGCCTTTGTTGGCGTGTGTAAGCGTCCACATATCGTGTGTAAAACTTATCCCCATCGCAGGCGGAACGTGTGTCATACGCCGAGTACGTCGTAAAATTTTGAACATGTTTAAAATTTCTTGACGTACTCTACTTACTACGACGTATGATAGCGTACTTTAGCGTTGTACTCACGTATACCAAACTTACTCATACCGTATTTGACGTGCCCAACCTTTTAGACACATTTTTCTTAGGTCGGCATATGCTGGCAAGATCGCCAAGGTGTGACAGCGATGTTGACACTTCCATTTCTACGGCAGTTATGATTCGAATCGTTGTGCGTCAGCCTTTTAATAGGCTACGTCACGACATCGTCGGCGATGCGTGCAACGCGCTATGCCTAAGTTAGACTATCGTTGGGCATCGGTTGTGTAGGCCGACAACAGGTTGAGCATTCGTTGGTATAAGTTATCTATAACACAATCAAACGTTCTGTGTCCGTTACCAATGCGTTATACATAAGACCAAGTCGCTATGAATACGTCCGAATCTTTAAAAAAAAAACATCAAAAGTTCAACGTAAGCCAGCGTTTTAGATACATTTTAATACGTTGCCATCGCTGGCTAAAACGTCAAGGTGTGACCGGGCCTTAAAGGCATACATTCACTACATTCTATAGATGGCTGTTCAGAGGGCTGTAGACCTTTTCCACCAGATGGATTTTCCAGGCCTTCATAATAAGCGACTCACCAAGCATGTCTAGAAGAGGTACAAACCGCATCACTCAACAGTAGGGAAAGAATACTGGTTCTGGCTCACTTTTCCCCATGTAAATGAATGGGGGATTTTCAGCCATGAAATTTTTCTTTTTTTTCCCCTAAAAAAAAAATCCCCTTTTTAGCCCAAGGTATATTTATTTGTCTCCCCTTTTAACCTGGAGCCTGGTGTTGGCTTAGTGGTTAGGGTGGCGGCTTGGGATTCCAGGGTCCTGAGTTCAAGCCCCGTTGGCTGCTGAATTAACACCAGGGGGTTGACTCAGCCTGCCATCCTTCCGAGATCAGTGAAATGAGTGCCAGTGTACTGGTCCCGGTGTATGCCCCGGTTAGAATAGGTGTACCATATCCCTGTGTGTCGTAAGAGGCGACCAGGGTTGGCGTCAGGAAGGGCATCCGGCCATAAAACATTGCCTCAAGAAAAAGCCAAACCCCTGCACAGCAGGGAAAAATGGCTGTAAAAACGGTCATTTTTTTATTTCCCCTTTTAACCTAGGGGCTCTCTATTCAAATAGCCCACATAACAAGATAAAGATTTGTTAAAGGTGATTCTAAAGAAATATCTGAAACGTCTAAGCCCCGGGACACTCTTTATCAAATAACCCATACAACAAGATAAAGATTTGTTAAACGTGATTCTGAAGAAATATCTGAAACGTCTAAGCCTCGGGGCACTCTTTATCAAATAACCAATGCATATTGTTTAGCTCACTCATTGAACCTATAAACATTTGTTCATTCTCAAATTCCTTCAATAGTTTAATTTCTTTGCACAATAATCCCCATCTAAAATATTGAAAAACAAAACATTTGAATCTTTATATTTTTTAAGATACCCCTTTTGTGCCATTACGAAATGATAAACTTCTCTTAATGATCTCATCTGACCACCTCCTGAGCCACAGGTTATTTTTGTTAAGCCCCGCCCACTTTTCCTAAGCTCCGCCCCCTTTTGCTAAGCCCCGCCCACTTTTGATGAGGTTTTTTATACGCCACGCCCACTTTTCCTAAGCTCCGCCCACTTTTGCTAGGCCCCGCCCACTTTTCATGATGTATTTTTAATAAGCCACGCCCATTTTTCCTAAGCCCCGCCCACCTACTCTTACATCATTTCCAGTTCATCTCTGACTCACAAAGAAATCACTAGAAAATTTCAGCATGTTTCAGTTTCTATGGTTTCCATGTTATGAAATGGTTTCCAGCATGTTATGAAATTCCACCAGGGAATTTCCACAGGAAACCACACCCAACAGTCTTTCCCTATAAAAGCCTCAAGCCCAGGCTCCATTTTAAACAGTTTTTTTTTTTTTTTTTGCTGGTGATGGTGTGTTGTGTGCTTGCCTGGAACTCTCTGACTTGTATGGAACTAAACCTTCAAGTTGATGAACTGGATTCAAACCTCTTATCCATTGAGGTAAGATTTTATTTTCCTATTTTTAGTTCCTTTTAAACATCGACTCGTTTAATAATTAAATAACTTAATTAATACATTATTATTTTCTCTCACAGGAAATTGTCTGAAATACGAAATGAAAATACTGCTTTTGCTACAACTTGGGGGGAAATTGTTGGCTTGGTTGAAGACCTTATGAGCGACCAAGACCTACAGAACGAGTTCGTCCTTGATGACCCAACCAAAGAGTTATACCTTGGAGACCAGCAAAATCCTGAAAAAGTTTTACAGCAATAGTACTCATTGTGAGTTATCAAGACAATACCCACTGAACAAGTTATACCTTGATGAGCCAGAATACAAGTTTTACCTTGGAGACTCACAATTTTTGAAAAAATCAGTAAATGAGTTCTGCCTTGATGGTTTAAATAACTACCTTGGAGACTCAGGAAAAGGGTTCTGCCAAGATGGTTCTAAATATGGGGCCTACCTTGGAGGCTCACAAATTTTGAAAAAATCAGTAAATGAGTTCTGCCTTGATGGTTTAAATAACTACCTTGGAGACTCAGGAAAAGGGTTCTGCCAAGATGGTTCTAAATATGGGGCCTACCTTGGAGACTCACAAATTTTGAAAAAAATCAGTAAATGAGTTCTGCCTTGATGGTTTAAATAACTACCTTGGAGACTCAGGAAAAGGGTTCTGCCAAGATGTTTCTAAATATGGGGCCTACCTTGGAGGCTCACAAATTTTGAAAAAATCAGTAAATGAGTTCTGCCTTGATGGTTTAAATAACTACCTTGGAGACTCAGGAAAAGGGTTCTGCCAAGATGGTTCAAAATATGGGGCCTACCTTGGAGACTCACAAATTTTGAAAAAATCAGTAAATGAGTTATCCTTAAGAGACTTTGTAAGTTGGTTTTACTTTGAATACTTGAAATGTGGGTTCTGGATTGATAACTCACAATGTGATACATATCTTGTAAACTCAACGGGAATGTGGTTATACCTTGAAGACTTGGAAAGTTGGGTTTATGTTGGACACTTGAAACTTTTTTGGGGACTTTTATTTATTTATTTATTTATTATTATTATTATTATTTTATTTATTTATATTTTGGAGACTTTTGGAGTTGCTATCATTCTTTGGGATCTAAACCTATCGATGTAGTTCTTTGTCGGATGGTGCTTGATGGGAGCAAGATCAAGAAAGTTCTGGGAAGAAAGTGCAGGCTTACTCCCCCTTTTTACGTCATCAAACCTGAAAGCCTTAAAAGACAGAATTGGAAGAAGAGAAAAAAACAAAAAATATACATTGTTCGTTCTGGGAAGAAAGTGCAGGCTTACTCCCCCTTTCTACGTCATCAAACCTGAAAGCCTTAAAAGACAGAATTGGAAGAAGAAAAAAAAAAACGTAAAAAATATATATATATATAGGTGGAAATCTCATTTTGAAAAAGACATTGTGTTGGGTGAGGATTGAGTTGGGGTTGAGATTTTGAATGTGAGGGTTGGGGTTGAGATTTTGAATGTGAGGGTTGGGACACACACACACACACACACACACACACACACACACACACACACACACACCAACAAACAAAGTTAAGCCTTGACTATTCAGTTGAGGATTCTGTGTTTGGGGTTCACAGATCTAAGAACGTCCACCCCTTGACACACATTATATACTGTTATACACCTCGGACTTGGCCCTCGAGTGTCCACAATGGTGTATAGTAGGAGGGAGTGAAGCGCCAACCCATTGCTCCCATTGCACACACATTATATACTGTTATACACCTCGGACTTGGCCCTCGAGTGTCCACAACGGTGTATAGTAGGAGGGAGTGAAGTGCCAACCCATTGCTCCCATTGAACACACATTATATACTGTTATACACCTCGGACTTGGCCCTCTAGTGTCCACAAAGGTGTATAGTAGGAGGGAGTGAAGGGACAACCCATTGCTCCCATGGGTATTATCTGCTTAGTTTTGTCTTTTGTAATACCTGTGAATAAAATGAACCTAAAATCTCTTCCCCTTCCAAATCATATATCTTATAAGTCCAAGGAACCGTATCTATTACATCAACAATTTTAAAAAGTTCTTTTGTCCATCGTTTAGTAAAACCCTTTTCAAAATGAGATTTCCACCTATATATTCTTACGATATCACCAACTTTGAACTTAGGTTTTCTGACATTAATCTCTTTTTCATATTTTAATTTAGTAAATGTTTCTGATGGCTTCATATTTGTTGACGTGTGAATCGTGTCATTATACTTATCCACAATATCCTGAATAAAAGATGACCATTGTTGTGAACCGAGTTGTGTGAATTTTTTTATATAGTCTCTCTTTTAAGGTACGATTAAAACGTTCAACAACAACTGCCTTCCCTTCATTAAAGGCACTGTATAATGTAATACTGTTATTTTTTAGAAAATTCATAAATGTCTTGTTATAAAACTCCCTACCCTCATCAGTCCACAATTTTTTAGGTTTTCTCTTACTTTTATTAAATATCTGTTGGAAGGCTAACATAAGAGTATTACCTGTTTTGTTTTTTAATGGTACAACCCACACATATCTACTCCTCAAATCAATAACGGTTAAAGTATACTTGTACCCCTTATCATTATTGAGTTCAATCAAATCAGCAGACCAGATATAATCTACTTCCTTGGAATAAACTTTCCTTCTCTGAAACTTTGTGAATATTGGTTTATGTAATTCATCAGCTAATTGCTCTTCAGTCTTAATGGCATCATTAGAGCCTATAAGTTTTTTTGAATTTCCAAGTCCAAGTTTCAATTTAGCACTGATCATCTTCTTCACAATGAACCGATCAACTTTTTCTCTCAAGGTTGGATTTTGTATCAGAGACAAATTATACAACATTTCTCTATCGGCTTCATGCTTTTCTTCCAACGTTGTGGTATTCCCATAATCAATATCGTGTCTCATGCACACTTCATCAACTCTATTAATAGGCCGACTCCAGGATTTAGGATTGTCTGCCTCATCTAATCTTTTATCCAAGTTTGTGCCTGGACCACAGAAAGAATACCCTGGAAGATTTAATTCCCCTGGTATTCCAGTAGTTGTAAATTTACTTCCTGATAAAAACTTTTGTATATCTCCTCCTAGTTTGTGTTGGGAGATAAATTGATTTTTTTTTTTTGAACCACACACCGAACATATACCTTTTTGTATAACCCTGTTATTTTTACTTTTAATATATGAAATATTTTTAGTATTAGTTTTATTTTTACATTTGAGACAATAACTCATTTATTTATGAGAAAAATTCCTGCAGAGTGCAAAAACCTTTTTAGTTTCCAACATGCACATTTGAATCTTAATTTTTAAAACATAAAGAATCCTTAGAAATGCCTTCACTCTCTCCCCCATTTATTTAAGAAAAAAAAAAAAAATGAAAAACTTGAATTAAAATCCATATCTTGTCGATGTCAATAGTCTTGTCGAAAGTATTGCAAATAGACTTGTCAATTCTTTGTTTTCCTCCTCGGTGGGTTGAGTTATTTTCTGTAATACCCCTAATCTTTTTTTAATCTCACTGGTTTCCATATTTTCATATTTATTTTGTCTCGCTCTTTCCTCCCTCTCCTCCCTCTCCTTCTCTTTCTTCTCCCTCTCCTCCCTCTCTCTCTTCTCCCTCTCCTCCCTCTCTCTCTTCTCTCTTTCCTCCCTCTCTCTCTTCTCCCTCTCCTCCTTCTCTCTCTTCTCTTTTTCCTCCTTCTCTTTCTTCTCCCTCTTCTCCTTTTCCTCCTCTTCCCTCTCTTCTTCAACTCCTTCCTCATCCCTTACTATTCTTGAATCGCTTACACCCCATAGAATATTATACATATATTCATCAGGATTTCTTGTTATTCCTGTATCCAAAATAATTTTTTTTACAACAGGAAACCAAGAAAATTTCTTTTGAATTTCTAAAAGAGCCTTACCTTTTCTTAACTTTATAATTTTTTCATTATTTAACATTCTAATTAAATCTAAAGTTGTCGGTTTATCAACATCAGCATAATGCCAATCTTTTATTGAAAATACCTCATTCTTATGTTGTAGAACATATTTATTAAAATACCGAATACCCTTTTCTTGAAGGTATGCTTGGACACAGAAATGATAATTTTCTTGAAACCTTCTTGCTGTCATTTATGTATTAGAAATATATGTTAGAATAATATTATGGCACGAAACACCTCCCCATCTTCCCATAGTTAAATCATTTTGTATTTCCTTACTTATTATATATAATCCTGTTTTTTTCTGTTTTCATGAGATAAACAAGGGCGAAACCATTATTATATTTACCCTTATTAAATTCTTTTATTTGTTGTTTACTAATCGTGGCCCCACAAAACTCATTCTCGATACCAAGTGGATAATATTCTTCCTTACGAGACGGATTTAATTGTTCCAGGTCTTCGAGGTTAATTTTAAATGACCAATTATACCCTAAATCATTCATATCATATCACCCCCATTGTTCTATTCTCATACAAACGATACGCCCTTCTTTATAAAAATTAATTTTAATTCGAACTGTGAATTCTCTATGACCTGGAGATAATATCAACACTTCTGTATCTTTGGAATACACGGCTGTTTTATTTAAGGATATATATTGTGATAAATCGCTTAATCTCACCAAGTCATTCGCGTCAGTCGGGCTTGGATAATTTTTTAATTTATAAGCATTTTTATGTTAATATTTTTGGTTATATTATATTTATGTCGTTCAGCCTGTGCCTTTGTGTAATAATTTGATAAATCAATATCCAGTTCTTGAGATACACCAAAGATAGAACCATCTTTACCAACATAAGTCATTTATATTAGATTAAAAATAATATCATAAAATTTTTTATTTTTGTTGAGTTGAAATAAAACATATAGGCATAATTGGCCACAACACTTGGAATTTAATTCTTGGACTTGAAATGTTTGAAAAACACCATTCTGTAAGAATTTTATGACTTCAACAGGTGGTGGAAGACCAAAACTATCAAAATAATATTTGTCTTGACTATTAAAAATACAAACCCAATGAGAACCGTTCCCATTATTATCTTCTAAGTTCATAATAATATTCTTTGTATGTTTCGGCACATTTGTTAATTCATCTCTCATACAAATAACCACATTATGAATTTTTAATTTCTTACAATATTTGGCAAGTTGTAAATTTGATGTTGTATTCTTTCCAAATTCTTTCAACCACTCATCAATGCTCATTTATTTATTAGAAAGATATAATCCATTACCTCTTTTCGTTAATTTTACACCTGCTTGTGCTATAGAAGAAAGCATATCTCCAACTAACAATCTCGCTTTATCAGGCAGACCTTCAAGTTTTTCAGCAAAATCTACAATTACACCACTTCCACTAATTTGTTTCTCCAACTCTTTGTTATGTCTTTCCAATTCTTTTTGAGCCTGGAGTTGAGCCTTCCTTTCGTTGGCAGTTTTCACCGCTGTTGAAATACCACCCGTCAATGCTCCAACCGCACTTAAACCAGCAAATAAAGGAATTAGAAATGGGAGAAATCCTCCACTCGTCTCTTATTGAATATTTTTTCAACATTGGTTTTGTCATTTTAATTTTAAGTGAGCCAGTGCCATTCAAGATTTTAACCTGTTCTCTTGTGAGAAAAACATCAATTCTTACTGCTCCTTTTCTCTGAATTGTATTAACGTTAATCGTACAAGGCTTTTGAACACAAGATGATAGTTTATGAAGATTGATTTGATTAACATATACCCCAGTTGGTACTTTGCCACTCATTTATTTAACAAAAAATTATGTGAGACTAATCATCACACCATTATCTTTATTAATCTGCAATTCTGTTTCTTCCAAAAGCAAACAATATGTATCAACTTCTTCACTCTCTCCTCTTTCAATGTATAGGGAAGTATCCACTCGATTAGACTTTATAGTTTCCTTTTGAGCGCTCAGGTCAAACGCATAGATTGTATACAAACTTTTAAATGCTGTCATATCCAAAATAGGTTCTTTATTTCCATTACTTTCACACACCTTTTGGTAAGACTTGTATGCTTCAGCAAAATCATTTTTTTCCCAATTAATTTCCAATCTATCTCGTGGGTAAAATGTTCCATCGAGAGAAACGCGAAGTTGTTTCACCTTAGCATTATCACTCAATGCATTATTCTTATCAGTCGCAGTATCACCATCTGGCTTTTTAAAAATGATTAACAGATATCGTGGCTTTCCTTCCAGAACACCCAAATTCCACGTGTAAGTAGTTTGATTGAGTTTAACGTGTTGACATCTTCTTTTGAGGTATGATACACTGAGTGGTTTCTTTGAGTTAAGTCTTCGATTCAACATCTCTTCTGTTTTAAGATTAGGAGTATATTCACTGATATACCAACTCATTTCCTCAATTACAAATTTATTCTGATCACCAAAAGCACTACCAACACCAAAAAGCAATCGATTTTCATTATCATTCCTTTGTAGTTGAAATCTAATTTTAAGGCCATACAGAACTTTATCATGATCACAAAATCCAAATATACCTTTAAGAGGAACTGCCACAGTAAAACTATTTTCTGCTTTTGTATCATCATTATACATTCCTTTCCTTTGAGTATATCCAGGGTCTGTGTTTGTTCCCGTTGACATATCAGGAATAAAACCTTCGACAGACCCCTTTCCCATTCTATCACTGAATGTATAGAGTGTAAATTTTATCATTTCAGATACAGCAGAGACATAATCAACCGCTTCAACTTCTTGTGTTCCAATATACAAACGCACACTATCAAACATTTTCCAGAAGAAATCATTTACAAGTGTAGCGTTTGTGTTATTCCCAGCCTTAGTGAATTTAAATTTACACAACAAGAAACTTTCGGAGAGATTCAAATAGGTTTGTTGATTATTTATTTCAAAACTTTTTGTACCATTCGTATTCCAGTCTGTTCCAGTTATTGCATTTACCTTGAAGTAATCTTCTTTTTTAGTGGAGTTTGAGATAATAATAGTATCATCCAAATCATAGATACTATCAATTGCTTCCATACTTGTATTTATTTAGGAAAAAAAGATGTTAAAACTTTTGAAACCCTGATCCAAGTATTTGAATTATTTTCTGTCGTTCTTGGGGGACAACTGAGTTTTGCCTTTCTTAATTTCTTTTATTGCTTGTAATTTATGAGATTCCTTCTGAGCATCTTTTATACTCTTTACAGCACCTGCTACATTTCCCACAGCAGAAGCAGTTGAACCAATTAGATCTTTATGTTTAAGAATAGTTGAACCAATACCCATGAGAGTATCAATTATCCCATCTCCTCTAAATTGATGTCCAACACCCCTTTGTCTCTTAGGTTTATAGTATCCTCTACCAAGATACATACCTTCACCCTTGTAGTATGGGGAAAGGAACATCCCATCCCCTGTAATTATTTTATATTTTCCCAACTCGTGTTTCCTCACAATAACCATCGTATTTATTTATTGGAAAACTTCACGTAGGTGAATTCTGATAGATATAACTTCTCCATTAAAAGAAATCACACGATTATCTTGGTCGGTTATCCTAAAATTTACTCTGTGTATGATTTTTCCTTACACAGGGAGATAAACCAAATTTTTAGGTTCCATATTGAATTTATAACCAATTGGGGTTGAGTATGCGCTGAATGAAAATATTGTATTTGTTTTTTTTCCATCATTATAAGCACCATCAATCAAATCACAGTGAATGAACACCGAATTTATTCCTGAGGATATTTGAATGACATTATCACTGTAAAACATCCCATTAGTTTCAATCTTTTTTGAGGAGAAACCCAATAACTCTCTAAATGAATTATCAATTGTGAAATCAACCTTGTAGTTATTAACTTTTATCGTTGATTTTGAAGTATGTTTTTGAATGTTTATAACTATTTTTTGGTTCATCACCCTGTTCTTTCATAAGACGAGCAATTTCGGAAGATATTTGAGAAATCTCATATGCTCCGGGTGAGACTGTTATCGTTTTGTATCCACTTCCCGGATTCTAACTAAACTTGTCATTTTTCTCGGTTATATTAAATAAGGTATTATAAGTTTCCATGGACAATAAAGATGCCTCATATTCTTTTGTTGTGTCAAGTTGTAGTGGGTATGGGAATGAAGATGTGTGGTCGCTTGTTGTGAAATTGAAACTAAGGATTGTGCTTCTCATCTTATTTAATATGTGATAAAATGTCTTTATATTGATATTTATTAATTATTTTCATGTTCATCAACTGGTCTAAAATGGCTGATGCTTCATTAAAACAATTGTTATTTCCAGCCTTCTTACTGCCTAACAACAATAACAGTCTATTAACTAATTGCGATGGGTCATTTGGAAGAAAACTAACACCTGAACCAAGGATACTTAAAGCCTGAATAATGTGTTTCTCCTTCTCATTCTTCCTAATTTTACCAGAAAGAATAACCTTATAATTTAGAGTGTTCAGCAGATCAATATATACTCTATCATCATTATTTTCCATATCCAATGGTTTATCAATATACTTTGATTCATCCCTCACAGTTGAACCTTGTCTTCCATCTTTTGTGAGAAGAAACATTAATCTCGGAGTTAGTTTAACACGGGTTGAGCAGAACCCAAGAACCTTAATTCATCATTAAATATCAATACCTTTTCTTGAACAAGATGAAATATTGCTGATTGTTCTGTTGGAATGAGCCCTGCTTTGGTTTTTGAATCCGCTGAATATTCATTGTTTTGAACAGCATTCACAATATAATCAGGGGTTGATTAATCTCTTCCAGTTGTTGAAATAATTCTTCATCATGATATTCTAATTCTCCAATATGCTCTAATTCTTCCTCCGTCATTTGACTGAAATCTTTTAACATTTGAAGTTTTTTAGGAGTATATTCTACTGTGGGAACTGTGGAAACATCTTTCATTTTTTCTTGGGAAGTTTTTAAAAGTGGTTTAAAAAATTTCTCTTGTTTTCTTTCAAATGCTTCTTCGCCCGTTAGTTTCTGTCTGCGTTTCTTCTTTATGTCTTCCTGCTGTTTTACAACTTTTGAAACCAACTCTTGATGTTCCCTAAATCTTCTTGCTCTTTCTTTCGCATCCATTTATTTATTGAAAAATATCATTTAATATCTCATCTTGTTTCACAACAATATATTTATATTTTTCAGTCGTGTGTTTCATGTAATCCCCAAATTCCTTTTTACTACATAATGTAGAACAATTGTCTCTCCAAAAATTGTTTATATCTATTGAATTTAACTTGCATAAAATAAAAGTATTAGCATTGTTTCTGATGGAACGACTAGGAAGCTGAAAGTACGATTGACTAAGATAAATACAATTACAAGAAGAATGTCTCCCTCTTGTGTAGTAGCTGTCCATTACCGTTTGGTTTCTCTCATTAACACAATCATCAAAGATAACGAGGTTCTTTTTGGATTTATCCAAATCTTGGGGAGACGGTATATCATCCGTATTATCACTCAGAATACAAGTTATCGGTTTTGATTTCTTTTTACATCTCTGTGTATCACAAAATAGTTGTATTATATCTTCAATGTTAAAATCATTTAGGTTTTTTTGAAGTTTAAATAAACCGATTATATCTTCTTTTTGAAGACCAGCATTAAAACCTTGTGAGAGTAGTTGATACTCTGGTTGAAAACTCGACTTTGTGAAAATTATTAAATTATCATATAGTCCGGGAGCCAACCGATCAAAATTAAAAAAAAATTGCCCGGTCTGCTATAAAATTTTTGTGTTGATTTTCATAAAGAGACACCCTTTGAGTATATGAAAACCAATGATGGCAATGGTGAAACTCTTGCGCAACAACACAGTCAACACTTTTGCGAGCCCCCTCTGATAACACAATGTTGGCAAAAGCGAAGATGTAGGATGGGGGTAGGGGTAATTCATATTGTCCTAAAATCATAACCACTAAACCTATATACACAAATGACCCCTCATATTAAAGAGGAGTTCATTTCCTATATCACAATTGGTGTAGATTTAACCTACCTACAATTGACAAGGTTATATGTCAAACAACAAAAGATTTATGCAACTCAGAAATGCTTGACTATCAATGGGGTCAGGAACAAGAACATACTTTTACATGCCATGGTTTTAAGGAAGATAAAATTAGAAATGGATTAACACAATATTGTGACATGAAACATCCTCTTCAGAGGAAGAGTCACTCTCTGAAACAACTCCACCACATGAACCTCTCTGACGAAGGCATATGCATGTCACTCAGCAAGGCACAGCAGCCTTTTTGCATGAACATCGTTTCAGACATTTGGATAATTTGCACATGCAAGACACCGTTTTGTCTATGTTTGGCTTGGCTGGCTTAGACATGAGAATTGGGACCAGTTTTCCATTGATAAGGGTTCTGCCAAATGTTGTGGCTGGGGAAGTGCTCGGTCACTGAGATGTGCACGTCTATACAGAAGCAATTGATATAATGCTCTTAAAACAAGGAAGTAAAACGCATCTTCTGTTGCTGGCAGTGACCTAAGGTCTAATTTTGAAGAGACAAACATATGCTGCCTGAGGGTATCCAAACAGCTGAACCCTTTTTGGCCATGCAGAGCAGTCCAGTATACTCTGGCCTCATCAATGACATATTCTGTTGCTGCCATTTCACTATCTCTTCCAAAATCAACAAGGTGGGGAAGGTTTCCTATCAGTCCCAGAGAAACCTGTGCCGCTCTTCTTTTCACAGGAACACAGGCATCATCCCAACTGACTGGAAGAGGGGCCTTGTTGTCCCTCTCTGGAAAGGGAAGGGTGATCGCCAAGACTGCAACAACTACCGAGGGGTGACGCTGCTCTCAGTGCCGGGCAAGGTCTTTGCTCGGATAATTCTTGATAGGGTTCGCCACCATCTGCTTGAGCACCAGCGTCCAGAGCAGTCAGGCTTTACACCAAAGAGGTCAACGATTGACCGTATCCTTGCCCTTCGTGTCCTCACCGAACGCAGACGAGAGTTTCGGCAGGGGCTGCTTGCAGCCTATGTTGATCTCTGTAAAGCGTTCGATTCAGTGAATCGGGATGTCCTCTGGAGGATTCTTGGTCTTCGTGGGGTGCCACCGAAACTGATCGATCTGATGTCTGAACTCTACTCTGGTACTGAGAGTGCTGTGAAGTGTGGTGGTACCATCTCTGACTTATTTCCAGTTGTTACTGGAGTTCGTCAGGGATGTGTACTTGCCCCCACACTTTTCAGCACTTGTATGGACTGGATTTTAGGGAGGATGTCGGAGAGATCAAGTTGCGGTGCATCGTTTGGCAATGTCAAGATCTCGGACCTTGATTTTGCAGATGATGCAGTCATCTTTGCGGAGACTTTAGACATCCTCTTGGGGGCCCTCGAGGTGCTGAATGAGGAGTCGGAGCCGTTGGGATTACGGATTTCTTGGGTCAAAACTAAGATCCAGGCTTTCGGTGACATCTTGGATGCTGCTGTCCTGTCTGTGTCTGTTTGTGGTGAGGATGTTGAGGTCGTGGATAGATTCACTTACCTTGGCAGTGATATTCATGTCTCCGCAGGTTGTGAGCTGGAGGTCAATAGACGTCTGGGTCGGGCCTGGGGAGTCATGGATTCACTGGATCATGGGGTGTGGCGCTGCCGGTACCTGTGCGGGAGGACGAAAGTCCGAGTCTTCAGGTCCTTGGTACTTCCAGTCTTGCTCTATGGGTGCGAGACTTGGACTTTGACCAAGGATCTGAGACAGAGACTTAATTCCTTTGGTACCAGGTCTCTTCGAAGAATCCTTGGCTATCGCTGGTCGGATTTTGTGTCCAACGAGCGGTTGCTGAGAGAGACTCGGATGAGATTTGTTACCTGCATAGTCCGTGAGCGTCAGCTGCGGCTGTATGGACATGTGGCTCGTTTTCCTGATGCTGATCCTGCTCACCAGATTCTCTCAGCGAGGGAGTCTCATGAGTGGAGGAGGCCAGTGGGCCGACCACGTGCCTCATGGTTGCAGCAGGTTGACCATCATCTCAAGGAGATGGGGATGGGCCTGGCATCTGCCTGGGGGATGGCCAGATGGAGGCCCCTGGAGTACCGGCGGAAAGTGGACGCAGCGACGCACTGTTCTGGCACATGCTCCCATACCTGACCTGACCTCTTCTTTTCCCCTTCTGAATGGGTAGCTCACTGTGTCACATCCACACAACACATATGTGCACAGAAGTGTAGCTGCGACATCAAGAGGATTTTCTGGTACTTCTTGCTCAACACTTCTACCAGCTCATGAATAGGTAGGTATTGATTCTGCCGTTGTATCCAGAGTTCTTGCAATGTGTTCAAGCAGCAGAAGTGATATATACACAGCATAATTATGTCTGTATCTGTTGCATGCACAACAGCTCGATGGTGATCAAGATATTCCACACAATATGCAAGATGAGCAATAATCCTTGTGTCTGCCTCTTCATGTTCTTCACAAGGTAAGTCCAGAACTGAACTTGATGCTGATGTGATGGAAAGAGTGTGACCTTTGTTTTCCATCATACCACCAAGAATGATGGTCACTCCATCCGGAATAGCTTCAGGACTCTCACAAAGGGAAGTGCCAATGAAGTTCTGAAGATTTCCTTTATTTCTTGGATTCTTCATGAGTAAATTCCAGTCCGGAATTTCTAGACTCTTGGATGGTGAGAATTGTCTTGCCTGGTCTGTCTGGTTTCTCTTCTGCTGCTCATCACCCTTCAAAGTATGGCTATCATCAAAATCATACTGATCACCAATGATGTTGACACAGTTGCACATTTCAGGTTTGAACTGAAGGAGCTTGCGAAGATACAGCTGGGGAAGTTCACCAAATGTTTTCACACCCATTTTTTGGTATTTATTTACAAATGCCATTGTGTCTACCAGATAAACTGTGTATAGGTCACTCTGTGGTAATGATGGCAGCTGTAAAACAACATCCTGCTCAGCTTCAGCAATTAGCACTGCCACGAAATCAGACTTGTTGCCTTTGCGCATTACAAACCCCTGTGCTAAGCGTGGATCAACCTCAAACAGGGATGATGGGTAGTCTGTCCACTCATGGGAAAATGCAATCTGTCTTGTGACTGGGTCGGCATCTCGATAGAAACACAGCACACGTGTAGCTGCAGTCTCATCTTGATAGATCCTGATTAAACTCTGTTACCTTGATGGGTTTGATTTCTTCTGTGAGGAGAAAGTTACCAGCTTCAGTGGTTCAATCTTAATAGAGACCACCTCTTCTGCTTTCATAATGGCTTCCATGCCCTTAGCTTGAGCATGGACCAAGTCTTTGAAGCATCCTTCTCACCAGTTGCTCTATTGAGCAGATCCACTTGGTTGTTACACTGGAATGGGTTTATCATCTGCTGGCATATCACTTTCTTGATCTCCTCAACATGCATATGTTCTTCTGTTGCCTGCTTATGTGTTTCTCCATGATGAGTAGATTCCTGTTGGCCTAGATTAGCCATAGACTTTATGTTCTCTGATACAGCTGTGAGAAATGGTGCTGTCTTCACATATTTATCTCGAGCAGCTGGTGCCTGAGATATGCCTTTGAACAGAGATGTCTTCCCTTCATTGTTGTATGTCTGCTCCAGGGCCATGTCACTCCAAACACCATTGAATTTTCCTTTGGAAGAGTGAACTGTGAAGTACCCAACCTGGATCCAGCAAACCTTAACCGAACTGTGTTCAATAGAGTAAGAGGATTTTGGGGGTAGGGGTAACTTTGGTTGACAAAAATGTTAATTTTCTCTTTAAAAATTGATAGAACTCACTCAAATTTGCTGTTTTAATTAGCCATGGATACCATGTTCATATCACATTAAGAGAAATTAGTATTCTAATGCAGCATCTGCCTATGATAAGAAAAGTTCTAAAGGCCATCTTCAAAAAACGTTATTTTTAAGGCATTTTTCACAAAATTATGTACTTTTACGAGGTTTACTTCCACAAAGGCAATTTTTTTTTGTCATTTTACAATGCACTGATTGAATTCTTACATTTAGTTCACATTTATTTTTAATGAATGTGATTTTTTAATTTTTTTAGAAATTTTATTGACAATTACTGTTTTATCAAATTTTTCAAATCTTCCTCAAACAAAAACGTCCGCCAAAATTTTTCGCAAGAGCTTATGAATTGCCAACATTGGTTTTCATGAACTGCAAACATATATCTAAACATCCTGGGGGTGTAAAATTTTATAGCAGAGGCTGTAAGGTCCAACCCTAAAACAGCCTCGTACACAGGTTGGCTCCCGGACTAATAATCTAAAAAGTTGGGAGTGAGGAGCATCTTTAAAAGTAAGCAGGTTTTTCCACATCCACTTGAACCATTTGGGAGTTATCTTAATGAATTTGGGAGATTTTTATGGTTGTCAAATTTTATCTTATTTTCCCAAATGGGTAAAAAATCATTCATTTATATATTTGGAAAACAGGTTATTTAATTTATTATTGGCTTTTTTAGAAACTCTATATTTTATCCTAAGTTCAGGTTTAATTTCAAGATAATCCATTATTTTATTTATGCAATATCTTGTGTTGATATTTACCTGAAAATCACATCCATGAATAATATATAACAACAATCCTTTGAACATTTCTCTAATACGTTCAGTTTCTTCCCTTGTAAGGAAAGGTGTGTTCTCACCCTCGTACTTTACATTCATTTCTCTAATCAATCTTGTAAAGTAATTCATTTTTGGTGTAAATCTAAAAGAATTATTTTCCTTTTTATATTTTTGATTATCATTAATTAGAAGATAATCACAGAATATACATTGTTTATAGGCTTTTGACTCTGTGTTTAATCCCAGTCTTTCACACGCAGGACAATTCTCAAATTTGTCATATGGAGAATCATGGAATTCAAGAGGCTCAAAATCGAGTAAACTATTCATATTTATAAAGTAAAACTTTACTTAAACTGAAATTCATCTTCGATACTTTCAGAATCATCTATACTTTCATAACTATCATTTGAACACAAACTCTCGGTGTCATAACCATCGTTTGAATGCAAACTCTCGGTATCATAATCACTCTCATAATCTTCAAAATCTTCAGTTGAATATTGGCTCATTTAATTAGTAGAAAAAACATTACCATCGATATCGATATACATTTTTTCATTAACAGATTCAACTGCTACATTTTTTTATATTAAAGGTAATTTTAAAATGATCTTTAACTACAATTGAACGAAATGTCATTTCACCTGATATATTAACATCCTTTATTTCATCAGGATTTATATCTTTAGGGTTGTTGAAAAAAATACAAATTTCTCCTTGCATATTACAGATGGTCTTATCTTTTCTTTCTAAAGCTTCATCCATAAGGTTTTTATTTTTTGATACCTTTTCTTGTTTCATTGCTTTTTCTAGTTTTGAATATATTGCCAGAAGGAGAGGAGAAACTTTTGTTAGAGATACCTTAATTGATGTTCTTCCAGGTATATTAAAAGCCCTTCCACTGAAGTAAATTGAAGAACTCATCATATCCACCATAATTGTTTTTATCCAATAGTTGTTATATTTATCTTTGTTCAATTTTACATCCTTGACATATTTCTCAGCATCTTTAACAAATGAAGAGATTGATTGAAACTTGTCTTTTGTGTCTTGAAACATTGTATTTATTAAGTGAAAAAGTTGGAGGATAAAATGGTTTTAAGCACAGATTCACCTGTAAAATAAACGAAATTTTCATCAAGAAAATTTTAGTTTAAGCACAGATTCACCTGTAAAATAAACGAAATTTTCACCAAGAAAATTTTAGTTTAAGCACAGATTCACCTGTAAAATAAACGAAATTTTCATCAAGAAAATTTTAGTTTAAGCACAGATTCACCTGTAAAATAAACGAAATTTTCATCAAGAAAATTTTAGTTTAAGCAAAGTTTAATTATATAAATATGGTGAATACAACATACTGCGATGTTTGTAATCACGAATATAAACATTATAGAAAACACCTCCGAACCAACAAACACACATTTAATCTATTTCACAAAATATCCCCTCGAGTTGGAAAGAAAACATTGTGATACCTGCTCAAAGGATGTTTTGAAGAGTAGTTATAATAGGCATCTTCAATCACAAAAACACAAGAAAAATGAGTTTAAAGTAAAGGGAGACTATTATATTGAAAACACTGATGGGGCATTTAAAGGGCATATAAAAATAAGGATTTTTCAATTTGGAGAACCCGGTCCATCATCAATAGTTGAATCAATTGAAATAGTGAAACCTGATGTTGAAAAATTTATTAAAAAGACATTAAAAGAAATGAAAACTTTAAAGTTTTATATGGGAGTGAAAATGAATATGAAAAGACAAGATGAAGAACAAACTCCTTATATGAGGACAGATCTTCATTTTATAACATCATTTCAAGATTTTTTGAATAGTGGGGTTTTTGAAGAACTATCAAGACAAGAGGAGGATGTTGATAATACAGTGGTAGGAAGTGGATTCAATATTAAAAAAAATCATCTTTTTAGATATACACATTCTAAAATCAAACCCTCTTAAAGCTTCTTCTTATATTGAATTACCAAAAGAAATAAAACTAAAGAAGGCAGTTGTTAATATTAAGAATAATGATAATAAATGTTTTCTCTGGTCTGTTCTTGCTCACTTACATCCACCAAAATGTAATTCAGAAAGAGTAAAACAATATATGAAATATGAGAATACCTTGGACATTAAAGATTTTAATTTCCCAATGCCACTATCAGATATTCCTAAATTTGAGAAAAAGAATAATCTTTCTATTAATGTATATGGATTAACAGATACAAACAAAGTTCAAATATTAAAAATTTCAAACAACTATAAAAATGAAGAAACACACATTGATCTTTTATATTTTAGTGTTGGAAAGAATTCACATTACACATACATCAATAATTTATCAAGATTAATCTCTTCTCAGGTATTCAGAACAGCAAACAAAATATATCCTTGTAAGCGATGTCTTAATTCATTTCATACAAAAGAACGATTAGAACGAAATTCAAAATATTGTAATAATCATAAATCAGCTGTAATTACAATGCCTAAACCTGGTGAAAAGATTTCTTTTGAAGATTATAATAAATCTATCATGCACCCATTTGTGATATACGCTGATTTTGAATGTATCTTTAAAAAGATAAATACTGCTTCTCCTAATCCAAAAGAACCATATACAAATAAATATCAAAAACATATTCCTTGTGGTTTCTGTTATTATATCAAATCATCTGTTGGAGAAAAGTATAATAAACTTGAACAGTATAGTGGAAAAAATGCTTCACAAGAGTTTGTAAAACGATTAGAAAAGGATTGTATAAGACTAACTAAATTAATGAAAGAAACAAATGAACCGATGAAATTAACCATAGAAGAAAAATTAGAATTTAGAAAGAACAATATCTGTCATATTTGTGAGGAGGAAATTGAGGAGTCTAAAGTTAGGGATCATTGTCATCTTACTGGTAAATATAGAGGTCCCGCTCATTCCTGTCGTAATCTTAATTATAAATTACCTTCTTTTATTCCAGTCTTTCTTCACAACAGCGCCAACTATGATACACATCTATTGATAAATGAACTTTCAAAAACACCAGGGAATATTTCTGCCATAACAAACACAAGTCAAAAGTATATTTCATTTACAAAAATGATATTCACAAAACCTACAACTCGTATAAGGTTTCTTGATTCTTACAAGTTTATGGGAACGCCACTAGCCAACCTCGCATGAAATCTAAGCTCCACGGGCTCTTTTCCAAATCCTAATTCATTCTTTCCAAAAGAGGAAATTCAGATGAAAGAGAGAATTCAAAGTAAAGAGGAAATTGTAATTAATGAGGAAATGAATGAAGAAATTCTTACTGAAGATGAAATTCTAATTATACAGAAAATTCGAACAAAGAATGAAATTCTAACTAAAGAGGAAATTCTGATTATAGATGAAATTCTGATTAAAGAGGGAATTCTAACTAGAGAGGAAATTGAAACAAGGAATGAAATTCAAAGTAAAGAGAAAATTCTTACAAGTAAGGGAATTTATCCTTATGGTTATATGGATTCATTTATGAGATTTAAAGAAACACAACTTCCTTCAAAAGAAAGTTTCTATAATAACCTTTATGAAGAAGAGATAAGTGATAAGGAATATAAACACGCACAAGAAATTTGGAAAATATTTAAGATAAAGAACCTTGGAGAATATCATGATTTGAATCTAAAAACAGATGTTTTATTGTTAGCTGATGTGTTTGAAGCTTTTAGATCACTCTGTCATAATAAAAATTGTTATGGATTAGATCCTGCCCACTATTTCACAGTTCCTGGTTTAGCTTGGAGTGCAATGTTGAAAATGACAAAACAAGATATAGATTTAGTCAGTGATGTAGATATGCTTTTGATGATTGAGAAGTCTAAGAGAGGTGGAATATCACAAGTATGTTCAAAAAGATATGCTAAAGCAAATAATAAATATCTTCCAAATTATAAGTGAAAAAGATAGTAATTATTTGATGTACTTTGATGCTAATAATTTGTATGGATGGGCAATGTCTCAATCTCTGCCTTATGGTAAATTAGAGTGGGTGGAAGAAAAGGATTATGAAAAGGCTTTGATGAATATTGTTATTTCTTCTCAAGAGAAATTGAATGACAAAGAAGAAGGTTATTATTTTGAAGTTGATTTGAAGTACCCGAGTGATCTTCATAATAAGCATAAAGACCTTCCTTTTGCATGTGATAAAGAAACCCCAAAGAAAGAATGGTTCAGTGATTATCATAAAAGTTTTAATATTAAAGGCAAATCAACAGAAAAGTTATTAACAACATTCTATGATAAAGAGGGATATGTTTTGCATCAAAGGAACTTGAGACAATATTTATCTGCTGGGTTGAGAGTAGCTAAAATTCATAGAGTTTTAAAATTTAAACAAAGTCCTTGGATGAAAAAGTATATTAAATTCAATACAGATATGAGAACAAATACAAAAGTAAAATTTGAAGGGGAATTCTATAAATTGATGAATAATGCTGTCTTTGGAAAGACAATGGAGAATGTTAGAAACAGGCAAAACATTAGATTTGCAACATCTTGGAAAGAAGCTTCTAGATTGATAAATAAACCAAGTTTTGAGAGAGAAGAGGTTTTTTCAGAGAACTTTTCTGCTATTCATATGAAAAAGGAAAGTATTGTCATGGATAAACCAATTTATATTGGAACAGCAGTTCTTGATTTATCAAAGATATTGATGTATGATTATTTGTATAATGATTTAAAGAAAGAGTACGGTGAAAATGCTTCATTGTTGTATATGGACACTGATAGTTTTATTCTAGATATAAAAACTGACGATGTTTATAAAGATATGAAGAAAAACATTGGAGTATATGATACAAGTAATTTTAGTAAGAAGAGTGAGTTATTTTCAAAAAAGAATGAAAAGGTTATTGGCAAGTTTAAGGATGAGTTGGGTGGAAAAGTAATGAGTGAGTTTATTGGATTGAGAGCAAAGGCATATGCTTATAAGTATGGTGATCAGATTGAGAAAAGGTTAAAGGGAATAAATAAATATGTAATAAAGAAATCAATAACTTTTAGAAATTATTATAATTGTTTGATGAATAAGAAAGAATATAGGAAAATGAATACAATAAGAAGTTTTAAACATAAGATATATAGTGAAGAAGTAAATAAAAAGGCATTAGGAGCCTTTGATGATAAGAGATTTATTTTAGATAATGGAATAGATTGTGTTCCATATGGGTATTGTATGATAGAGTGAATAGAATAGATTGTGTTCCATATGGACACAAGTTTTAACGATGGGAAGATGGGTTAGGGTTTTTAAGGGCTACCACCGCGTTTTTCACAATATATAAATGGTCGAACCAAGTATTAGTCAAACTAAAGAGTGGAGAAAATCTCAGTCTTGGTATATAAATGGAAAACATAATGAATGTGAAAAATATCAAATAAGTCTTATTGAAAAAATATCTAAAACAAAGGTAAATAAAACAAATATGCGAATCAATTTAAAAACCAATAAGTTCGAGGATGTAAAGAAAATAATAAATATGTTTGAATGGACTGAAAAATTTGATGGTTATCAATTGAACAATGGAAAAAATAATTTACTACAATATCAAAATGATATGCAACTCGGGCGGTGGCCAGATGAGATCATTAAGAGAAGTTTATCATTTCGTAATGGCACAAAATGGGTATCTTAAAAAATATAAAGATTCAAATGTTTTGTTTTTCAATATTTTAGATGGGGATTATTGTGCAAAGAAAATTAAACTATTGAAGGAATTTGAGAATGAACAAATGTTTATAGGTTCAATGAGTGAGCTAAACAATATGCATTGGTTATTTGATAAAGAGTGCCCCGAGGCTTAGACGTTTCAGATATTTCTTCAGAATCACGTTTAACAAATCTTTATCTTGTTGTATGGGTTATTTGATAAAGAGTGTCCCGGGGCTTAGATGTTTCAGATATTTCTTTAGAATCACCTTTAACAAATCTTTATCTTGTTGTATGGGTTATTTGAATAGAGAGTGCCCCGAGGCTTCGACGTCTCAGATATTTCTTTAGAATCACCTTTAACAAATCTTTATCTTGTTATATGGGCTATTTGAATAGAGAGCCCCTAGGTTATAAGGGGAAATAAAAAATGACCGTTTTTACAGCCATTTTTCCCTGCTGTGCAGGGGTTTGGCTTTTTCTTGAGGCAATGTTTTATGGCCGGATGCCCTTCCTGACGCCAACCCTGGTCGCCTCTTACGACACACAGGGATATGGTACACCTATTCTAACCGGGGCATACACCGGGACCAGTACACTGGCACTCATTTCGCCGACCTCGGAAGGATGGCAGGCTGAGTCAACCCCCTGGTGTTAATTCAGCAGCCAACGGGATTTGAACTCAGGACCCTGGGATCCCAAGCCGCCACCCTAACCACTAAGCCAACACCAGGCTCCAGGTTAAAAGGGGAGACAAATAAATATACCTTGGGCTAAAAAGGGGATTTATTTTTTCGGGGAAAAAAAAGAAAAATTTCATGGCTGAAAATCCCCCATTCATTTACATGGGGAAAAGTGAGCCAGAACCAGTATTCTTTCCCTACTATCATCTTCTGATACCATGATCTCCTTTAAATCACCCCGCATCACGTCCCTCTTCCTCTTTCTGGGTCCACCTCATGAGGCGAGTTGGGACAGCCACCTGAACTTTAGAGTGTGATGGTCAGGCATCTTTTCAATATGGTTGAACCATTCGAGAGGCACTTCATCACCGTTATGGCCTGCAGTTTCACTCACACACACACATGCACCCACACACACACACACACACACACACACACACACACACACACACACACACACACACACACACACACACACACACACACACACACTTTTAAGTGCTGAACAGCTCAAGACGAATCTTGAATTGTGATATTCTCATCTTTAACTTCAACACTTCAAACTTGGGAAGCAAGACACAACGAACTAGATTGGTACTTGGAGTACATACCTCTGCCACACTGAACAGTTTATGTTGTTTTATATCCCACTGACAGGACGGATCTGCATCCAGACCTAAACAAAATTTGAATTGGCTTATTCTTGTCACCTAACCAACTCGTCCAACTACAGGGTGCCCCACAGAAAACCAGGAAATTTGAGATTTTGAGATTTATTTTGCCGTATTTTACCATATCAATAAACTAACATATAATAAAGTGTATCTTTGTTTTACACTACATCTAAGTTTGCTTTTGTTTTGTTTTATATAAACTGTACCAAATTTCCTGTTTTTTTTGTGGGGCACCCTGTAGTTTTGTCATAACTCAACCACAACTTTTTAAGATATCATACTATACATTGTTTTCGCGCCATCTCTCAATGGTGAAGAACCACTTAAAAAAAAATTCACTTATCCAGTTCTTTACACACACACAAAAAAAAAAATCAAACAAATTCGTCCTTGTCCCACACCCAACGTGCCCATTAAGTTTTGTCTGAATTCGTCCATAACGTTTTGAGATATCATGCTACACGTAGTTTTTGGCTCAATCTCACAATGGTGAAAAATCACTTAAAAATTATCGTATCCAGAGCCACATCCGGATCTTCACCAAAATCTAATCAATTCGTCCGTGTCACACACACCCAGCCTTGTCCACAAAGTTTCGGCCAAATCCATGCATAACTTTTTGAGCTATCATGCTCACAGACAGACAAACAAACAAACAGACAGAAAGGGGTAAAAACATAACCTCCTTCACCTTTGAAGGCAGAGGTAATGAAAGAAGTTGTTAGAATGTGCCAATAAACCTTTTCTTTTGAAATACCCAGAGTTATCAGAAAACCACAATGCAACAAAACAGAAAATGAAGAAACACTGTATATCCCTTGCCTTCAAGAAAACTTGTGCAAGTGTGTGCAGGTAATTGCGTACAACGGTTTACCAAACAGCCACAAAAGAAATGCAAAATAATAATGAATTATCGTAAATCCTAAGGTGTGCATGAAGTATTGTAGTCCTTGAGCCAGTGGCCTGGTGACTGCCATCTGGAGGCACCAAGCTTTGATATATTTTTTCAATTCATCTACATATACATTATACAATGTAAAAAAAAATACCATGTAGACTTTCCAAGCTGGTAGCATAAGTGAGCTATTCCACATATATTATCTTGCCAGTAGCAGCCGTGTTCGGGTGGTCGCAAATATCAGTGTTTTGCATGTTTGCAATAATTTGTGAGTTTATATGCATGAAATATTGTCTCAATGTATATTTAACCTTTATTGTATATTACACATAATTGAATTTATCCTCAATAAATATTTAAATTATTATTTGGAAACAAAATAATGCATATTTTATGAGGGAAGGGGGGGGGGAAAATAAGTTCATTGTTTCATTCACTGATGTTTGGTACTAACTGCATGTTGTTGCAAATTTCTAAACAATACATATATTCCTAATACAATCATGAATTGGCATCATACTTCTAAATAAGATTTATAAATTTGACAAAAGACATAATGCATTTAAATAACAATTCTGATTTCAGAATTGCTGTGCCAGCATGCGATCTAGAATGGCAAATTTAACTTGTATTTCAGGATCTAATATTTATTTATTGTACATGTATTTGTATAGCCTGACAAGCATGGGTAAGTTATAAATTTTAATATTACTAATTTAAAATAAGTTAACTTTAAATAAGTTACCAAAACCACTAACAGACTAATTATAAAATAAAATGACAATATCATCTCTTTTATTTTTATTTCTCGTGTTTGGTGGCAGGAACAATTGATCTTAATGGTGAAATCTATTAATACCTTACATTGAATGTATGCAGAATATCAACTTAATTTATATTGTAATATCTTTCTCTGTGTTTCAGGTGTGATGTCTGACTAAATAATGGAGTCAAGCTCAGAAGATGAGGTGGTTCCAACAAAGCAGAAGTGCCTTATTCCAAAAGTGG
>NC_140970.1:20599799-20612299 GCF_056783735.1 Eptatretus burgeri
TTTTTTTTACAAAGATTTCACATTTCCTAACCCTAACATTTCAATTAATTTAGCTGCATGTGATATTTTGAAAGACTAGAGAATAATTAACTTATGTAATGTTCGTTGAAAATCTTAAATAACTGCACTATAGGTGTATTCCTTGTCGTGAAAGATTGTAAGTTATAAAATGTATACTTACCACTGCTATCGATATCTACATTATGGGAGATTCCATCGTTTTTTGCTTTCCCGGTTTAAAGAATTATATGCTGTACTAATTAGTAGCTGAAAAAAAAACTGGGTAATCACTTGAAAACAATAGATCATTGGAAAGTAAATAGGTACAGTATTAGTGTTGGAGATAACAGGTACGTCTTGTCTACCAGTGATCTTTTTCACAATCTGATCTGTGGATATTGATCAAGACAAAATTGATTGACCACATTATATTACTAATCTTACAATAAAAATTATTAATATAGTGAAACCTCTTTTGAGAAGTCATCCAAAATGTCACAAAAGACTGACTTTACAGAAGGGATGATCTCTCATGAGCAGTCTGTTTTCATGTAAAAGTGCCAGTATAGCCAAAATTAGGTGGGCTTTCAGGAGAAGGTGGTGGCTCATGAGAGGGACCTCTCGATAGGTTTCACTATTAGCAATACATTTTACAGATTATCATAAGCATAATATAAAAAGAGGATATAAGATCATTGCAATTTATATTTCAGGAGGATACAATTTCTATTTCAGGAGGAGAAATCCAACTTTAGTACAATTAACTGCTCATGAATTATTGTCACATTAAATTGTCATACAAACTTGTTTTCTGATTGAAGTGCACATGATGAATATGGTTGTGGTTGGAAAATCATTGGAAAATGTGTGTTTTTGGTTCATGCTATTATTTTATGATATATTAACCACCATGGATACACATATATCAGCGAACACATGTATAAAACCATTAAAACTCCTAAAATTGGCTTTAACGAAAATGCATACAATTGTCACCTCCACTTGGTATGTTTAACCCATTTTGCAAATTACTTATACCACAATTCATGACTACAACAGGCCTGGGTAGGTTGCTAAGGTATTTTTCAATCTGAAAAAAAGGACAAGACAAATAAGTACTGTATGGGCTACGTCATCAGGTTGGACCTGGGTATTGCTCCTGGACCAAGAGATGTGCAAGCTACAAACATGTGACAATATGAAAAGTGACTCAGAGTTTACCATGTAACAGGACAGTTCAGATGAGGATGATGCCAGTGATACATGTAGTGTAGATAGATGATGATGAAGAGTAGTGTACTGGTACATGTAGTAAGGAAATTAAAGGTTTACAATTATCACAACTAACTTATAAATATAATGGTACATTTTTCACCAAGGCCTATATAACAATACAATGCTGTTTAAAGCTGTATATATGTTCCAGTATTAACTCATTTAAAATGGTTGACGCACTTTTGAAATGATGAATGGTTTACAAAGTTAATCCCCAAAGTATGCATGATACTGGTGTTTCTACATTTAATATAGTAATATATGAATCTAATAATCACTAAAAAGTATCTTATAAAACATAGTTTAGCTATATTGTGAAGATTTTAAGAAAATAATTCCAGGACGAGGAAAAAAATCAGTTATTTTCCTTCATTTTTGTCATTCTGGGGGTAGTGATAAAGATTGCTGTGCTCTGGCACTAAGTTACCACATAGAAAAGTCTACATGGACTTTTTGGACTACTCAGATGTATAGCTATCTAAAATGTATTATAAAGTCTGGTGCCTCCTGATGGCAATCGTGAACCAAATTTGAGGTCTGGGCTCAAGGACTATAGGATGCACAATAGCAATCAAGGCAGTTTTATGAAAACAAATGGTTGGGTGGTTAGGGGCTAAAAACAAATATCATTACAATTATCATGTTTTATAAAGTGCAAGTCCGTCTCATGCAGCCAAAATTGTTTAATTGCAAGTTGGGTCACGGAGGATGAAAAATTCATAATGGCAGTGGCTAACTGCAAAGCTCACGTGTATGATAAATTGAGCCTGTATGAATGCTATAAAAATCCAGCATGTCGTACAAACTGACTGCAGTGCTTAAAATGCAGACAAGGCAGACAAGTGACAGTGAAAGTCAAAGGCTGAATCGGAAAGCAGCTCCGTGCATGGTTTTTATCCTGCAAAAGACAATGAATGGCTAGATGTCACTTCTCTGCCTCAATAACAATCACGAATTTTCTGGCCTTTGTTCAAAGCTGTAAAAGCATGCTCATCGAGCAATAGTGTTCAGAGGCTGAGCAATGAGGCTTTGAGAGTGGTTAGGGTGAGGCCAGCACTTGAGGGGATGGCACAGCAAGCCGGTAAAGTGTATGTCATGGGAGCACGAGAGAGATGAGGAAGAAGGCCATAAACGCCAAGACTAAATGGGAATTGGAACAATGGCAGAAAGAGCAATGATTAGCATTCAGAACAAGCAGCAAGTGCAAGTACTCGATGGTACACAAATATGGCAAAGTTGAAACTCTCAAACCCTGTACCAAATAAATCAGTGATTTCAATCCTTGCATTTCGCAGAGTTCAGTTAAATATGAAAGGACAGTTTTTTTTCTTTCATTGTTCTCAGATTCCTTGTGAACCTTGTACTGTATATAAATCATATGCAAAACAAAGACGGAAGTAGACATCAGTGTATTTTATTGTAAATTACAATGACATTAGTAAGCAATGGGCAAATACACAGGATATGGGATGTGAACATGGGTTGCCAAGATCATTGGCCATCTGTTCAGATGGGAATACTAAACAGGCCATCCAGTAAAAAATAAAAATAAAAAAATTCCATAATGTCCTATAACTATGTCGCCAATGACGTGGACATGCTATTTAAGTCAATTATGATGAAAGGCTAGTTGTTTTTTTTTTTAAATAAAGAAAATGCCAACCAAATGAGCTTAGCCCAAGTGCGAATCATTTAAAACAGTTGTGAGCTCTAATGGTAGCAAGGTCACCAGCCTGTACGGTCAGAAGCTTTGAACCGTGCCATCCTGGCTGAGGTCTTGCACAGTCACATTCGCAGGCATGGTGCATGACAAATTGCCCAGAAGGCGTGCCTTCCGAATGCTTTCTCGACAAACCGCACATCCCATTTAATCGTCTATTCTGCCGCACATAATGCTCAACAAAACACAGTCCAGGCACACCTCATACATCAATCACGATTCGAAGCTCGGTGCCAACAATAACCACTTTCAAAGTAAAGGAATTAACATTTAATGCTGAACACCAAAGGAACATCCAAATTATTTTGGCAAGGCTGTAAACAACTTGCTCAAACATGTGGATTACTACACTTCATATGTGCATGAACCTTAAAGAAAAAAAAAATGGATAGATTTCACCTAACAAATGAACTGCAATTTGATTGACAAGCTAATTCTGAGGTTGAAGGCTGGGGTAGGTATTTGCATGAGGAGCTGTAAAATAATGAATCACAAATACTTTGGTCAATTAAAGCAAGATATTGGAATGCTTGATCTTTAAAAAAAATAATAATAATAACAATAATAAAGGAATATTAAAGCGAGTCACATTGAAATGTAAGATGACAGAGCAAAAATTCAAAATACTGACAGTGGAAGAAGTGCATGAAAAAAACAAGGGAATGAACGAGCAGGAAAAGAAGAGGGGGAAAACAAAGTAAGAGGGTTCAGTTAGTTATGGTTAATGGGATAGATAGGGTCTCAGGATGAGGATGGGAGGGGGGGATGATGAAATGGTGGTGCACCGTCTGGCCGAAGCCTTGTAGGGGAGTAATGACATTATATCACCTCCAGAAAACAGTTCCACAAAAAAAAGAGAAAAATAATGCACCAAAGAGTTGGAGGTGAGCAAAAAGGCTGCATTCAACCAGCAGTGAGTAGCTGGAAGAACATGTGCAGCACTCCACTCAGCTACAAAAAAGGCCTTTAAGGCTGAGTACTTCTGAACTTTCATGGAAGGACTTAAAACAATGGAGGAGCCCAGTCTGTGGTTGGCTTTGGAGGCCATATTTGCAATATGGTCTGTCCAAGAGAGGTTGTAGCTAGTGGTGAGGCATAGAAATTCAAGACACCAAACCTCTTCCAGTTCCTGAACATGCAAACAGGTGGGTTCCATTTGAAGATTCTTCCGGAGCAACAGGACGAGACTGTGACATTATTCCAAATCAGCAGAATCTGCACAGCTACTGTCTGCCTGATGATGGGAAGGGGTATTCTACGGCATTCATCTGCCAAAAGGAACAGGATTTTGTCCAGAGAATCTGAGAAATTATTATCTCCGCCAACAAAGGTGAACAGAGGTTACGTTTTCACCCCTGTCTGTTTGTTTGTGAGAAGGATATCTCAAAAAGTTATAGATGGATTGGGATGAAATTTGGTTGACATGTTGGGTGTGTAACAAGAACAAATTGATTATATTGTTACGGAAATGGCCCTTATTGGAATATTAAATATAGGATTAGCTCAGATCCCCCATTAAATGCATGTATAGCTAGGTTGTTTGGTAAAATGGACGTTATATGTGTGTCGGGAGCTGTAAGAGGCTGTTTTATTGTTTGTGCGGTGGTGGTGGAACAAGTGCTCCCTCTTCTTCCTCCCCTCTACGGACGATAGGCCCGCACAGTCGGCTGGGAGGGTGTGGCCAAGGGGAGGAGGTGGAGCTAAGGGGAGGAGTTTGTCGGCTTTGCGAAGAGAAGGCGTGCTCGTGTAATGAGAGAGCAAGCGAAGACCTCGTGAACAACTTCAGTTTGGCAGAAGTAAAAAACTGCAGTCGGTTGAGAGGGTGCTCGTGTGTCGAAAGAGAAACGAGAGAGAAAGAGTGTTGTTTGTGAAAAACAGTCGGGTTTTCAAAGCGAGTGAATGTAAGAGAGGCGGCCTGCATGTCAAGTCTGCCTTTTTGGGGCAGTGGGAGAGGCGGCCTGCACGGAGAAATTGAGAGGACGGAGTTGGAAAGTCGGGCTTCGAGGCGGGAATGCAGGAGAGGAGACGACGGAGCCTCTGACGGTCCCTGCTCACACCAACGGCTTGACACGTTTGCCGATCCGCTTGCTGGAGCCCGGCACCTCGATTTGCGCCTTGTCTGAAGAACAGGCCAGGTCTGGATTTGTACACTGGACCTTGAGAGAGATCGGCTGAGGCCCATCGTTGATTTGGCGGTCTCATGCCGTTGACCTTACGAGGGGTCAGAGCGTGCGGAGACCGCGTGCAGTGCGAAGGGGGCAAGAGTACGACGACGCCATCTTGCCAGGCGGCACGTTCGAGCTGGAGTTCGAATCCATGGACATCCACTTGTTACGAGCGCCATTCGTGCTTTTTGACACTGTCCTCTCGTCCATGAGACATCACCAAGTACTCTGACTTGCATGCATGCTGTCTGTCCTTGGCTGCACGTTGTTTAAGGCATATCTCGGTTGCGATCCCCTCGAAACCTGTAGTCCGTGGTTCCCTGGTTAAGAACGGGTTGAGGATTGTTAATAAAAACAATGTCGTGAATTTTGCTTGTGTTGTGATCCCCGATGTTCCCCAATAAATCTGGTTAATTCGTATGAAGTTGCCGCTATGGATTAATTTGTGTCGCGTCGAGGAATGATACGTTCGATTGGCATATAAAACCAAAATGGTTACAGACTGGCAGAAAATGCTCGGCATCTGACACAACCAGTCTGTAACCGGGGTTCCATTTCCCCAACTGGTAAGGTACAAGCATTACGTTGGTATCGAGATTGAAGACGCGTGACCCGAGGCCTGTGCTGAGCCGGCCGGTGTTATAAACCCCGGAGACGGCCGGATTGGGTTGAGAATCCCTCCGTCGCTGAATCCTTAACAACATTTTGGTGACGATCTGGATCTGGATCTGGATACTCGAAATTAAAAAAAAGTGAATCTTCACATTGATGGGGCCAAAAATGATATATAGCATTTCTCAAAAAAGTTACGAATGGATAATGACAAAACTTGGTGGATGAGTTGGGTAGGTGACAAGAATAAGCTGATTTGATTTTGGTTCAGGTCCGACCTATCAGTGGGAAACAAAACATAAACTGTTCAGCCTGGCAGAGATATGCACTCTACCGAGCGCCATACAAGTTTATCTATGTAATGAACTTGACTGGGTCCAAGATGTTTCCAATGGGCACTGCAACCTCAACTGGGAGAGGAGGAGAAAGGATTCCATTTCATATTAACACATTGACTGCAACTGTGGAGGAAGAAAAAAGTGAGGTCGGAAGGTAGTCTTGTATGGCACAGACAGCAGAGGATGGCAAGATATGTCCAGAGACACAGTCCTGACTTCTTGCTTGAGACCTCATAAGTGGAACCATTGCTGAGAGAGCAGCAGCAGCATGTCCATAGTTAGGTGACCAGGATGGAATCCCCAAAGTCAGTCAGAGATCAGACTGTTTGAAAAGAGGAAAGATGTCATCCGGAGCGATGATGCATCCCATGTCTTTGCTTACAATCAGAATCAGCTTACTAACCTATAGTTGAGGATCTGCTTTTCTACCCTTCCTGTGAATGACAGTGATATTGTTGCGGAGCCAGGTATCGGCTGCGAGCACGACCGCGAGGTGGAGCAGTAGGGTTGCCTCTACCGAACACCCGGAATCTAGATCGTACCTTTCAGAAAACTCCGAGGGTACGGGTCCCTTACCGGACCGAGAATCGTCAATAATTCCACCACGTAGTACAGGGCTATTTGCCAATCTTCAAAATACCGAGAGATCCACGTGGCGAGTTAAAGAGTATTCACACCCTCAACGGCACTCGTACGAGTCGAGCCGTTAGCGTGCCCGACCCGTGCGCAACCTGAGCGGATGGTTGCCGAAGTCCCGTCGGTCTAAATGTACATTTACAGCAGCAACAGCCTTTATAATTCACCAACATGCACCATGTTAAGCCAATGGAAGAAACACAGCAATGAACTGATACATTTAACAAATGTATTTATTTAAAATGGGGGAAGGGGGGGGCACGCAAGAAGCAGAGTTATCCGACTATAGAGATGCAAGTATGTACAGCAAAGAGCGCTTACACAATTCCTACTTACAGACGGGCCCACACACAAACACACAGATACCAAGAAGGACATGGACCTGTCCACCTCGTGTGGTTCGGCTGACACGGGCGAGCCAGGTCAGCGTCGAGATGCGATGATAGAATTCAGAGCTCCCTTCAGCGCTCGTCCCAGCAACCAAAACTCTCCTCTGTATCCCAACCTGTCCAGAAGGCAGGAGGTTTCTCTGCCACTTCTCCAAGTCTTTTAGTTGAACGCCAAAGCGAGGGCTGATAACTCCACACTTGTTCAACCTGCCCGTCAGATTGACCACAACCTTGCCTGCTCGATGGTCATCAACTATCTCAAAAACTCTCTAGTTCACCGACAGAGAGACAGCGTGCAACCGACTTGCGGTTCTTGTGGAGGAAGGATCTCTCTTCGTCCAATCGCGCCGCGACCTTATTCACCCTTCTCCAGGGGGGGGGACGCATCCGCCTCCCCGCTCTCCCTCACTGGACGGTTTTGGCATGCAGAATCGCTCGTCATTGGCCAAAACGAGTGGCAAGTCCGTCGATTGGCCCGGGGGCGTGGTGACGTCGCATGGACCGCCTTTCTCACCGTCGCAGGGTCTGATTGGCTGAGCGGCGGCCACCTCACTCGTAGCATGCTGATTGGTCGAGGACCGCCGCGAGGCTCCTCCTTGAACTCCGCCCACCATGGCGTCGGCCAGAGCGAGGTGAAGGTGAGGGTGATGCTGGCGTTGTTGAAGTTGATGGTGGTGTAAAAATAAAAGAAAACCCTGACTATCAAAGTAACTTCGCAACGCATGTATATTTAATTACCCATTAAACATGGGACGGGGACCCAAACTAAAAAACACATACTTACCGATATAACTGTTCTATAGGACCTGCATGTTGAGTGCTCATGGCTTCCAGATTCGCAACAATATTAACGGTAGATGGGAGTTGGCTAAAGGTGAAGGGCATACTAAGAGAAAAGAAAAAGGAGAAGTAAGAACATCAGAGCAGGATTGGAAAACACAATCCTGCTCTGTTGCTCTTACAGGAGCACATATACCAACTGGGACCATCACTGATGCAAGGATGAGGCTGGACAATACCTTTTCTACTTTCTCGTGTGAGAAAGACAGTCCTGTAAGTCAGTAAAAGGGTAGAATGTTGGGACAGAGCAAGATTGGTTGAGGAACGCAAAATTGAGGCAAAACCTGAGTTGAGACATTCTGTCAAATTTGCGGTGAGGTCACTGGAGGTGAAGGAGATGATATGTCGGAGCATACACTGACCAAAGACAGGTTTGACAATGCACCACCAAGACCTTTTGGAAGTAGACTGTTTGGAGTGTTTGACCTTTAGATTTGTAATACGTTTTCCTATTTCGCTAAGGATGGACACACTTTTATGCGAGCCTTCCAGAGTGATCTGAAGTTGCCCTCAATCAGGTTAGTCTTTCCTGTGGACAAATCAAAATGCTTGACGGCAGCTGCTGCAACACACAATTCAGTGTGCCAGGACCGAGACTTTGGGTAGGATATCTGCAGATGGGATACAGCACAAACAGGGGGGAGAGAAAGAGATAGAGAGCGAGAGAGCAGAGAGAGCGGGGAGAGAGAAGAGGAGAGAGAGGTGGGGAAGAGAGAGAGAGAGAGAGGGGGGGAAGAGAGAGAGGGAAGAGAGAGAGAGAGAGAGAGAGAGAGAGAGAGAGAGAGAGAGAGAGAGAGAGAGAGAGAGAGAGAGAGAGAGAGAGAGAGAGAGAAGAGAGAGAGAAGAGAAGAGAGAGGGAAGAGAGAAGAGAGGGGAAGAGAAGAGAAGAGAGGGGAAGAGAAGAGAAGAGAAGAGAGGGAAGAGAAGAGAAGAGAAGAGAGGGAAGAGAAGAGAAGAGAAGAGAGGGAAGAGAAGAGAAGAGAAGAGAAGAGAGGGAAGAGAAGAGAAGAGAAGAGAAGAGAGGGAAGAGAAGAGAAGAGAAGAGAAGAGAGGGAAGAGAAGAGAAGAGAAGAGAGGGAAGAGAAGAGAAGAGAAGAGAAGAGAGGGAAGAGAAGAGAAGAGAAGAGAAGAGAAGAGAAGAGAGGGAAGAGAAGAGAAGAGAAGAGAAGAGAGGGAAGAGAAGAGAAGAGAAGAGAGGGAAGAGAAGAGAAGAGAAGAGAAGAGAGGGAAGAGAAGAGAAGAGAAGAGAAGAGAGGGAAGAGAAGAGAAGAGAAGAGAAGAGAAGAGAGGGAAGAGAAGAGAAGAGAAGAGAAGAGAAGAGAGGGAAGAGAAGAGAAGAGAAGAGAGGGAAGAGAAGAGAAAAGAAGGAAGAGAAGAAAGAAAAGGAAGAGAAGGAAGAGAAGGAAGAGAAGGAAGAGAAGGAAGAGAAGGAAGAGAAGGAAGAGAAGGAAGAGAAGGAAGAGAAGGAAGAGAAGGAAGAGAAGGAAGAGAAGGAAGAGAAGGAAGAGAAGGAAGAGAAGGTGAAGGAGAAGGAGAAGGAGAAGGAGAAGGAGAAGGAGAAGGAGAAGGAGAAGGAGAAGGAGAAGGAGAAGGAGAAGGAGAAGGAGAAGGAGAAGGAGAAGGAGAAGGAGAAGGAGAAGGAGAAGGAGAAGGAGAAGGAGAAGGAGAAGGAGAAGGAGAAGGAGAAGGAGAAGGAGAAGGAGAAGGAGAAGGAGAAGGGGAAGGGGAAGGGGAAGGGGAAGGGGAAGGGGAAGGGGAAGGGGAAGAGGGAGAGGGAGAGGGAGAGGGAGAGGGAGAGGGAGAGGGAGAGGGAGAGGGAGAGGGAGAGGGAGAGGGAGAGGGAGAGGGAGAGGGAGAGGGAGAGGGAGGGAAAGGGAAAGGAAAGGGAAAGGGAAAGGGAAAGGGAAAGGGAAAGGGAAAGGGAAAGGGAAAGGGAAAGGGAAAGGGAAAGGGAAAGGAAAGGGAAAGGGAAAGAGAGAGAGAGAGAGAGAGAGAGAGAGAGAGAGAGAGAGAGAGAGAGAGAGAGAGAGAGAGAGAGAGAGAGAGAGAGAGAGAGAGAGAGAGAGAGAGAGAGAGAGAGAGAGAGAGAGAGAGAGAGAGAGAGAGAGAGAGAGAGAGAGAGAGAGAGAGAGAGAGAGAGAGAGAGAGAGAGAGAGAGAGAGAGAGAGATAGAGATATCTTTTGTGATTTTGTGAAAGTATTGCCAGGTGCAATAAATACCAGATGCAGTGGAGATGCAGGCCAATCATTTTGTGAGAGTGCAGTACTTGTCAATTGGTCTGTGTGAACAACCTCATTCTGCAGCATTGAGATCACTTTCTAACAATAGTGCGAGTTACGTGTTTCACAAGAATATGGTCAGAGGAGTGAAAAGGATGAGAGGAAGAACAGGAGAGGTTGGACAGGAGAAGGACATACCATGATCAGATGTCAGTTGGAAACTTCCATATTGGGTCAAACCCATGGAATTGCAGAAGAACTTAACAGCAATGCTGAGGTTTGTTTTGCAGCGCAAACACCCAGCCAACTGGCATGATGGCATTTGAAGGCACCACAGATAAGGAAGAGTGATTTAGGATAACCAATTACTATTTGATCCATGTTAGAATAAAGAGCACCAAATATGGATTCTTCATTACTGGGCGAATAGTCCACACTGATAAACATTAGGTCGTTGCGGAGAGTAATATGCATGAAGAGGTATTCTCGTTGATGAGGAGGAATTATCCTGGATAAAGGACAAAGTGAGGAATATAATTCTTGACAGACAGCATGGTGGTGGGGCCCGTCGAATCAGAAGAGAGAATTGCCTGGGAGAATCACAGAGGATTTCGAGATATCCTGCACGAGGAACGTTTCTGTTCAGCATATAATGTCTGGAACTGCAGCTGTAACCTGAATGGTAACCTGTTCTTTTTCCCATCTGAATTTCTGGGTCATGATGATGGAACGACGGTTCAAATAATACCGTACATGTTTGGCAAATGTCTACAATGTCCATGTAAACTAATGTAAAAGTACATCGATGTCTAACAACGTCGTTGTCGTGCATGTCATTTACATGCAATCGCTTCCACGAGCCGAAGATCAATTTTAAAATAAAATAGAATGAGGCTGCTAATCACGATCGTAGCATAACCGGCAACAAAAAAATTAAAATAAATGAGAACATAAATAATAACGATGAGCTCAAGGAAGACCGAGGAAGTATTTAGTAAAATTTCTGTGGTTGGTTTTAGTCAACTTGCAAAATACTCTTCTTTGCACACTATTCACAAAGGCATCGAGCTTCATTCCGAATCAGTGTGATGGTGACACTCAGGTGGCGAGATATTTCCATCGAGAACCAGGAACTTTCAAAGACAGGCATATACATGAAATGCATGAACATGTTTTCACATCTCTACACCAAAAGGAGAGCATGTTATCCCATCCAATTTATTTTTACTTTTGGACAGCTAAATGGGCAAAGTGTTGGGGGAAATGGCATGCTGCCATTGTCTTTCATTAAGATAAAAAGGTGCTGAACACCAATTAACTCAATACTTTGATTGCTCTTTCCCATTTTCCACCCACAGGCGAGCTTGTGGTTATTGGTTTATTTTAGCCACACTTGGAACTTATTCAAAATCACTTTCTACTGACAGTATGTTATCACAGCTAAGCTGTCATTAACCTACTTTTCCTCCACCACAAAGGCCGAAACTGACAGGTTTGTCAAAAGAGCGGCATAAAACTGTCCACATAAGCTAGAATTTATGCCGGAAAGGCATAGTAGGAATCTGGACCTCGGTGCAAGCTAGGGCCAGACGGATGCAGTCTGCGATACGAGAATGAGTCGAGCGTGGTTGTGCGAGGCAGTGGGCAGCACGCTGAAGCTTGGGTCGGTTTCGATGAAGGTACAGTAAAGCATCCTCACGCAGTTGAAGCAGTCGCTCTGGGCGACTCTCATCGAGTGATAACTCATCAGACACAATGGGGTTAAGTCTAAAGTAGGAGCCATGGGGAAGAAGCCCATCTAGGGTTGTGTGAACCTCTGCAAAGGGAATGTGTGAGATAAAAAAAAAGATTTTAGAATTCAAAGCCCAATGAACACCATAGTGAAGCTCTCATACAAATGCACATTTTAAACTTGCCTTTTACAAAGACATCGTTGAGTTACATTTGACAATGCTGGGCATCAAACTGCGACTAGACAGCAAAACGAGAGGCAAAGAACCAATTCAGTTCTCCTGCAACCCCCCAATGATGAGGTCCTTGTGAGGTCACCAATTTTACACTATTACAATTATCCAATGTATATTTTTGTTCAATGGATTTTTAAAAACAATTATTATCAGATCAAGATTTACCATTCATATGTGACGACAAAATTCAACAAGAGATTTGAGCCTGGAAAAGCCACCCAATGTCATACCCTCAGTGTCGATAGCACTGCTGAGGATATGTGACAGCTTGGTTCGCAGGCTGGTGTGGGTGAGCAACGGACCGCTAGGTCGGAGAGTCCGCCCGGTACCCAATGACA
>NC_140970.1:20617299-20652299 GCF_056783735.1 Eptatretus burgeri
CGGTTCGATTAATTATCAGGCGTTTTAGCCCACGACCAACCCTTTACGTGAAGTAAGATGGAGATTCAATAAAGGAAAAGACGAAGCGAAACGGGAAAACAGTTCAACATAAAGCACATTTATTTCACGATGAACGGAAAGCACACATATACAATTACACCAAAAGCAAATGTAAAAGAAGAAGAAACACAATATTACACAAAAAGCAAATGCAACAATGCAGATCTATTACCGACTACGCGAGCACACGGCAACACTTATGCAGTTTTACTTTACAGACGGCGCCGACAACACATATACCCAAAGCAAAAGAAAAGGACCACCCTCAAGGATGAGGCGGGCCTGGGGCCGAGACCGCGTCGGGACTACCAGTCTGGTGATGAGCCGCGAAATGGCGCTGGCGCCCCGACTCCGCGGGCCTCGCTGGGACTGCCTGGTATGGGGTGGGGACGGGGTCCCCCTTCTCGCACTATCTCAGCGCGGGGGGGAAACAGGAGGGGGTTGTTGATGCTCGGGGGAAAGGAGGATATCTCCCTGTCTCGGGTCCCGCGACGAGCGTCTCCACCACGACCTCGGTCGCGCCGCCGGCCTCTCCCTCCGCAGCTCCCCGACTCCGACACGAGCACCCCCTCGACCGCCTTCGCCGCCGCCAACTCTCCACAGCTCCGTCCTCTTCACTCTGACGACTACCACTTCTTCCCAGCTCCACCGACAACCTTCTTTGACTGACGAACGCGGTCGTTTATATCTCCCGTGGCCTCGCTCCTTCACCTTCGACCCTTTACCTCCGACCCTTCACCTCTAACTGGCTCCCCATTGGACCGAGGAAAAGTGGGCGTGAATGCTTTTTGATCCATGAATTTGCATATAGCGACCACACTCCAACGTACCTGGAGGCGGGGCCAAATCGCCCCACGCTCACCGATAGGACGGAACAGAAGTGGGCGTGAGTCGTTTTTGATCCGTTTTCTTCGGAAAGGCCGGCGCTTTTGCACCCCTGCTCGGTGCGCGCCCTGCACGAGTCCAGTATCGGTGCCCACAAGCGGGGTGGGAATGACGGTGATGCGATGGTTGCGAGGGCGAGTTGTGACGGTAAAGGTCGTGGCTGTTGTTGTGAAGCGGCGTTGCGGTTGGTGGTTGTTGTGTGATGGCTGTTGAGACGTGGTTGGTGGTGGTAGTAATGGCGGCTGGTCCAAAATAATGATAGTAAAAGAAAAACGGCTATCCTGAGGGGTCGCAGCCCGAATGAATGACATTTATTCCCTTTAAACAACGGGTTTGGGCCTAACTACACATATACTTACAGAGATATCTCACCTAAGGGACCTGAATGGTGGTTTGCGAATTTCGTCAACCACAACACTACCCCCTCCCCTTTTTACAGACTCGTCCCGAGTCGTCAAATTTTCGTGTGCCATCATGTGTAGTTTTCCCCTAGTACATTTTACCTACGGATCCCTGAGTGCGACATTCATGGTATTCGTGTCCCCAAAATAAATAACCTGAGGGCTGAGTAACTACCTATACAAACTCACTCACACGGACGACTTAAATAAAATTGCCGGCGCTAAGACATACATGCCGGGGGCGCACTCATATTTACAGTACATCTTAACCTTAACTTACAAATTTTACACTAAACCATGGCCCAGGATCGATGAACTCTGCAAAAAGAAAGCAGTTAGCAGGGAGCCAGGCTGCTCGCATGCAGTCTCTGGCTCAAACAATGCAGGTGACAGGGAACGTGGCCGGCTGCTCACACGCAGTCCAAGGCCTTCCCTTTTGAACTGAACGCAGTGAACCACAACGGTGCATGGGCTGCACAAACACAGTCTCCGTGCCAGCTCAAGTGGCACACGCAATGAGCACAACGGATGGATGGATGAATGGATGCACGCAAACACGGTGCACGGGCCGCCACTGCAGGCCCGTGTTGTAGCTGCCAACAGGGCAGTTCTCGCAGCTTGCAAACTGTTGCCTTGCGGATCCTGGCGCACATGGAAATGAACAGGGGGGGCAAAGCAAAAATTGAACGGGGCTGGTGAACAGGGGCAGTGGGCATGGCATGGCAAAGGTAGCAGGCAAACACAGCCGGCAGATGAACTGGCTGGCGCAGGCCTTGAAGCACAGTAGCTGCAGACAATCCGACCGGCACAGGCCTTGCAGCACAGCAGCTGCAGACGATCCAGCCGGCACAAGACTTGCAGCAAAACAACAGCTGCCGATGAAGTGGGCCGGCCTTTGCCTTGCAGCAACGCAGCCAGCAGATGAAGCTGGCCAGTCTTTGCCGTTCAGTGGAGGTTGGTGGAGGGAGTGCGGTGGTGCTGGCCACTCGGAAGGCGGGCTCAGACCTACCCTGCGGTCTCCCTCCCAACCTATCGCCTTTGCCTGTCAATGTCTATACCCACTCCCTTAATTTGTCAAACCCCAATTTAGCCCCAACTTATTTTTTTATTTTTACTTCCCCACTATAAATCGTCCCCTAACCCCCTTTATCGTCTTTGTTCGGCTAACCTATCCTATCACCTAGCCTACTCCCAACCCCTACGTTCCCTTCCCGGAGGGGAATAAGGGAGAGCTAACGTCCTGTGTCGAGGCCCAATCCAAGCCTCAGAATGGCCTCCCCAGACTTCAGCGATCTAACCCAAAGTGGGTCCAGCGGCCCACAACGAGAGCGAGGGGATGGATGGTGCGGAGGGGTACACTTCCTAATCTACCCTAACCATTTAACTGTTAAACTACCCCGGGGCTTTCAACAAGCGCCTCTCGCTTAAACTATTGGTTCTAACAACCCAGATTCCCGTCGCCTGTGTTGGTGTCCTCACAATTTCGGGCCTCGCCCCCCAATTTTCTCTCCGTGCCCTCACACGGTCTCATGGCTGGGACACGTGGCTCCCTTTGGCAGGCACGACCCTCTGCCGATTCTCCGACGATGGCACCCCTGGGCACTACACTGCCTCCGAGCCTACCAGCTCCCTAAACACCGGGGAGTGCCCCCCATGGCACCTCCCCTGAAACGCACACGTGGCAGGCTGGCTTCCCAGGCCCCTTTCCGAGGGTCACCCGTGCCCACAACACTGCCCACGCGGCTAATGGTGCCCCGGGCCCCCGCACCAAGCAGGCGCACCCGTGCCCACTACGCTATCCCGGCCCCCCATGGGCCCTTGGCCTACTACGGCCGACTAGCCTGGTGCCCGGGGTACCCACTCAGCGATACTCACTTTTCGCAGCCACGCTCCCAGCCCGTCAACAGGGCTCCTGCACCCCTCCAAACGGGTTTCGAGCCTACACTCCCACCAACAACAAAACGACCTCCATTTTGTAAATTTGACTAACCCCCTAACTCACTCTACACTGACCCCGGGGTCCCTTGGGCGGGAGTCACTCCTCCCCCCAATCACTCATCGCACCATGCATTCCCCATTCACTCCATACACACAGACCCGCTGGCCTCACTCACTCACCAAGCACATGCTTCCACTTCACTCACCAACTACTCTTCAACACACTCACCGCTGAACTCTGCCATCCTTCTAACTACATCCCCTAACAAACTCGTGCTCCCACGTCATCCCTTATACTACAGCACGTTCCTTTTAACACTGCGTAGCTAAACTACGTCCCCTCTACACATTCACAAGTCTGTCACTGTCTCCAAATCTCTAAAATAACTTTCATTTCCCCACCTAAAGCTCATCTAAATCCCTCTAACTAATCCATTCCACGGGCCCCATGAGGACTTACCCCTGCCCCATGGAGCCGGTCGAGCTAAGCTAACCCTTCCCCCTAACTAGTTTCCATCCTGTGCCCTGGTCAAGGGGGTCTTCCACCCCTTGCCCAGGAATCCTGTGCACCCGAAAGTGAGGCTTACTGTTCTTTTTTTTTTTTTTTCTAATTGCGCAGCACCAGCGCGGCAACTCACAACTCGCGCACTTTGCACCTGCCCGTGACGTCATGCAGCTGCACATGTTCCTCGTCCCTCCTTGGACGGTACCATCTGGCAGGGATACCCCTCCTGCCGGATTCCAACCCCACGTGCAGCCATGACGTCACCGTGCGCATAAAAAAACAAGCCCCACGTCTCGAGGGGTTCCCCACGCGAACACATGTGCTTTGCCCGTTGGAGCTTAACACACACGATCGCGTGGAGAACCCGTCCGGTCCAAATCCATAATCCTGCCTAAACTTTGTCCGTCCGCGGGATCGGCAAATCCACCGCTGGCGTTTCCGGACCGGGACTTCACTCTCGCAAGCGAGCACGTGGGGGCCTCGTGCGTTGCACAGCACGGACCTCGTGCTCACTGCTGGGTGAACCCGGCACGGTCCCCGAAACAACTACAGCCGCTACCCGGCTTTCTTTCCTCACATGTCGCCGTCGTCGCCATTCGACCCACGCACACCTGCGTGTTACGACGCTCACACTCCATTCCATTACATTCACCCCGGGAGACGCGGCTGCATGTTCACACATGCCCACCGACATCTCCCTTACATACCGCTCTCTCACACACACGGTCTCCCTTGCACTCGGCCGTTCACTCACGCATGCCATTACCCTTGCACACGTGGCTCCCCTCACTCGCGGCCTTCCACTCACTCGTGCCATTTCCCTCACACAAACCACACCACTCACACACGCGGGGGCACTCACCCGCGGTGCCTCATCCACACACCGTGCCTCACTCACACACGCGGGGGCACTCACCCGCGGTTCCTCACTCATACACCGTTCCTCACTCACACACACGGGGGCACTCATCCGCGGTGCCTCACTCATACACCGTGCCTCACTCACACACGCGGGGGCACTCAACCGCGGTGCCTCACTCATACTGGCCGTTTCACTCACACACACGGCCTCTTCCACTTGCGGTGCCCCTTTTACACACGGCGTGCTGGGAAGCACGTACTCCGGCACAATCGCCACCACACCACTCACACACGGGGTCGCTTCCACACACGGGGATGCACTCACACCTTGCACCACACACACAGGGACAACCACACTGGGGATTCGTGTCCCCACAAGGGTCTCCGGGGCCTCTATACCCCCAAGCTCTCCGTGCACCTGTCCACAGCACTCCTCCCCTCGACCTCGCAAAGCAAGACCGAACCCACCTGGTCATGACTCGCCTCAAGGGGGCATACTCCCTCCCCTCGTTCCTGGAGGAGGCCATCCAGCTGCTCGCACCGGGCCTCCACCCAGTCCGCGAGCTCACCCCCATTATCCTCCACTACCTCCGTGTGTGTGTGTGCGTCACTTACCCCGTCTTCATCGTGCAGTCTTCCCTCTATCGTTCCCATCTCCCGTGTCTCTGCCAACTCAGTCACCTCTTCACCCTTTACCTCCCTTGTCTCAACTATTATTTCTGTCTCTCCCCTTGTTATCTCCCTCGTGCACGTCTCCGTCACCCCAATTAGTTTGTCCCTCTCGGTTACCGTCACGACCCTCGCCCAACACGCCCCCCGAATTATTTTTTTCTTACCCGCCTCCACCGCGGGCCTGTCAGCCGTTGCACCCCCTCCCAGCTCGTTCGCTCCTACACGTGGAGTCGCCATTTTTAGCTCCCTGGTCACGGCCTTCATGCCCGCCTGCAGGCATCCGCCCATGTTCTGCGTCTCACCCCGCAGCTTTTTAGTTTCTTCCTTCATGTTTGTTTCCATTCCGTTCATTTGCTTGTTCATTCCTTCCATTTCGTTTTTCATTTCATTTGTGTATGCATCCATCTTTTCGTCCATTTTTTGTGTATTCGCATCCATCCTCGTTTTCACTTCGTTCATTTGCTTGTTCATGTTCGCTGTCATTTCCGCCAGCATGGCGCAGAGCTGGGCCATGTCGGGTGCGCTTGGGTGAGCCGATTCGGCAAAGATCGGGGGGGTTTTGGCGGAGGGGGGGAGGGAAGGTGTCATACACCGCGGCCGCTGCCGCACCTATTTCGGGCTCTGGGCTCAGTTGGGGGAGTTCATGTTCCTGCACATCAACATTTCCTGCACGGGGTTTTCATCCTGGACCATGGATTCTACACATCCTACATCCATTTCTAATACCCCCGGCTCCCGCTCGCCTTGAGACGCCATCTTCTCGCAAAGGGTTAATTTAGCTCGCTCGTAATTTGGAGGGAATTGGGGGTCGCTCCTCTCTCACCCCTGGACCGATTCCCGTGAATTTAGCTGGAGACAGGAGAGCCCGTTTTCCCGTTCTCCGATACCAGTGCCGCAAGGATGGCGATGAGTTTATATCGCACAACCTGACACCAGTGTTGCGGATTCGCGCCCGCCGGCGTGCGAACGGCCATGTAACTCGAATCGCGGCACGTCGCCCACCGGACGGACAATCCCGTCGTGACCCTCTCGGACTAACGCCGGGAACTAGTCACGGGTGGACCTTTCGGCCTCACCACGATCGTGCCAATCGGCCCCCGCGTGGGATAGGGTTGCTCGCCAAATTCGACCTACCTAAGTACCCACACGGAGGGTAGACCGGGCGATCGCACCTCGCCGCAGGTCGACTTCGGACACGGGCCACTTTAAGCGACCCGTTCCGTACTATCGGGATGACCGAGCGGTGTTATCGTCAACCTGGACGGTTCGATTAATTATCGGGCGTTTTAGCCCACGACCAACCCTTTACGTGAAGTAAGATGGAGATTCAATAAAGGAAAAGACGAAGCGAAACGGGAAAACAGTTCAACATAAAGCACATTTATTTCACGATGAACGGAAAGCTCACAGATACAATTACACCAAGAGCAAATGTAAAAGAAGAAGAAACACAATATTACACAAAAAGCAAATGCAACAATGCAGATCTATTACCGACTACGCGAGCACACGGCAACACTTATGCAGTTTTACTTTACAGACGGCGCCGACAACACATATACCCAAAGCAAAAGAAAAGGACCACCCTCAAGGATGAGGCGGGCCTGGGGCCGAGACCGCGTCGGGCCTACCCGTCTGGTGATGAGCCGCGAAATGGCGCTGGCGCCCCGACTCCGCGGGCCTCGCTGGGACTGCCTGGTATGGGGTGGGGACGGGGCCCCCCTTCTCGCACTATCTCAGCGCGGGGGGGAAACAGGAGGGGGTTGTTGATGCTCGGGGGAAAGGAGGATATCTCCCTGTCTCGGGTCCCGCGACGAGCGTCTCCACCACGACCTCGGTCGCGCCGCCGGCCTCTCCCTCCGCAGCTCCCCGACTCCGACACGAGCACCCCCTCGACCGCCTTCGCCGCCGCCACTTCTCCACAGCTCCGTCCTCTTCACTCTGAATACTACCACTTCTTCCCAGCTCCACCGACAACCCTCTTTGACTGACGAACGCGGTCGTTTATATCCCCCGTGGCCTCGCTCCTTCACCTTCGACCCTTTACCTCCGACCCTTCACCTCTAACTGGCTCCCCATTGGACCGAGAAAAAGTGGGCGTGAATGCTTTTTGATCCATGAATTTGCATATAGCGACCACACTCCAACGTACCTGGAGGCGGGGCCAAATCGCCCCACGCTCACCGATAGGACGGAACAGAAGTGGGCGTGAGTCGTTTTTGATCCGTTTTCTTCGGAAAGGCCGGCGCTTTTGCACCCCTGCTCGGTGCGCGCCCTGCACGAGTCCAGTATCGGTGCCCACAAGCGGGGTGGGAATGACGGTGATGCGATGGTTGCGAGGGCGAGTTGTGACGGTAAAGGTCGTGGCTGTTGTTGTGAAGCGGCGTTGCGGTTGGTGGTTGTTGTGTGATGGCTGTTGAGACGTGGTTGGTGGTGGTAGTAATGGCGGCTGGTCCAAAATAAAGATAGTAAAAGAAAAACTGCTATCCTGAGGGGTCGCAGCCCGAATGAATGACATTTATTCCCTTTAAACAACGGGTTTGGGCCTAACTACACATATACTTACAGAGATATCTCACCTAAGGGACCTGAATGGTGGTTTGCGAATTTCGTCAACCACAACAATATTTTTAGATGAGATCCTGTTCTAGGTGGTGTAGTTGTCGTTGTGAAGGTAATGTTGAGGTAATATTAATATTTTTAGATGAGATCCTGTTCGAGGCGGTGTAGTTGTCGTTGTGAAGGTAATGTTGAGGTAATATTAATTTTTTAGATGAGATCCTGTTCTAGGTGGTGTAGTTGTCGTTGTGAAGGTAATGTTGAGGTATAATGTTGAGGTAACATTTATTTTTTCAGATGAGATCCTGTTCTAGGTGGTGTAGTTGTCGTTGTGAAGGTAATGTTGAGGTATAATGTTGAGGTAACATTTATTTTTTTAGATGAGATCCTGTTCTAGGTGGTGTAGTTGTTGTTGTGAAGGTAATGTAAAGGTAATATTAATTTTTTTTAGATGAGATCCAGTTCTACGTGGTGTAGTTGTTGTGAAGGTAATGTTGAGGTATAATGTTGAGGTAATATATAATATTTTTTTTTGGATGAGATTCTGTTCTCGGCGGTGTAGTTGTTGTGAAGGTAATGTTGAGGTATAATGTTGAGGTAATATATATATATATATATATATATATATATATATATATATATATATATATATATATATTTTTGGATGAGATCCTGTTATAGGCAGTGTAGTTGTTGTTGTGAAGGTAATGTTGAGGTAACATTTATTTTTTCAGATGAGATCCTGTTCTAGGCAGTGTAGTTGGCGTTGTGAAGGTAATATTGAGATAATATTTATTTTTTTAGATGAGATCCTGTTCGAGGCGGTGTAGTTGTCGTTGTGAAGGTAATGTTGAGGTAATATTAATATTTTTAGATGAGATCCTGTTCTAGGTGGTGTAGTTGTCGTTGTGAAGGTAATGTTGAGGTAATATTAATATTTTTAGATGAGATCCTGTTCGAGGCGGTGTAGTTGTTGTTGTGAAGGTAATGTTGAGGTATAATGTTGAGGTAATATATTTCTTTATATATGAGATCCTGTTCTGGGCGGTGTAGTTGTTGTTGTGAAGGTAATGTTGAGGTATAATGTTGAGGTAATATTTTTTTTTTTAGATGAGATCCTGTTCTAGGTGGTGTCGTTGTCATTGTGAAGGCAATGTTGAGGTAATATTAATTTTTTTTCAGATGAGATCCTGTTCTCGGCGGTGTCGTTGTGGTTGTGAAGGTAATGTTGAGGTAATATTTATTTTTGCAGATGAGATCCTGTTCTTGGCGGTGAAGTTGTTGTTGTGAAGGTAATGTTGAGTTAATATTAATTTTTTTTTTTAGATGAGATCCTGTTCTCGGCAGTGTAGTTGTTGTTGTGAAGGTAATGTTGAGGTAATATTTATTTTTTTAGATGAGATCCTGTTCTAGGTGGCGTAGTTGTCGTTGTGAAGGTAATGTTGAGGTATAATGTTGAGGTAATATTTATTTTTTTCAGATGAGATCCTGTCCTCGGCGGTGTAGTTGTTGTGAAGGTAATGTTGAGGTAATATTTATTTTTGCAGATGAGATCCTGTTCTAGGCGGTGTAGTTGTTGTTGTGAAGGTAATGTTGAGGATTTTTTTTGTCAGATGAGATCCTGTTCTCGGTGGTGTAGTTGTTGTTGTGAAGGTAATGTTGAGGTATAATGTTGAGGTAATATTTATTTTTTTCAGATGAGATCCTGTTCTCGGTGGTGTAGTTGTTGTTGTGAAGGTAATGTAAAGGTAATATTTATTTTTTTAGATGAGAACTTGTTCTAGGTGGTGTAGTTGTTGTGAAGGTAATGTTGAGTTATAATGTTGAGGTAATATTTTTTTTTTTTTCGACGAGATCCTGTTCTAGGTGGTGTAGTTGTCGTTGTGAAGGTAATGTTGAGGTATAATGTTGAGGTAATATTTTTTTTTTCAAATGAGATCCTCTTCTCGGCGGTGTAGTTGTTGTTGTGAAGGTAATGTTGAGGTAATATTTATTTTTGCAGATGAGATCCTGTTCTAAGCGGTGTAGTTGTTGTTGTGAAGGTAATGTTGAGGATTTTTTTTTTCAGCTGAGATCCTGTTCTAGGTGGTGTAGTTGTTGTTGTGAAGGTAATGTTGAGGTATAATGTTGAGGTAATATTTATTTTTTCAGATGATATCCTGTTCTAGGCGGTGTAGTTGTTGCTGTGAAGGTAATGTTGAGGTAACATTTATTTTTTCAGATGAGATCCTGTTCTAGGCAGTGTAGTTGTTGTTGTGAAGGTAATGTTGAGGTAACATTTTTTTTTTCAGATGAGATCCTGTTCTAGGCGGTGTAGTTGTTGTTGTTAAGGTAATGTAAAGGTAATATTAATTTTTTTAGATGAGATCCTGTTCTACGTGATGTAGTTGTAGTTGTGAAGGTAATGTTGAGGTATAATGTTGAGGTAACATTTATTTTTTCAGATGAGATCCTGTTCTAGGTGGTGTAGTTGTCGTTGTGAAGGTAATGTTGAGGTCATATTAATATTTTTAGATGAGATCCTGTTCTAGGTGGTGTAGTTGTTGTTGTGAAGGTAATGTTGAGGTATAATGTTGAGGTAATATATTTTTTTTATATATGAGATCCTGTTCTGGGCGGTGTAGTTGTTGTTGTGAAGGTAATGTTGAGGTATAATGTTGAGGTAATATTTTTTATTTTTAGATGAGATCCTGTTCTAGGTGGTGTAGTTGTGCGCTTTTGAAGGTAATGTTGAGGTAATATTAATTTTTTTTCAGATGAGATCCTGTTCTCGGCGGTGTCGTTGTGGTTGTGAAGGTAATGTTGAGGTAATATTTATTTTTGCAGATGAGATCCTGTTCTTGGCGGTGAAGTTGTTGTTGTGAAGGTAATGTTGAGTTAATATTAATTTTTTTTTTTTTAGATGAGATCCTGGTCTAGGCAGTGTAGTTGTTGTTGTGAAGGTAATGTTGAGGTAATATTTATTTTTTTAGATGAGATCCTGTTCTAGGTGGCGTAGTTGTCGTTGTGAAGGTAATGTTGAGGTATAATGTTGAGGTAATATATATATTTTTTTTTTAGATGAGATCCTGTTCTAGGCGGTGTAGTTGTTCTTGTGAAGGTAATGTTGAGGTATAATGTTGAGGTAATATTTATTTTTTTCAGATGAGATCCTGTTCTAGGTGGTGTAGTTGTTGTTGTGAAGGTAATGTAAAGGTAATATTTATTTTTTTAGATGAGAACTTGTTCTACGTGGTGTAGTTGTTGTTGTGAAGGTAATGTTGAGGTAATATATATATTTTTTTTTCGACGAGATCCTGTTCTAGGTGGTGTAGTTATCGTTGTGAAGGTAATGTTGAGGTATAATGTTGAGGTAATATTTTTTTTTCAGATGAGATCCTCTTCTCGGCGGTGTAGTTGTTGTTGTGAAGGTAATGTTGAGGTAATATTTATTTTTGCAGATGAGATCCTGTTCTAGGTGGTGTAGTTGTTGTTGTGAAGGTAATGTTGAGGATTTTTTTTTTCAGATGAGATCCTGTTCTAGGTGGTGTAGTTGTTGTTGTGAAGGTAATGTTGAGGTATAATGTTGAGGTAATATTTATTTTTTTCAGATGATATCCTGTTCTAGGCGGTGTAGTTGTTGTTGTGAAGGTAATGTAAAGGTAATATTAATTTTTTAGATGAGATCTTGTTCTAGGTGGTGTAGTTGTTGTTGTGAAGGGAATGTTGAGGTAATATTTATTTTTGCAGATGAGATCCTGTTCTAGGCGGTGTCGTTGTTGATGTAAAGGTAATGTTGAGGTAATATTTATTTTTTCACTGCAAAAAGACTTTAATTTGATATATTTAAGAAGCGAATGTAAGAAGAATTCTACGTTCGCTTCTAGGCTTTGCCTATTCCATATTTTTGGAGCTTTTTTTTTCGGATGTATATCAATATCGAAGTGAGAGGTGGATTTCAAATAGAGATTGCACAAAAAGGTTAAACTAAGTGATGTCCTGAAAAAATATAATTGCACATTTTCAGTGGATGAGACACCTCCCGAGGAACCCACTTCATGGAACTGCAGAGCCCAACAAAGGTGGGAACATACGTCAAATCGATGCGAGATTGAAAGCACATGTTCCTTTTCCCAAAACGAACAACCAAGTAGCTTGGAGAGTACTTGCTAAGTGGCTTAAGAATTCAAGCAAGCACTCCAACGAAACGGTTGATAAGAAACGGCTCCCTTGGTACGCAATTGGCAATCAACGAACCATCATATTCAACATACAGTGCACCTCCGAGAGACGCCCAAAATGTCACATATGTCCGAATTGGACAAATGAACACTTTTCTAGGAGTCAGAACTGCTTGCAAGTTCGATTGTGGAGGTTAAATTTTGTAATTCTTCTTAGTTTAAGAGATACTCTTGGCGATCGCATGTGTGGAAAGGAAATAAAAATAACAAATGCTGATGTATCCGGGTGTTTCTAAGCATTCCAATGTACCAAGCGATTTGTAGTATAGCAATGATGAACAGCTTGTTCCAAGTTGCGGCCTGTTCCAAGTCAAGGTAAGGTTGAGCAGGCCAAATAACATGGCAGCTTCAGACCCCAGCGAGGTTACCCACGAAATGCCTGAAAACCACAGACAGCAAGGTGGCTGAGGATCGCCTGATTAAGGATTTAATTAAATAAGGCAGTTAATTATCTTCAAAAGGGGTGTTTCAATTAACCCAAACACCCAATTTTCACTCTTGCACTTCCTTGGAGTTTTCTTAGTATGCATGCAAAGTTTCAGGCTGCAAGGTTGCATGTTTTTGGAACCATGGAGGAAACAACCACACTGACACACACGCATTGCCTTTTATCAGTACAGATATATATGTGTATGTGTGTATATATATATATATATATATATACACACACACATACACATATATATATATATATATATATATATATATATATATATATATATATATATGTGTATGTGTGTATATATATATATATATATATATATATATATATATATATATATATATATATATATATATATATATATATACACACATACACATATATATATATATATATATTGTTGTGGTTACCAGATTCGCAAACCACCATCCAGGTCCCTTAGGTGAGGTATCTCGGTAAGTGCATGTGTAGTTAGGCCCAAACCCGTTGTCTAGTGGGAATACATGTCATTTATACGTGCTGCGACTCTTCAGGATAGCCGTTTTTCTTTTACTATCTTTATTTTGGACCAACCGCCATGATCACAACCACAACATCAACCACCGACCACAACCACCGCTTCACCACAACCGTAGCATCGCCACCGTTCTTGCCCCGCTGTGGGTACCGGTGTTGGACTCATGCAGAACGCGCGTCGAACAGCGTGTACAAAATCACGGATTTTGTGCTTCAAAAACGGATCAAAAACGACACACGCCCACTTTTTGCCGTCCAATCGGTGAGCGAGGGGCGAATTGGCCCCGCCCCCAGGGCGATCGATATATGCAAATTTGTGGATCAAAAAGCCTTCACGCCCACTTTTTCTCGGGCCAATGGGGAGCGAGGTGAAAGGTCAGAGGGAGGGGGTCAAAGGCGAAGTTACGGGGGGATAAAAGGACGGTGTTCGTCAGTCAGAGGAGGAGAACGAGAACGAAAAGGAGAACGAGAGTCGCAAAGGAGAACGAGAACGAGAACGAGAAGGAGTCGAAAAAGGAGAACGAGAACGAGAAGGAGTCGGAACGGAGGGGACGAGTGTGGAAGTCTGGAGCCCGAAGCCTGCAGTGGCTGGAGAAGCTGAAGAGAGTCAGACGAGGGGGTGCTCGCGTCGGTGCCAGGAGCTGCACGCCCGAGGGAGGCCGGCAGCGCGACCTGGCCGAGGTGGAGACGCACACCAGGGATAATAAAGATCCTCTCTACCCCGAGCATCAGCAACCCCCTCCTGTTTCCCCCCGCGCTGAGATAGTGCGACAAAGGGGGCCCCTTTTCCCACCCCCTGCCTGACACCGTCCACGAGGCCCGCGGGTTGCGGGGCCATCGCCGCTTCGCGTCTCATCACCAGACGGGTAGGCCCGACCCGGTCTCGGCCTCAGGCCTGCCTCATTCTTGGGGATGTTCTTTCCTTGGTTTTGGGTATGTGTTGTCGGCGCCGTCTGTGAAGTAGAATTGTATAAGTGTTGCCGTGTGCTCGGTAGTCGGTATTAGCTCTGCATTGTTTTCGCTTTTATATTTGCTTTTTGTGTAAATGGAATTGTGTTTTCTTTTTTTTGTGTGCTTTTGGTGGAATTGTATTTGTGTGCTTCCCGTGTGCGGCGAATAAATGTGCTTTATTGTTGAACTGTTTCCCGCTTCGCTTCGTCTTTTCCTCCATTGAATCCCCATCTTGCTTCACGTAAAGGGTTGGTAGTGGGCTGAATACGCCCGATAATTAATCGAACCGTCGAGGTCGACGATAACACCGCTCGGTTATTCTGATAGTACGGAACGGGTCGCTTAAGTGGCCCGTGTCCGAAGTCGACCTGCGGCGAGGTGCGATCGCCCGGTCTACCCTCCGCGTGGGTACTTAGGTAGTTCGAATTTGGCGAGCAACCCTATCCCACGTGGGGGCTGATTGGCTCGATCGCGGTGAGACCGAAAGGTCCACCCGTGACTGGTTCCCGGCGTTAGTCCGAGAGGGTCACGACTGGATTGTCCGTCCGGTGGGCGACGTGCCGCGATTCGAGTTATGTGGCCGTCCGCACGCCGGCGGGCGCGAAGACCGCAACAATATATATGTGTATATATATATCCCAGGCACCTTAGAAAAGAATGATTAGTTCAACAGTGATGGCCATAATCGTTTGAAAAACTATTATGGATCACTTTTTGTCTTCTTTTAGGTATGGAATAAAAGTCCCGTCAATACTCTCAGGATACTTGTGATTTACATCACATAAATTTACTTTTACTTCATTGCATCATGGTTGTCGATGATTCTTCTGTTTGCAAAAAAAATCAGTTGTGGTTATTTTCTTTTCATTCAGATACTTAAAATTGTGTGCATATTTTATTGGCTTTGTTGGAGTACATCATATCTATGCATCGTTTGATCCTGCTGAACAAGTTTTAGTTTCAACTGCAGCTTAGAGTGCATGGGAATACACTGATAATGCTTTGTTATTTATTTTCCCAACTGCACATAACAGTGTCACATCTTGTAGTTTTTTTAAATTTTTGTTTTCTCCATTAGTGGCATGATGCCCACCAATGGAGAAAACAGAAATACAAGAGATATGATGAGGGTGTTCAAAAAGTTATATGAATGACATACAATATAGCATCCCCTTTATTTCAATGCATTTGCTCCATTCGGCCTTCTATGTCCATAAAATAACTTTTCAGCTTGCTTCAGCCAGTTCCTCATCATTCGCAAAAATATGGTGGATGCACATCGGTCCTCAAATATCTTTACAGATAATAGTCACCCGGGTCCAGTTCCGAACTGTCAAAGAGTTTGGGGGGAGGGAGGTCCACCTTGTCAAAGGTATAGTCATGAATGGAGGTTAGAATAACATGGACATTTTGCACAAGCATGTTGGCATGAAGGAGTGTGAGCACAAAATCGGTCAACACCCTCGGTGTTTGCCCCTAATGGCATGCTGCATTTGTGCTTGAGACGTGTAATATTTTCCTGTGATTCTAGTTTTGTGAGGCATTCAGTTAATCAGTTAGATTCTGAAAGTCAAGGCCATGATTTTTCCAGCTGAGGATTGAGGGAAATTTATTGGGTGGTGGTGGTTCCCCAACATTTCCATTTCATGGATTCCAGGTTGGTTACAGAACACTAGTGATAAGCCCATGGTTCATCACCAGTTACCAGATGAACAATGTTAAAAGTCAGATAAATTTGAGTTTAACAATTTGAGAAACTCATGACATGATGACAGTTGTTGCTGTCGGTCATGAGTGCTCAGGTTTAGGGGAACCGATCTGGTTGATGCTGAGGACATGTCCAAGTGTTTGTGGATGATGAGGAAAATGCCAACTTGAGAAACTCCAAGTTCTTGGGACATATTGGAGACCATAATACTATAATTCTTCACAATTAATGCATAAAACCTAGGCAACAGTTTGTGCATCAGTTGCTGGGTCATCCGAACCTGGGGTAATCTTCAAGGGACTCACATCGAGGCCTAAGTCAGCCACCCATTTGACTAATATGTAGTACATCAGTGCATATATTCACCGCACATGACCAATATCAATACGTTTGTAGACTTCTTTGAAGCTGGCAACATCTTCGCATCAAAATTTTATGGCACATCTATTCAATTTCCATGAGATTCATGATTGCATGACATTGCAAACTTCTGGATTCGAGTGTAACTCAAGCCAGATTACAGATTGGAAATGGACCTGAAAATAAAATCTCAAAAGAAGTCAAACTGATGTTGGGGATTTCATAAATTATTTTCTCAGTCACTGCATTAGAGTTGTCACATTGTCTAAGCCTGACATATTCCCCTTCCTTTTCTGGAAAGGACAAACTTTATAACAATAGAAAACTCCACTGAAAGTCCACACAACAGGTGAAAATAATCTTCTAAAATAAAACAAGAAAAAGAGCAATCAGAGATTTCAGACCCTCGCCAGGACTTGTTTTGTGTAGTGTTTGTGTAGTTTTGGTGGTGTTTGTGTGCTAGTGTGTTATGTAATTAACAATAGACATAACTAGAACTGCCAATTTATAAATACTGGCAGTGATGAATGGGTACCAAGGCGTCTCGCTTTGATGCAACACCGCTTTGATTGGACACTTGAATCTGACCCATGATGTTTATTAATATATTCAATATAATTCAGAACGGGAATATAATAAATTCAATTCAAATTAAATGGAAGATCAAATAAGTACAGTCCTGCATTGGAGTCATCAGAAGGAACCCAAAGAAGCAAAAAGCAAAGATGAAGTCATCAGAAGGAACTTGGATATGATTCAGGTTTCAGCTGCTACTCCTCTACCCTCAAACCCTTCCAGGCTCAGCCAAGTGAACCTTATTCAAAATTTTTTTTAAAAATCGAAAATAATCCAGATCAAAAAATCAAATAATTCTGGCTGCCAGACTATGCATCCGATCAGGTTCAAATTTAAAGCATAATATTCCGCATCACCACTAGATCAAAATTGTGAAGTTTCACGTCGATCGATGAAACAGTTCAAGAGAAATAAAAAATTATTTTCACTCAATCCAATATGGCTGCCAGACCATGTGACCCATTAATTAATTATTCATGAATACTCTGGTATCCCAAAGGCTTGGGGAACATTAGTGTGAATTTTCCCCTCGATCTGTCCCGTTGTTCTGGAGAAGAATATTTTTTAAAATAAGTTTTAGGGTAAATCCAATATGGCTGTATTCTCATCTATCTATAACTAGTAATGGTGCCCGTCTTCAACGGGCGTCACTGGCAACATTATGGTAAAAGACAGATAGCATGAATGTATTTTAAACAATATATTATATCATTTTTATCCATTGATTATCCTTCAGGTTTTCCCCTTCAACTGTCCCGCAGTAGCTCCACTTCGATGACATTACCACGTAGTTTAGTGACTACACAACGTGTACCATTCGTGAGTTCCGGAGGATCCATAGAGCGCATTAAAATTACAGGGCACCCTACTTTAAAATGATCCAAAAGGCCGGATCAGTTTCGTCTACATATTCATATCTTGTAGATTTTTAGCTGGCCGGATCAGTTTCGTCTCCATATTCATATGCTGTAGAATTTAGGTGATTCTGAAAATGTTAACAGCATGTCGATCGGATGGTTCTGTGATTTTCTACGGTAGTAAACAGAAGTATGACTTAAGCCTGTACACCACTATGCGGAGATGTGAGGACCTAATATTTCACAACAAACTAAAAACTCACAAAATTTGAGGATATTTTAAATAAACAATTTATTATAATATCAATTAAATATCATTTTTATCCATCGATAATATGAATTGTTCTGTACAGCTATAGTTGTTCTCCTGGGATCTGCGCATCCATCCACAATCTATGTTCTAATGAAGTGCAGTAGGAATAATAAAAAGTCGGATGAACATGAACTGTTTAACTACCATAATCATCAAAACGAATTTTGAGGGGCCTCTTAAGGAAGACAATAATATCATTACTTTATATGTCAAAGCTTGTTTCATTTCATGCAGTAACAAAAATCTGATGGTGGAACAAAAAAAGGGGCGTGCCAAAATATTAATGTAGATAATCATCAAAACGAATTTTGAGGAGCCTCTTTAGGAAGACAATAATATCATTTCTATATAATATGTCAAAGCTTGTTTCATTTCATGCAGTAACAAAAATCTGATTGTGGAACAAAAAAAGGGGCGTGCCGAAATATTAATATAATTCTATTTCATGCAGTAAGAAAAATCTGATGGTGGAACAAAAAAAGGGGCATGCCAAAATATTAATATAGATAATCATCAAAACGAATTTTGAGGGGCCTCTAAAGGAAGACAATAATATCATTACTATATACGTCAAAGCTTGTTTCATTTCATGCAGTAACAAAAATCTGATGGTGGAACAAAGAAAGGGGCGTGCCGAAATATTAATATAGATAATCATCAAAACGAATTTTGAGGGGCCTCTTAAGGAAGACAATAATATCATTACTTTTTCTGTCAAAGCTTGTTTCATTTCATGCAGTTACAAAAATCTGATGGTGGAACAAAAAAGGGGCATGCCGAAATATTAATATAGATTCCAGCAATCTGTGTGTGTGTGTGTGTGTGTGTGTGTGTGTGTGTGTGTGTGTGTGTGTGTGTGTGTGTGTGTGTGTGTGTGTGTGTGTGTGTGTGTGTGTGTGTGTGTGTGTGTGTGTGTCTGTGTGTGTGACTGCCGTTTCTCGTCAAACGCTGGTCCGATCTAATTGAAACTTGCCAGGTATATTGCTGGAGACCTGAGGATGTGCCTTTTCAAGGTTTGATATTAATCGGACAAGTGCTTCCCAAGTTATGGCCATTTATTTACCAAACCAATGAGAAGACACGTTGTTGCGTGGGCGTGGCCGATGGAGAAGGGAAGCTCAGCCGCTTTCCCCATTACGGGTTACAACATACGGACTTCCGGATAATGATGACTTTGTGTATTCTAATAATTTCTCGATTTCTTATGCGCATTTATAGATAAACACAATGCCGCAAGTTATGATCGTTTTCATATGAGACGGTGCATGCCGCAACGTCCGCACGGTGCAGATGGTGCATGCCGTTTTTTTTTTCTCCTCTTTCCTCTTCTCTTTGTGTTTTTCCTTGCGATAAAAGGCAAAATACGTTGTAACGTACGGACTTCCGGAGAGTGATGACTTCGTGTATTCTAATAATTTCTCGATTTCTTATGCGCATTTATAGATAAACACAATGCCGCAAGTTATGATCGTTTTCATATGAGACGGTGCATAAATTTCGGTAACATCAGTGCTGGTATGCTCCGAACCAGGAAGTAATTTTTTTTTCTCTCTTCTCTTCTCTTTTTGTTTTTCCTTGCGATGACATTGCGAAAAGGCAAAATACGTTGGCGCTAATTGAATAATTGACAATTAAAACCTAAATTGCGAGTCATCGTAACTGTGATATGAGAACTTCCGCGCCACCCACGTACGGGCACGCGAGAGCAAAGAAACGGCCTGTGTGGTGGTTGTTTGTTGCTCGCGGTTTGAATATGTATTTATTATTATTTTTTTTACGGGCAGCCGTGTTCCCCATTACGGGTTACAACGTACGGGCTTCCGGATAATGATGACCGTGTATTCTAATAATTTCTCGATTTATGCGCATTTATAGATAAACACAATGCCCCAAGTTATAATCCTTTTCATATTAGACGGTGCATAAATTTGGGTAACATCAGAGTGCTGGTATGCTCCGAAGCAGGAAGTAAATTATTTTTGAACGTTTTTTTTTTCTCCTCTTTCCTCTTCTCTATGCGTTTTTCCTTGCGATAAAAGGCAAAATCAATGCAAGCGATAATTTGTGGATTGCATGTCAACATTCCATATGGGCATGCACTACTTCTGGATAGTGATGACTTACTGTATTCAAATAATTTCTCTATTTCTTATGCGCATTTATAGATAAACACAATGCCCCAATCCAGTCGTCGTTTACGAGAGCGAAGGAACGGCCTGTGTGGTTGTTGTTTCTGGCACGCGGTTTGAAAGTTTTTTTTTTTTTTGCATGTACGGCCACGCAAGTACGGGCACGTGAGAGCGAAGGAAGGGCCTGTGTAATTTGTTTCTGGCATGCGGTTTGAAAGTTTTTTGTTTTGTTTTGTTTGCTTGGGGCATGCACTAGTTATCTAGTAATGATAACTAGTGCATTCCCGTAGGCATGCACCTACGGGCATGCACTAGTTATCATTAAAACGTTCTACATGTGTAGTTGCTCCTCTGGTGAAAACTTTGTCTCAATCCAACAAGCTGTTGCAGAGAAAAACACTCATGTTCTGTGCAGACAAACAAACAAACAAACAAACAAACAAACAATAGGACCAAAATGCAATACCCTCCTCTGGCGAGAGTAATGACTGCAGCTTCACATTTATTTTGCATGAGATAATTTCCTGAGACCTGTTTGTAAAAGTCCAAATAACCTGAATGCTCATTTTATTGTCAAATACAGGCTTGTTGCTATGAAGCCACATGCAGCAGTAGAAATGCTTTCGCAACCATGGCAGCATACCATCAAGCCTGTACCAATCTCCTCAAAACACCAATTAATTGCCTGTTGCCAAACCTGACAGAATCAATGTAAAACACCAGCTCCTTACTATTCCTGCTTCAATGTACACCCTTCCGGTAATCCGACCCAAAGAGCCGCTCCACTGATGGACATTTATTGCTGCAAGATTCCTCACTGCCAACTTCTGTGCGGTCATCAACCGCAAGCCACTGATGTTAAGCATCGCTTCGTATAGAAACTTCAATGAAATATCCCTCTTAGTCCCAAAGCTCAACCCTGCTGCTACCATCTGCTGTCAGCCTAATAGCCAGCTTTCTGCCAGAGTCCCTATGGAAAGCATCACCAACACCCAAAAGCCCAAGTTGACTCATTTAACAAGCACAAGATACAAGGAATGCATCCCAACATTTACCAACGGCTACAGGAAAACGTCACTTCATCTGCCTACTGTCAGAGCATCGCTGGAGACGCTGCTTGGGGAAGGAATGAAAATCAGGACAGATGCTCAAAGGTCATAAACATATAAAGAGTAGCGACACTGTGGAAATAATATTTTTTTAACCTTTGGCTTGAAAGAAATGCATCATGACAAATAATTATGTTTGCTTTATTTACACATTGATTCATTTGTAATGGCATTTTTCTCGACGCTATACGGATAGAGCCAGGCTTCAAAATTGTCGCAGTTCATTACGTGCCTCAGTATCAAATTTCCCACAGCATCATTTTCAATTATGCATCAAGACTGGTCAAATTCCAGCTGAATGTGGATTATATGTACGATTAAACATCTACATTCTTAAATCACCAACTGCTGTGGAACTGTCAAAATCCTAACTTGAAATATAAAATTTTAAGCTTAAGTTTCTTTTCAGAAATTAACACGAGATATCCTTCATCCTCACCTGATGCAGATGCTCTCCAAGGCGGAATTCTTGGAAGTACCCTGGTGCTGCAGAAGAAGCACGCAAAGCTTGCCACAACTTGTTCTCACAACCACCCGGGTGATGTGATGGTGAGCCAGGAGCCAGACCATAACTACGGAAAACGTAGGCCTTGATCGGTGTGCCATGGCTGACCAATGCACTTACTGCCGCCACCTGGAAGGGTATAGCAAACATAAAACTGGTGGTTATAAATCAAGCATGGGTGCACTCGATCTTCTTTCTAGCTGCTCCAAAGATTGATACAACAGAAAGAATCAACCACAAAGTAAATAAAATGGTCATGCCAGTAACAGTTTTCGAATAAATAAAGCAGATATAAATAAAACTTAATCAGTCATCCACATACAGGAAACATTAAAAAGACAATTTTCAATCACCGCTTACCTTGCTACGTTGTTCTCTTTTTGTCTCTAGCCTCATATGTATTCAATCTTTTATTCCTGTTAACTCGCCCATTCATTCTGACCTCCCTCGATGCAACACCTCCCTTTCTGTGGGTTCTTCTTTGTTCAGCCATTTGTTTGTGCCGTGTCCACCTGCTCATTGCTACCAATCCTGTTGTTTTGCTCTTCTTTGAGCTTTCATCTTGCTCATTACAAAAACATAAAAAATATTCAGCTAAATGCAGGTACTATGCCAGCTTTTGTGTCATCATGTCCACAAAAAACGTGAATGTAGTCTTGAACTTGAAAATTTAAAAAAAAATTGAAAAAACAAAACAAGGAAACGGGTGAAAGCGAAATGCTGAATATATTTTGCCACAAGCAAACTGACACTGATCCTCAACTTAGCATACACCTCCAGAGGAATGGAAGTTAATTCTAAGGAACACTTGGAATACGTCTTTCAATCCTGACAAATCTCACTCTCACTCTGTCGCTCCAAAAAGACTGACTGGCGAACCCTCCCATCTACTTGCCTAATACGCCTCTTGAAAAAGTCCAGTCAAACCTCTGAGCCTAATGATCAGCAATGATCTCCCTTGGGTGAACCATATGTCTCGGTTGGCCTCCAAAGACATTCGCCAATTGGGCATCCTCTATTGTACAAAGTCTTTCATTGGCACATATGTACTTTTATCGACCAACAAGACCTTCATCCACAGCTTAAAGTAGTACTGCTCTCTTCTCTGGGCTAGCATCCTTGCCTCACACCTTGTTCAGCTTGACGCTGTGGAAACGAAGGCCTTCAAGATCATTATGATGAAGCTGAGACTTTGGGCCTATCACTTTCACATTGTAGAAAGGTCGGCAGTTTCTTTGTCCTCTACCGCCTCTTTTCTGGTGTTATACCCACTGCCCTTTCCGTGCTCTGCCCCCCTCTGCCCTTTCCAGGATCTGTCCCTTGCACTCCCTCCCCCGCTCCCCCAAGGTTTCTGCAGGGGGCATAACCCTCTTTTGGTGAAACTTCCAAAATCCAGATATGCTGCTCACCTCCACTCATTTGTTCCTCTTTTTTCCAACCAGTGGAACCAACTTCCACAGATTCTTCAATTTCATTCTTCCCTCCAAGACTTGAAGACAGCTGTTCACCACCATCTCAGATCATCCCCCATCCACAACGTTGATCTTTTCGTCTCTCATTAACACCCACCAAGCCCACCTCTTACCAGGTTTCCTGTTTTGCTTTCCACTTCTGTGATTGAGAGTTTGTGGCTGTCTCCATCTTGTTCACCCCTTGGTCTCTCCTTACTTTCATTCTTCCACCATGTCCCGTATTTCGCCAAGTCTCCCTCTACTTTGTTTCTCATCCCTACTGTTGGTGTGTTCACCCCTCTCCTCTTTCATTCTACTGTTGTTTTTGTTCTGGTACATCTTAGTCCATATTGTTTCTAGCTCCTCCATGAGCCTTGACACTGCATACAAAAAGAAAAAGAAAATGATTTTCAGTTGGTGGGACAAACTACAGAAATATAATTTGTGTTTATGAAGTGTTAAGAATCCATAATAAACTGCAATTGAAGTGATGCATTATTCTTTTGCCATAATATCACACAGCACAGATTTCATATACCCTTAAAGGAGTCCAACAGGTCTTATGATGAGAAGCTAAATTGTTGGGACTGTACAATATGTTCTTAAAGTAAAGCAGAATTATTTCCTGGCAGGCAAAACTATATGAAGTAACTTCTTATGAAAAGACTTTGAGACACATTTTGACAATAGCAAGAAAAATGAAATGAAGAGCTTTATGAAGTGGTTTTTTTTTGCAATTCTGTAAACATTTTGTTAAAAAAAAATCATTTTCATAGGAATCTCCTGGCTTCATTTTGGGTCAGCGTAGCCTTGTCTTGCTCTGCGATAGCATATTCTGTACCTTAGAGAATAGACACAGACCTTTGGAATGTAATTTTGTGAGCCTAAAAATAATGTAAGGTCAGGTTAGCAGGCTCTCTTCCTTTCCCCAAGATCAGAATAATAATGGAATGGACTCTATTTGGCCAGTTTCAGTATTCTCATCTGAACCAATGGGTCATGACTTTGTAACCAAGATTCAAATCCCATGCACAATATTTATTTTGCCATTGTATACTCATGACATTGTAATTTGGGGTAGACTACACCTATATCGACCAATGTCTTTGCACCATGAGTAGATGTGATGTATGAGCACACACAAACTCTGTGAACTATATCCTGTATATACAGTATATATACTGAAACGCAAAAGAAACTTACCACCTTTTAAACCTTCAAATATCAACAATAACACTGCGTGTAGTAAATGTGTGAACTTATTTGTGGACAATAGTGTCCTCACTGTCAGACAAAACAGTCACGCATGGTCACTTGAACCTTCAATGGTCACTTCATAGCACAGCTGTTGAACAGCCGTTTTGACTGTCAGTGATTAGCCAAGGGGTACGGGATGATATTAATAAGCTGCACGTGATGTCTTGATATTGGCTTTAAAAAGGCCAGTGCAAAATGGGCATTTTAATCAACATGTCACGATTGTCAAGGGATCAACGGCAGTGTGCGTTGGGCATACTGCAAGGCGGATTGAGCTACCGTGAGGTGGCACGTCGCCTTGGCTGTTCACACCAGACGATATCGGCCCTGGTGGACAGAGACACCCTCCACAACTCTGCAGATGACAGACCTCGATCAGGGAGGCCAAGAGTCACCACTGCAAGGCAGGACAGGCAGATGGTCCTTAGTCAGATGACTTCAGACATTGAGGACTGAGTGGGACAGAATCCAGCAGCAATCCATCCAAAGACCGGTAAGGCAGTATGCGCCGATGATGCACTGCCTGTATCCAAAACAATGGTGGCCACACACGCTATTGAAAGGGGACTGACATTGCACCCTGTGCTGTTCTGTACTGTAGAACAAACTTATGAGATGGTGTATCTTGGTCAAAAACTTGACATGTCATCAATAAAATGCCAATGTTTCAATTTGCAATTGTTGGTTTGTTTTATTTTGAACTGTTACAATTTTATTACATTTCAAACAAGTGGTAAGTTTCTTTTGCGTTGCAGTATATATATATATATATATATATATATATATATATATATATATATATATATATATATATATATATATATATATATATATATATATATATATATATATATATATATATATATATATATATATATATATATATATATATATATATATATGCCTGGTGTTGGCTTAGTGGTGAGGATGGTGGCTTGGGATCCCAGGGTCCTGAGTTCAAGCCCCGTTGGCTGCTGAATTAACACCAGGGGGTTGACTCAGCCTGTCATCCTTCCGAGGTCGGCAAAATGAGTGCCAGTGTACTGGTCCCGGTGTATGCCCCGGTTAGAATAGGTGTACCATATCCCTGTGTGTCGTAAGAGGTGACCAGGGTTGGCGTCAGGAAGGGCATCCGGCCATAAAACATTGCCTCAAGAAAAAGCCAAACCCCTGCACAACAGGGAAAAATGGCTGTAAAAACGGTCATTTTATATATATATATATATATATATATATATATATATATATATATATATATATATATATATATATATATATATATATATATATATATATATATATATATATATATATATATATATATATCTCAACACTGCACTGAATAACATAATGGTTAGAGCGTCCGCTCTGAGTCTGGAAGGTCAGTTGTTCAAATCCCGGCTGAGTCACACCAAAGACTTCCTTGCTAGACACTCAGCATTAAAAAAATAGAACACAGACAAACAATGCTGGGAAGGTAATTGCAAACCACCCAGTACAACCCTTGCCAGGAAACTGCTTCAGCAGTACCTCTGTGAAGAGTATGGCGCATCAAAAACAAAATATATAAAACAAGTGCCAGAAATATGCTTTGCGAGTGGGAAAATAAAAATCGAGAATGCAATGGACTTTAAAAGCGTCAATGTGAGCCCAATGAGGACAAGCTGAAAGAGCTCGCTTGAAAGCAACACATCAAATTAGGGAAACGGATTCAAATACATAACCAATATCATTGCCATCCTTGTGATCGATAGTGGAAGCTTCACTATTGCCATTGCATTGGTATAATGATGCTGCCGTGAAATGTTCCTAAACAGATTAATCACAAAAAAAGGCCTCAGCACTTGATGCCATATTTGACGACCAAATTCCACAAGGATCCAAAGCATTTTGATGACATGTGGCATGATGAGTCTGTGAGGTCGACGGTTCAAACCCTGGCTGAGTCATACAAAAGACTACCTAAAACAGCACTCAGTAGTGAGCATACCTCCACCAGGCTGAACAGTTTACATTTTGTATCCAACTGATAGGCCGGATCCCAATGCAGATCTTCACCAAAATCGAATCAATTCTTCTTTTTAACACACTCAACATGTCCACCAAGTTTCGTCCGAATCCGTTCACAACGTCGTGAGATATCACGTTATACAATGTGATGGTTTTGGAAACTTACCCCAAGAGGAGAGCATGCATGGACACGTAGGTGACCTGAGGATCAATTATTTCATTAGTCTTTGTGTAGATCGTCCTTGGCCCCTTTTCGAAGAGTTGTCCGGGGGGGGGCATGCATTGGTTAGTTTGTTTTTCCACTGTGATGTCTTTCTTCCTTCCCTCCCACCCCACCCCCTCCGCCGCTGCATTTAACAATCCTTCCTTCACCCCATCAGTTCGTTCAAACCATCGTTACTTTCATTCATTCCTCCATCAGTCCATTTCTCCCACTGCCTTGCACCATCTCCCAATAACCCCCCATTCACCACACTTCATTACAAACGATCACTCCTTCACCCCATCGGTCTTACCTTCGGCACCGCGGCCATTCGGTCGTCCCTCAGTCCGGCGGTATCCCTCTCCGTTTTTCACTCCATTCACACATTGCTCAATTGGACACATTTGATCTGAATGTGGTCGTTAATCCATCGGATTACATTCACCGCATGGGACTGTGTCCATTCTCACATGCATATTCGTGGCACAAGGTGCGGCACTATTCTTGTGTATGGTGGGGTGCAGCACATCTCACAGGCATGGTACAGTGAGGACTGTACAATGAACGCATACGTGCATGGGAAGGAATGGGGGCTATTGTCGCGGTCTTAGGTGCTTGAAGGGAGGGGCGGGGGCTGCATTGAAAGTGCCTTCAGAATGATGTGGCATTTTCCACAGGCTGCATCATGGAAACGACCCATCGGATGAGCACCAATGAGGAGGAGGCTCACGTGAGCCAAGATGGGAGAAAGCGATTAGGAAAAGGAAGATGACAGGAGGCTCGCATGAGCAGAGTGAGAGGAAGAAGAAGGCAAGAGTGAAAAGTACGAGATGGGAAAAGCTCAAGAGAGGGAGAGAAAGTGAGAAAGTGAGAGAGGGAGAGAGGAGGAAGGAAGAGGACAGAAGCGCACAAGAGGAGATGGAAAAAGGCGAAACCCTGTGAGGAGAAAGGCGTTAGTAACTGGTCCTCCTCCTTGGGAGAGAAAGCCAGAGAGAGAGAGGGAGAGAGAGGGAGAGAGAGGGAGAGAGAGGGAGAGAGAGGGAGAGAGAGGGAGAGAGAGGGAGAGAGAGGGAGAGAGAGGGAGAGAGAGGGAGAGAGAGGGAGAGAGAGGGAGAGAGAGAGAGAGAGGGAGAGAGAGGGAGAGAGAGGGAGAGAGAGGGAGAGAGAGGGAGAGAGAGAGAGAGAGGGAGAGAGAGGGAGAGAGGGAGAGAGGGAGAGAGGGAGAGAGGAGAGAGGGAGAGAGGGAGAGAGGGAGAGAGGGAGAGAGGGAGAGAGGGAGAGAGGGAGAGAGGGAGAGAGGGAGAGAGGGAGAGAGAGAGAGAGAGAGAGAGAGAGAGAGAGAGAGAGAGAGAGAGAGAGAGAGAGAGAGAGAGAGAGAGAGAGAGAGAGAGAGAGAGAGAGAGAGAGAGAGAGAGAGAGAGAGAGAGAGAGAGAGAGAGAGAGCCCATAGTATGGAGGAAGGCAGTGTGGAAAGCTCAGAACACGGTTTCATTCATGGGGAGCTGCTGGACACAGGAGCCCAGCAAAAACGGAGTTTCTTGCAGCTGGTATATTTTGGAGGCTGGAGAGGACTTGCCTACTGGGCCTGGGCACCTCTGGGACATGGCTGCATGTTCCATCGCTACTGCCAATCTTCCACATCCATATTCCCCATTCTTTCGTATATTTTGGCTGGCGCAGCCCCGTCGGGCTGTGTGAGGTGAGGGACAAAATAAAAGACCCTACTTTTCTTTTTTCCATACTTTACTTTTCTTTCCTTCTCAAGTTCGCCTTCTCATCTCCTTCTCCCCGGATTTGAATGATGGCCCTGTGTCTCGTGTGTAAGATTGTATAAGAAAGAATACATGTTAAGTAAATCTGCTCTTATTTGCCTTTTGCTTTCTTGCTCGTAAATACTTGTTTTTTAATGATGGGAAATAACAACAAACAATTATTTAATTACACACACACAAGCAAGAAATCTGTCTTGGTTTTCTTTTCCTTCATTGGTCCGACAGTGAACAAGTACAGTTAGATGGGAAGTTGCACCCCACCTGATTTGCTCTGTTAGCCGGTGCTGCACCTATCTGTTCTGCTCGACAGAAGACCACCAGGTGTGGCGCCGAGGGTGTGCCCTCTAGTTAGGTTGCTGTGCCAATAGAAAGGTATCACAGAAATATCAAAGCGTAACCCTGTTAGGCTGGAAATCGAAGTCAAGCAGCTATGGCTGTACTACAGCCCATTGGACCGCGGAGTTATCTATGGTTGGCGGCCTCAGGACCAGGTGTTCAGGAGAAACTCGAGTGCTTCCCCTCATGGCCAGCCCCGTACCCCTGGCCATAACACTATCATTTTTGGCCGTATTTCTCAATTGTGAAGAATAACTTCTTGCTTTTTCTTCTCTTTTTCTCTCTTGCATTATACAGGGGGCTGCAAAAGTAGGTATACAGTAAGGAGTATACCAGTATATCATTTACTGTATACCTACTTTTGCAGCCCCCTGTATATCTGTTGAAGGAGAATTGAATTATTGCAGAACATTTTCTGTAAGGCTCACTTGACTGCATCTGGATTGGTTTGAAGGTTGTGGAGTAGCAGCTGAAATCTGAATCCTATCCAGATTCCTCCTGATTACCGTATTTTCCAGTGTATAAACCGTGGGCATGTATTAACCGCACACCTGTTTTTCACCCTCAAAAGACATGAATTTATTGATCATTTTATTTTCTGATCGAGATCTAAATACGTTTGTACATCAACTTTGTGCGGAACAAAGTGATGGAGGTATCAATATGCTTACTCCCATGTCTGCTTAATTTCATCTAACAGTCTTATTCTCATTTTAAAGAAGTTGAAGACAGAGGAGAGGATACCAAAAAGTTTTATTTTTCTTTCTTATTTTTTAATTTTATAAAGAGGATTTTTTTGTTCCAAGAAAAAGGAAGAAAAGGGATTCATTCCGGTATCATATATATTTCTTGTGGATTTGTGGTCCTGAAAAGGTCCATTTGTGTTTGATGAAGCTTTTCAGCTAAACCAGAGGAATTCCTTGTCAATGCTTTCTTCGTTGAAGATGGCACGTAACTCCTTGTCCGAATCAGGGTAGAGCAAGACCCCGTCACCGTCACCGTCATTTGCACCCTTTTCCTCCCAAGTTATGTCGTCCTCTGTGCCGTCCATGTTGTTGGAGATGCAGCATTTCAGAAATGCTCGCTTGATGATGTCCAACGGTATCTCCTCCCACACCTTGACGATCCAGCCGCAGATCATCGGAAGGTTGACCTTTCTCATCCTCTCGATGAACGCCGGCAGTCTCCCAGTCAACATAATTATTAGCCAACGTAGCAATGGGAATAATGGTGAAAGTTCAACCAAGATGAATGGGGCCAATGCTCCTCGGAATCGGGTTGAAAATCCCGGTGGGAAACACGTCACAAAATGTTGATTTTCAACTGATGAAAATACCAAGTCTGGGAAATAGGAAAGTTCGGCTGTGATGGGTCCACCAAGATGCAGCTAATGTTCCTCGAAACCTGGGTCGAATACAAAGGCCTACGAAGTAAGAAAGTTAGTCTGATTGACACGAGTAATCGGCGGGAAGCAAGTGAGGAACTGCTGATAGAAACAAGGGAAAATGAAGAACGAAGAGAAATAAAATAACCAAGCAGCACTGGTACTTCCTGAAGCTTCACCGTCCCACGTGGCTCATTGCACTCGTGAGATTCTTCGTCTTCCATTTAGATCCATTTCCTGCACTCGTATAGAAAAGGCCTCAGGGTTGATTGGTTGTTCCTAGTTTTAAATCACACACCGCACTATCCAGCATTCCCTAGCATAGCGTCAACATGTAAGGAACAAGCTTGATGGATTAATTCTGCCTGCACTAGATGTTCATGTCGAAAATGATGCATGTAAAAAGAAAGTCACCACCACAAGTCCCTCGTCTATCCACCCCTTCTGCTGCACACGAACAATGATGCCGGCTGGAAACTTGTCTTTGGGCAGTGTCTTCCTCTTGATCACAACATATGAGGGAAGCTTGCCACGCAAGCTTATTTCCAAGGAAATACAAGGAAATTTTTGCACAGGAGTTGGACATTCGGCACATCATGCCTGCACCACACAACTACGAGATTTAATAAATCCGTCAATACCCCTTCCCTTCGTGTGCAGCCTTTTGGCTGCTACACTGGTATTCATTTTGCCGACCTCGGAAGGATGACAGGCTGAGTCAAGCCCTGGTGTTAATTCAACGGGCCTGAGGATCCCAAGCCACCACCCTATCTGCTAAGCCAACACCATTTGAGGTGGGTTATCCGTTATTGGACTCTAGCTATTGTGAATAATTCCTCTTTTGATGTGAGATCAGGTGTTCTTCTTCTCCTTTTGTGTTTACTGGCATTTTCAGAGGCGCAAGGTTATATATACGCCGCACACCTCAACTCCGGGTGTCTCTGGACGTTTCTTCGCATGACATTTAATTTCCACACACGGTTGATAAAGCGCTGTACAAACTCTTCACCTGAACCGATTTTCAAAATTTAAATGGTGGAATTGAGCTTAACAGGAGTTCTGACTGCTACAAAAGTGTTCATATGGAATATAATTGAAATTCAGCATTGATAGTTTTTATGACTAATTTTTTTCTTTAGCCGTGTATTAACCGCACCCCCAACTTTTACCTTTTTTGCTGATAAAAAAAAGTGCGGTTTATACACTGGAAAATACGGTACTCCACCTTTGCTCTTTGTTTCTTCAGATTGCTTCTTGTTCTTCAGTTTCATTAAAAAATTATAAATTTCTCATTTCGGGATCGGATCCAGATCATCACTAAAATTGAATCAATTCTTCCTTGGCACAACACGCCACCTGTCCACCAGGTTTCGTCCAAATTCGTCCACAACTTTTTGAGATATCCTGCTCACAGGCAGACAGACAGACACACAAACATGGGGGAAAACATAACCTCGGTTCACCTTCGGTGGCGGAGTTAAAAATGGGATGTGTAAGCTGCTCAGCATTGGAAAATGATAGCACATCGACAAACAGCCATAGGTTGGCAACCACTGCACATGCTTGATGGGCCTAGTGGACTCCTCCTGCATTGAAGTTCCTTGCAAGAGAACTCATACTTAAACAGTTTAAGTTGGCATCATGGTGATGATAAAATGCCAAATATTTTGAGTTAAATTATTAGCCAAGTTGGGGGCAAAAAGGTAAAAAAAAATCCACCAAAAGGCATAATTCCAGCACAACTGTTTTACAAGTGCAATATTTTCAAGTACAAGGACAAGTGCAAGAGGTCAGATAACCACTGAAAAGTTTAAGACTCTTATGACGGTTTGGAAAATAAAATTGGCATTTGCTGTGTGCACAAAAGAGCAAAGTGAAGCAAATTGGTTGTTAGATGTGAAACAAAAACATAAAAAAGAGCCTTGGTAAGTTAGATACCGTTCCCACTGGTGATAGTGCAGCTTTGCAGGTAGTGAGGATGTGAAAGCAGTGTGAATAGAAGGTGGTTCAGTCAAAACAAAATCATACTGTCCACTTCATGATGCTCATGATGGAGTGGAATGGGTGCATTTCCAATCGGGATTTCAAAAAGCCACAAAACAAGAAAAACTAGTCAGGATGCATCAAATTTGTGCTACGTGAACTCAAAATGCATACTCTTATTTCATATCACAAACGGGTCAAATTATGAATGCGATTCGCAAAATTCCACCCATTGATTGACAGCACCTTAACTCACAACCAAACCCACTGCTCAATTTCAATGTCACATTACCTTATCTAAAACATATGCGTCATTAGATAATGACTTGAATCTGAACTGCCATCACCATCATCAGCAAGATTGAGAGGAATGCAGGTAATGGGAGAAATACGGGAGAGGGAAATGAAAATGGGACAGGAGAGATGGAAAATGTCAGAAAGACAGAGAGTGCTATTAGTAGAAAAGATCATCATTCCAACAGTTTAGGGCTTTAAAGCCAATATACATTCCCCCCATTCAACCATGTATCGTATTGTAAAATTTATAGTGGGGGGAAAGGGGGTGAGTGGGGTCTGTAGTAAAAATTAAGGCATTTGCACTGTTTGTGTTTCATGTAATTATAGGACCTCCAAACCACATGTGTTAAGGACACATGTTAGGATACGTTATCTGACGTACAGATCACGTGAGAGATGGGCGTGGTCTATTTAGATGTAAAGAGGTTAAGGGTGTCCTGTCACAAGTGTCTCATGTTGAATTGAGTGGGAGCCAGGCAAGAGGGAGGCACCCTGGGTGCATGTACTATGAAAAGCGGAAATGTGGGGGGGGGCAAAGGTGTGCCTTGACACCTCCCCCACACATCTCCATTGTTGGTCCATAGCTCACAACGTACGCCATGGAAAGCACCCATTCCACCCCGCATACAACAGGAGAAGAGCAAGAAGTGCCAGTCTTCTGAGGTCCTTTTGGTAGGGAGCGAATCTTCCAACATGGTCCACTCTGATTGGAGAAAATGAGGTGGCACTCCATAGGCCCATGCTGCTTGGCAGCGAAGGTACCCAATGGAGCAGAATCAGCGCTGTTCATTTGCCAAGGCAGTTGCTATGCACTGGTGCAGTGCACCATTGACCATGCCCTGCAAGTGCTGACTTTAATGCCTTGAAGGTGAAAGTGAGGGTATGTGGGGGGTGGTTAAATCCATAAAGTCAGGGGCTCAGTTTTCATGCACTGTCATGATCTCGAGGTCATCTCTTGAGCTTTCTCGAGCTCTGTCCATCTCTTGAGCTCTCTCTCTCCATTTCTCTCAGACTCTCGATCTCTGGTGACATTCCCGCTCCTGGCCTGCACCAGTGATGCTAGGATATTCTGCCTGCCTGGTGCCTGCTGTTAAACCTGGGGTTTTCCATTACCTTGCTGTTTCCCACACTCACCCAGTTTTGTGTAAATGCTTGTGTGTGTGAACCCATAGTTGGGGTTAGTATTGTGCATAATTATGTTTTCTGTTGTTCATTTTGACCTGAATTTCATGTTGTCTGTCCTGTCCAAATAATTTTATTTTTTTTGTGCACCACATGTTCCTGCCATCTTTCCCACTCCAACAACTTTATCAATTGAAAACCTCTGGAGGGAAGTAATTAATTAGGGTAATTCTTTTTTTTGGATATCCGTGAATATGACATGCATGAGACTGGAGGTGCATTGCACAACCACTGCAGTGATGTGCTCATGAAATTTAGCCTTAAGTCTGCTATCTGTGAGATATTAATTATTCAGCACGTACTGTATGGTTGCCCTCTAAAAACACTTGTAGTTTTGGGTGGAGGCCATGCATGTGACAATATATCTAAGTATTTGTAAAAGATTGCAGCGGTTGGGATGGCACATTTTTAAAGAAGAAGGCACTTCCAACCAAAAGTAAAAAAAACAGAAAAACTCCGCTAATTTGAGCTAAAAAGCGACAGCAGACCCGGTCTCAGGCGACGTTTCACCGGTTTCACAGCCGGCTTCATCAGGCACAATAGACCCCGAGCCTCGGCACGTGTCCGGTTTTTATTTCGATACAACCGCTCGTTTTCGGTCACATGCTGGTGCTCGAGGTCAAATGGAGGAGTGTTTTTTTTTATTTTGCAAAAGCAAAAACAAACATCAATCACATCATTGAAGGGGGGTGCTCTGCTCTTTTTTGTTTTTACTTACACGTGATCTGGTGTTGTATGTGTGTGGGTGAGCACGTGTGCACGCTTGTTATTGTTTTTGTGTTTCCGGGGCACGAACATGGCTGGTTCCGTGTCTGGGTTGGGCATGATGAGGTGTTGGTTGTGCAAGTGTTTGGGTTCTCGTTGGGTGTTGTGCACATGTGGATGTGGTGTTTGGGATTGAGTGTTGTTTGTTGCTCACCTTATCCAGCCGTTTGCACCATCCAGTTTTTGCCATTTGCATCAGAGGTGTGTATTGTGTGGGTATGTCCACCATCTCCCCAGTTAGACCACCCTCCTGGCTCTTCACGTGGCCCACTTCCAAAATCAACCTGTGTCGTTTGTTGGACGTAGTGTCAAGGACACAGGTCCCATTAAGTCAAACTCATGTCCAGATTGCAGGCAACGACATGCAATGGCTGATGGGGCACTTTTTCAAAAGTAATTGCTCTATCATGTTCATCTAGCCATTGTTTTAAATTTCTTCCAGTTTCACCAATGTAGAATTTGTCACAGTCTTTGCCTGATGAATGGTAAACTACTCCAGATTTATCACTAGTTGGTTTTGTGTCCTTTAGTTTTGAGAAGACATTGGGGATGGTGCATTAAGGCTTGTAGGCTACGCCAATCCGTGAGCGACGTACGATCCTGCCAATCCTCTCAGAAAGGCCCAGGTAGTATTGTGGGCCGGGGTTCGGTGGCAATAAACAACCACTTAGGTGGAGCAGTGGAGTCGTCTCCCACCGAACACCTGGAATTTAGGTCGTGACTCTCGGATAAGTCCGAAGGTCATGGTCCCTTAGCGGACCATGGTCGCCAATACTTCGACGGTGTGGGGTAGG